>NC_134578.1:57060946-57394280 GCF_050947875.1 Dermacentor variabilis
GATTTCGTCTGGATGCTGCGTTTGCAAATTGAGCCCGTGCTGGACTCTGAGCTACTATCCAGGTGGCAGGAACTCTTTTCGGAAGTGCATCGCAAATTCTTTGTAGATTGGAGAGGGAGACTGGGGCTTCCACCATTTTCCTGCACCTTCCTGCAAGACAGCTGGCAGGGGTATCACTAATCTGGCATCGGGAATGGCTAAATTCCTTTCTTTTTCTGGCAAGTTCCTTGTAGTGGTCTTTGTTTAGAGGCTTTCACAATGCATATAAAAGCTAGAAATATGGCCAGGGTGTAATTAGTTTTTCTTTATATAGGTTGTTCATTGCAGAGCTGATCCAGCCTTCATTTCATGGGAAACTCCAGCGGCCTTGATCAACACTGATTGTAGTTGCAATTACCGCCACACTTGTGAAAGTATTGGCTTGCAGCTGCTCTTTAATAATCTTCAACTCACTTATCTCGGATTCTGTTTCAATATCTAACAGTCTTTCCTCATTGGTGTGACTTACATGCAAGCAGAAATAGGCAACAACAATGTTTCTCATCTGTTCGGTGAGAGAAAGTGTCTCAGTACCCTTGTCGGGCTCCCCATGTCGACCAATTATTGGATTCCTACCTGACTCCAGTCTTGTCTCGATTTAGTACAACCACTATAAAAGGCTGTGTAAAATGTTTACACAATAATTTCGTTTATGTAATCTGTCTGTGTTTTTCTTTTTGTCTTTTAGTACGAAGCATCCATTTTCTTTTTCATTATGCTTTATGTATTCTTCTGATGTTAACATATGGGGCAGAAACTTGGAGACTTACAAAGAAGCTCGAAAACAAGTTGAGGACCGCGTAAAGAGCGATGGAACGAAGAATGTTAGGCGTAACATTCATCATCATCATCAGCCGCCTCTTTTATGTCCACTGCAGGACGAAGGCCTCTGCCTGTGATCTCCAATTACCCCTGTCCTGGCGTAACATTAAGAGATAGGAAGAGAGCGGTGTGGATCAGGGAGCAAGTGGGGATAAACAATATTCTAATTGACACTAAGAGAAAAAACTGCACCTTGGCAGGTCATGCAATGCGTAGGTTAGATAACCGGTGGACCATTACGGTTATGGAATGGATGCGAAGAGAAGGGAAGTGCAGTTGAGGACAGCAGAAGATTAAGTGGGGT
This sequence comes from Dermacentor variabilis, assembly GCF_050947875.1. NCBI lineage: Eukaryota > Metazoa > Arthropoda > Arachnida > Ixodida > Ixodidae > Dermacentor > Dermacentor variabilis. The sequence goes on from NC_134578.1 coordinate 57,062,112, forward strand.
GATGAAATTAAGAAATTCACAGGCGCTAGCTGGAATCAGTTGGCGCAGGACAAGGGTAATTGGAGATCGCAAGGAGAGGCCTTCGTCCTGCGGCGTACATAAAATAAGCTGATGATGTAAACCGTGCGCTTTAGTTCAGCTGCTGTGAAACTGTCCTGTGTACTACGTGGCCAGGTTCCCTTCCGGCTGCAACCTGCAGCTCTTCTGCTTGGTCATTTCTGCAACTTTGGTGTGGAATAAAATTCAGTTCACATCATCGTCTTACAACATTTTATTTGCTTATAGCACCTCCGCTATTACCGAGCCCTTTAAAAAGAAAAGTATTGCAGTGGAATGCAACCTGGCAACTTTTAAGATTTTATTGTAAAATGCCCGATTATTTCTATAAGTTGCTGATGGTTTTTGTGTTGATGCCAGTGATCTTGACTTATCATTTGTGTTTAATTTAGGTCAAAACTAACCTCTGTAGAAGGCCAATATGCCATGTTTATTCGAATCTAAGCGGACCCCCTAAATTTGGAAGAAGTCAGAAAAGAAATTTGCTCCAATGTAAGCCGCCCGAGATGCAGTAAATAGCCACAAAAGAAAAATAGCATTTATGACCAGTATACGGCGGCAGCCGCGGAATTGTCCCCATTCGCTTGCCGTCTGCGTTGCTAGGCTCATCGTTTTCATTGTTGTCAGTGAGCTCTTCATCGCTGTCTCCTTAATAAAGCACACAGTCCTCTGCGTCGTCAAGTGCATTTGAAAAGCAACACTTTCTAGATGCACATCTAATCACATTTTTTGGTATGTCGTCCTGTGCTGTGGCAATTTTCTGTTTTCTCCAGCGATGCAGATTCATCTCTTGCTCAGTGCCATTACGCTGTCGTTTGGCCAGAAGCGAACATAGAGAGAAAAAAAAAAGAAAAAAAATCAAGACACTCACAAACGCCTTCACTGTGTGTACTCAAAGCAGTCATAACGTCATCCTCATGTCTGTGCTCTGGTTGGTTGCCTAGCACATTGTAATGGTTTTAACGCCTTTTCATGGTGGCGCCAGAGGAATGCCGTCTTTCCATTGGCTCCTAATGAAATCCTCGAATCTAAGCTGCTGACATGAGGTATCATAATTCGTAAAAAAAAAAAGGAAGGAACTATCAGCTCACATTTGAATAAGTACGGTAGCCATCGATTGACTTTTCGGAGCCTGCATTTTCAGACCCTTAAGATTGTTTTAAGTGCATTGTCAACGAGAACAAGGTGAGGGGACACAAACAAGCATTTGGGTCTTGCCAACGAGGCCATACATCAACACTTGTCATAGCCACTCGATGTCAGACATACTGGCAGCAGTGGCACTACTAAAATAGCAGGTGAACTTTTTACTGCCATTACTTGAATATTTCATGTAGAACATCTTGAACATTTCTGTTTTTCTATGATGCAAATCATTTTTGCTGTGGGTATAGAGCAGTGAGCTTTTTCACAGAATCTCTACAGAACAAAGTCAGCTGATTCTTTTTTCAATAAACAGTGTATGTGTGAGTAATAAAACACTTTATAGCATATTTCACCAAATTTTAGTCTTTCTTTTTTTTTTCTTTAAGAGCAAAATTTTTGACGTTTTAAGATTGGCAGGTCTCCTAATGGTTCCTCGATTTTGCCTTAACATACAGTGTATGACCTGAATTCTGATGAGGTCTGCTGTGGATTAAGATCATGTATTTTATTCCTGGCCACAGTGTGACTGGGGACTGTGGGTGAAATTAGTCTGAGCATGTATTAATGCGAAAAAAGAATAGCCATCTTACTTTCACATTTTAACACTGGCCCATTGCTCACACCAATGTGCATATGGGGTAGAGAAATGTAAGGTGAAATTGTCAGCAAAATTTTGCGGTTAATTGCAGCTAAGAAATATTGTTGTGTTGCGAGAAAATGTGTATTCAGTGTCTGCAAGACAGTGTCTGTATAAAATATGCACCCACCTCTCATGTAATTCTCCATTCATTCAGGGTCCTTAAGAGAATAAAATAACATTACAATAAGCAAAAAGGCTCCTGCATAAAACTGACGACCACGAACAGACCACACACATAGATGGGGCAGTCCAGCCTGCGTGTGTGTGTTCCTTTTTGCATCCATCTGCTTTGCTAAAGAAAAAAAGAACCGACTTGTTTACTGTGATGTGCCAACTAGGCCAGCAACAGGTTATTCTCAAGTGTCTGCAAGTTTGTTTCATTTGTTGGCGCAGACTTGAGCGAGGGTGATGTCGGGCCCTACTCTCCCGAGTGTAAAATGGAGGAGGTCGACCTTGCAGCCGAGGGCTCCTGCGACTCTTCACTGTTTGGCCCTTCTCGTAAGTAACTGCTTGAGCCAAGCCTCAGATACATCATAGCGAAAAATGGCATTCACCTTCTGCTAATCACATCGACTAGGCTCTCTCGCAGCAATACAACATAGCTGTACCCCTATGGCTGGGTGTAGCATTTACAAACACTTATTCTTTCCTTCTTGGAATTGCCAACAGACTAATGTGCTGTACTTGTGGGTCTGAAGAAACTATCAAACGACTCTTGCGCACTTGCCCTCAATATGACATCTAGCAGATCTATTTACAAATAGTTTTAATAGCAGTGAGCCGACTGGACTTGGAACATTTTATGAAATGAAAATACTTGGACCCTGGCCGAATCTGTCAGTGGCGCAGAAAACTATTTGTGTTCTATTGCAGTTTTTTTACAGTAAAGGTTAATAAAATGTTTTACAATTAACAATGATGCATGCAATTTTGTTAACTTTCATGCTATGCAACATGTAACCTCATGGAATGTTTATGTTTATTCCCACAAAAGTCACGACATTATTGTCATGCACTTTGTATGCTTATTTTTATGCACTACATTGCTCAGGAGCTGTGCTAGAATACAAATTTCAAATCGGACAGGTATATAGTGTGAAACGTGTATGCAGTGATGTCGCAAGGATTGACACAATGTATGATGCTTGTTGAGGGAGCAATAGTGATGACAGGTGTATGTACAGAAAAGTATGACACATATGAAGCAACATTAAGGGATTCTGTGTTGTGTCACTGTAAGACTCACTATTCTGTATGGACAAGGACAGTCACAACCCCTTGGCACGTACAAAATGGCTAAATTAAAAAAAGAATGAAATAAATGAAGGAATCTGTCACATAAAATTCATTCCATTAACAGATCAGTGTGCTTTAGAGATGCTTGTGAGCTGACATTATATGTTCAGGTTTTATGTAGGAAGTTATTATTATTTTTTTTGTCATGCAGAACAGGGGCGCATACATACTTGGTCAGCATACAAGCATATGTAAGCCACTCATGTAACATTTCTTCCACCATGTTGTGGCAGACATACTGATAGAAGAAAACAACAGACAACTGTTCAAGCCCCAAACCAAAAAGACCCCCCCCCCCCCCCCCTTTCCACTGTTTACTGTCAGTGAATCCTTTATATATCCTGGTGGGCAGTGGCGTCACCTGCGAGCTTGGATGCTGCAGCCATCTTGGAACGTGGACGTTGCTCAGTGCAACGTCGGAGCACTTTGATGCGTTACACTGCTTGTTACGGTGCTTGCATGAGCGCACTTGTATTGTTAATTGCATGTGAACTAGCCCGACCACGTGTCCGTTACAATGCGCCACTTAAACGGCGAATCGCCGCACGTCAGCAACAAGTCAACCAGGCATATGCTGTTATATTCGAAAGTGGCTTTCAGCCTGCAGAGCACCCAAGTCCATTACCACTGATGTGTCCCTGCGAGCACGAATGAAATGTGTGCCGTGCAGACTGTGGGTCTGTGGAATTGCACAATGATGAGTCTTGCATGCCGCTGCTGTGATGGACCTTCCGCGAAAGGTGGTTGCTGTGTGCAGTGCTTTTGTTAAATCCAAACTAATGTAAAGATCTGCCTAAGTGGAAGTTGGAGTTGCATTATTGTTACTTATTTTCCTTGGTGGGGAGAAGGGGGTGGGGGCGCTGCTCACAGAACCATAAGATGCCTATCGCCGAAACTGAAAAGATTGAGTGACATCTATGGTTTCTTGTGGAATGCACTTATTGGTCTGGGAGACCTTTTCCAATTTTGAAGTAGCGTGGCGATCCTCTATTCCAGTAACAAATGGCCATAGTCAGTATGCTTCACCGCATTACACAATTGAGCTGTGGTGAAGCTTACTAAAGCAAACTCGCCATTATGGAGTGCAAATAAGACCCTTGCTGCACCAGCTTTCCATATTTTGGGGCACGCACCCTGTTCATTTTTCCTCTGTGGCATGTACTGCCCTTCAGATTCAGTGCATTGTTTTTGCATCTGCCAAAACAATGCTGTTTCATTGGCATGAATATTTCTGATGGTGCAAGAAGTACTTGCAGGGGCACAGCTCGGCGTTAGAGGTAGGGTTAGAGGTTCCCTTCATCCTTCATTGCCGATGTGCGACTGTAAGGACATGAATACAAAACTTTGCTGTGCTTCACAGCTTTCATGATGTCCATCTTTGTGATGAATGAGAGTATTTTGTTCATTCACACTTCTTACCTGGTGCCATCACGAGGCACAAAACGCAAAAACTAGGCAATGTGAAGAAGTCTGCATCAATAACATAAGTGAAAAAAATAAGTTAAGGGAATAAAATGGGACCAGTCCATGCAATAAGCGAGACATTTTGAGCTGACATGCGCAGTGTGTACAATGCAGCTAACGATCACGTCTGCTAAGTATTACATTCCTACGCACTGCGGGAAGAGCTTAAATTTCAAACGGAATGGTGTTTTCCCTTCTGTTGCGGGTGCCGCGCTTCCAGCTGGAGAGTTGACACCAATCGCACAAGTGTGTCTATGTACATGGCGGTGCTGGGACGTCACTCACTGTGACATGACTTTGAGAGTTATTCAAGGCAACAACAGTTATTTGCTTAATCTGTTGCTTCAATAGACCAATTAAAGTTTAAAGAAATGATAAACTACACAAAACAAATGCCTGCGTGTTTTTGTTTTACTTTGTACCATAACAAGGGAGATGTACTTCTGTTTCGTCTGTATGTTCCACGTCATGCAGTCGCCCATGTGTAGAACAAAACTGTCATTTTCAGCTGTATTCCAGTGCCGCAATCATACTGCTTCGTTTTCTCGCGCGTGCTTCAGTGCTCTTGGTTGTGGCACTGACTTATACCGCTAATCAGGTGTTCTCACGCAGAACGTGCAAACTCATTCGCTGTGCAAAACGAGACAAACGCAACGGCTTGAGCATGAGACCTTCACGGGAAGTACACCATTGGTCAAAAATGCAAAAGATAGAAAAATCAAGAGGATGGGGCCCGTGACATATTTGTCATGTGATCCTCTGGCTCCAGTATGGGAGAACACAGTGAAGGAATTCTGCTTACTCTTATTCCGCTAGACGGAGAAAGTGGAGAGAATGCTTATGTTGGCAGTGATGCTGACCTCCTGAAATCATGGGCTCATGGCATTTGAAATATTTCCATCTGTTTCCAAATATTTCCAAACTAATTTGAAATATTCTTTCCAGTAGGGCATTTATTAGAGGGCATATAACTTCCAGCATATAACCAAAATTTGCTATGTGGCCTAGTGGGAGGCCCTTTAAAGAACTAACAAAGGTGTACCGTTTCCCACATATGAGTGGGATCTGCTAGCTTATTTATTACTTTTCTTTTTCAGCAGGAAAACACAGAATTTATCAAGGTTTTATTTTATGCAGTTATTCTCGTATTGAAAAGAAAGTTTTTCCCTGCAATTATTGCTGCCGTTCAAGATCATGCTTTGGTGTAGGTACTACTCGGTGCCTCAGCCATGTCGAGGATGAAAAAGATTAGTGCTTTTCTTTTTTCATGATGCCCTTATCAGTAAACCAATCTCTTTCCAGAAGCAACAGCTACAGAAAAGCCACAGAAAACACAGAAAGCGGAGTCCAAGGGATGTCAGGTATGTTGGCTATCTCGGGCCTCAAGCTTTTACTTGAGTTCTCCATATTACAGTTGACAAAAGCATACTTGTTCCTAACAACTTAGTTGTTGAACGTTTCAATAGCTGACCGACATATACAAACTAAACAATGTGTGTATGGTTTCAGTGGGCAGTACTTTGCATTCTGAAAAATATGATGTGTGTGGGCCGTAAGGTATGTTTGCAATGGTACGAATGGCATGCTTTTGCGCACACTCAGCTTGAGCATGCTTTCTTTAGTCATGGTTCCCCTTATTAAATTGCAGTGGTATAATATAGATAAAAAAACAATAATTGCATTTTACATACGGAAATGTTCTTGGAAAAATTTGTTAGTGATGAGTTAGTAGCCCTAATATTCCATTTAGATTTCTACAAACCTATTCAATATGTTGGGTTCAAGTCACGCTTTCAGAAAAAGTTGCACCCAGAGCTTTAATCTCATTTACAAAAATTATTTCATTATCAAGGTATAACTTTTGCAGTGAAGAGAACATAATATAAATTGAAGCAGCATAAAGAAGACGAGGACAGGAATTGAAAACAAACATGACAGGACGAGCACTGAACTGCCATCCGATAGTTGGCAATTCAGCGCTCGTCCTGTCGTTTTTGTTTTCAATTCCTGTCCTCATTTTCTTCACACTGCTTCAAGTTATACTCAAGATTAATGAACTCGCCGAAATGAAGTTGTTGCTGCTACAGAACACAGTAATTCTAGTATGAAAAAGGATAGCCTGAGTTTTCCTGAAATATAGTTCTGTGAATATAGTTCTTCATGCCAATTCTTAAAAATCTTTTCAGGCCAGCATAGCTACAGAAAAACCACAGAAAACAGAGTCCAAGGGATGTCAGGTATGATGGATATCTTTCAAGCATTAAATTTTTGCTTGTGGTGTCTCTATTGCGGACGCACTCGTCCCTTTCGAGAGTAACACGAAAGGTTGTGGGTTCGTCTCCAAAACAGAGGTCGCGAGTTCAACTCCCACCAAAGGCCGGAGGTTCGAGTGCCTTAACTCTGCGTTAATTAACTATGCCTTAATTATCTTGCAATGCATGATTGATGATGATTGATGATGATGAAAAGGAAGAGAGGAAAGGCAGGGAAGTCAACCAGGCGCACGTCCGGTTTGCTACCCTACACAGGGGAAGGGTATGCATGATTGAAGCTCGAAAATTGGTGTCATGCCGCCTTTGAACTGATTAAATTTTTGTTGTTGCCTATGCGCAGACGACCAGAAGCACCAAGACCAAGAAAAGGAAAAAGTCTGCCTCTGACGAAGGTAAACAGGAGTCCTGTACAATGCAGGAAGTGCGATTCAGTTATAGGCGACTTGCAAAACAGTGCACACTCTATTCTGTAGCCAAACCACTCACTAGAATATATGGTTGGGAAACCACGCTTATCTCCGCTGTTACCTAGGCTATGAATTCAACAGATCTCTTTTCCTGCCATTTTTCCTCCTCACTCTTCTTAATGTGAAGTACCCTAAGTGCATTCTTAGGGTACTTCGTGGACACAGACTTTCCAGAAGCTATCTATCTATCTATACATGTTTCTATGTATGCTTATTTGTATCTCAATGCTTTCTCTCCTACGCTTGTTTGTATCTCAATGCTTTCCCTCCTACATGTGTTACTGCATAGTCTGTGGTCAAATGGGTGGCGCATCAGGATTCTGTGCTGTGGGAGCAGGCTTCAAAACCTTCCCATCAGACCAACTTGGCTTACTGAGTATGTGGCAGTGTGTACATACCTATGTGCTACTCCTCAGTGAACCTCTTTCGCACCGATGTGGATCACTATGGTTGCAGAATTGAGTATGTACTGCTGTCTGATGCCAACTTGTGTCAATGGGTATGTGCCAATGGGTATGTGCCAATAAACTCTTTTAAAAAAAATTACACCCTTTGGGGCTTATCTTATCCCACAACAATAATCGTCATCCGTCTTGCCTGCGTTTCCTTTCTTTGACGCTGCGAGCCCGGTACTTCTCAGTCACGAACGGCTTGCGCATTGTCAGTGTGACGCATCATTCTCGACAGGAAAGTAGCGAGCACCGAGTTTTCGAGAAAGGAAACGCGAGCGAGGCAGATGGCCATTATTGTTGTGGGACAAGTATACACCCGAAAGGGTGCAACTGTTTCAAGAGTGTAGGTGTGTGCTGCTATAAAATGACGAAAAAGATCCCTTAAATTTTGCCGACACTGAGTATAGTCAAAACTCCATCACAAAGGTTCCTCGAGGACAGCAACCCGATGCTTTAGCAGGCTGCTCGACAAGTGCGCTGGGTATGTGCTTGAGCGAGCTGCGCCATGAATGCACTGCATACCTGCCGCCCGTCAGCCAACCTCTGGCCAACTTGGGCCACTCATTATGTGCCACCGGGTCTGCGGCAAGCGAGGGAACGATTCTCAGCGTTAGCATGCACCGGTGGACCACGCTTGTCGTCATGGAGGCCACGCGCAAACTTCTCAGCAGCACCACTAGGTGGCGCAGGGCGTCCAGAAAGAAGCGGGAGAAAGGAACCCGGCGGCCGCCTGACTCGTTTCTCAATGTTTGCACACACCGGTGCGCCATGCATTTCAAAGGCCATGTGCAGGCTTCGTAGCACCGCCGCTAGATGGCAGCGAGTGTCCATAGGGAAGTGTGAAAGATGTGTCCCTCTGCAGTATGTGCCTCACACATAACTCGTTTCGATGGTGGCAATACATTGTGTTGTTATATTGATTCCCTATAGCAACACAATCCCACAACCTTCAAACGATCTCTCAACCTTTGCATTACGTGGAGTGGATGGGGAAACGGCGCCGCAGTAGCTCAATTGGTAGAGCATCGCAGGCGAAATGTGAAGGTTGTGGGATCGTTCCCCACCTGCGGCAAGTTGTTTTTTCATCTACTTTCATTTCCATAAGTTTATCGTTTCTTTATTTCATTAATTAAGCGCAAGTAATTTCCCCTGTGTTGGTGTTTGTTGGCTTCTTATGATATGACTAATAATAATCGGGCCCCTCGGTTAACCCCTTTCTTCTCGTCTCCGTATATAATCTGACGAACATCACCGTGTTGGGGATCTGCGATCTCCGTTGCCGGAGATTGCTTTGGAGATCGAGGGAATGAGCCACGTTTCTTCGCACCACTTGGCTCTCGCGAAGTCATACAAGATGGTGCTGACCACACAAATGTGAAGCCGCTCAAACACGCACAAAGATGCAATGTCGTCTCCTAGATGTACCTGCTCTATGGCCACACCATATGCAAATAACAACTGAAACTTTAACATAAATAAATAAAAATGAATCCCGCATTAAGTGATTATGATGGTAGGGCTGACTGAAAAAATAAATAAACAAGAAAAAGTGCCGTCCCCAGAGCGTTTTGTCAGCCAAGGAAGAGTGGGCATGGCCTCTGAGACTGGAGGATGCCACATGCTTTTTATTGAAAGCGTGCACGTGCCGACCTTAGAGGCTATAGAGCGTGCCACTAGAAGCCAAGCCAGCGGAAAATCCAACATGGTGGCGCCAAGATTGGGTATCGTGGCTGGGAACGTGCAATTTAGACCAAAAATAGAATTTTGGGGCCTAAATTCGTCCGAAACATTGGTCGGAAGAATATGTTAGCTCCGTGGGAACCCTGACGGTGCATTCATGAAGTACGGAATATGCATCAAGTCTGAATTCTTTAAGTCCGAAAAATCTGTTGGCAACTGTACGCAACTGTGCAATGAGTGTTGTCACATGGAATTAGCATGTTGGTTTGCCAGATGGGGTCTAGCCAAGCCAAGTTCCTGGTAAAGCACGCATGCCACTGGCCGACTTCTCCGACATTGTAGGGAGCGCATGTGAATTTGTACTTTTCTACAACGACCGCCAGTCTAGCCGGTGCATCTTGTGTCTCGTTCGATCACCAATAAGGTCCACAAGTGCGAACATAAAAACTAGCAGCCGCTGGCTGACATTTTAAACATGGAGGACACTGCATGTGGCGCACCTCTATTAGAGCCGTCAGTCTAGCTCATGCATCTCATCTCGAACTCAATTGCTGATAAAGTCTACGGGTGCGGATATATTGACTGCGAGCCTCCCGCAGTGGCTGTCGCCCGCTTCTCTGCTGATCGCACTACTTGAGCAACTGAGCCAGCTAGGCCTAATCAGCGTCGCTTTGTTGAGAGTTAGTTGCTGTTTTGCATTTCCGGCATCGTGCGTACAGTTTATACGTCCGAAACACTGTGCGGGGTCCAAAGTTTCAGTTATTGCTGTGATATATTGATGCTACCAGTGGTAGCCACACGTAAGTCCAAATAATCACACAAATCCAAAATATTAGGTGTCTGTATAGTTGGTTGGCAAGTGTACTTGAAGTTATTGCTACCAGAATATTTTCAGGCATGTACAAATATTTGCGTCACTATAACGAATATTGTGTCAGATTCCACATTCTTTATTTCGTTATAGAAAGAGAGTAAGTACTTAATTGAATTAGAGCATGACCAACCAAATTTTGTATCTACTTCTTAATACACAATAATTCATTATTTATTTGTGTTCATTATATTGTGATTCGAATGTATGCATATTCTGAATTATATGAATATTTGAGTCCCTGAGAAATTCATTATCGAAATACTACTGTAGGATACTTTGTCATTTAGAGCACAGGTTTTAAAACCCTAGTTTCAATCAACATGTGCTGTTGCATGAGCACCACAGTTTTGTTTGCTGCAGGTAAGGACAGTGTGATCACCGAGCGTTTGGTGTTCTGCTGCGAGGAATGCGGCGACACATTCTCGGCAGCCAAGCACCTGCACCAGCACCGAGAGACCTCGCATCGGCCAAAGCCAGAGGGCAAACACCAATGCTCTTACTGCACCTACAGCAGCAACAATAAGTGAGCCTATCTCCTGTTCCTCTTAATGCGATAGCATTTACATGGACACTCGAGGGGTGTTCATGCCGTCGTGCTGTCCCACTATTGACAGCGCATGCGCGGTTCTTGCGCGGAGGTTTATGCAATCTCCAGGGATGCAGAGTGCATTTAGATGCAAAAATGACGACGCACGAGGTTAAGGGACGTGCCTGCTGCACCAAAAGTTTGAAAACTGCTCAGCACGTCATAATGGAATGCCAAAATGATGCCACCTGCAAGAACCGTAGACAGCTTCCACCTTCCAGAAGCGCTTGGTTTGAAAGTAAATGGAAGCGTTAACTGGTTGGCAGTCGAAGTAAGCAAGAGGCGTTTAGAATATTGGGGGAGAGAAAGTTTAGCACGCGCGACTGCAGTTGACGTCTGCGCAATGCTTTGTCGTCAGCACAGTGTGCCGACGTGCGTCGAGCTGGTCCAGGCTTTGGTGGCCTGCGATGCACTTTTGTAATTTTCCTATTGCCTAGTGTTTTAAGATGCCAAATGATTGAGCAGTGGTGAAACAGCTGGATCAATTGTGCCAGGAACCTTCCTTTATGCCATCCTGCTAAAAAAGAGCGCTTTAGCGAAACATTTTGCCAAACCTGCGCCAAATGAAGCGTAAGAACGAGAGCCCCCTCTTCTGTTGATGCTGCCTTGGCAGTAAAAATGACACCAAAATTCAAGAAAGTGGCATAATCATTGTCATGAATGTAGCTGTCGGTTCTTGATTCACTGTTTTCATGCTGCTGTACTCCACGCTTGTCCTGTGTTTTTCACTCATCCTTGTCCATTCGTGCTTTTCTCAACAGTGAACACTCACCAACTCGCCCAGTTTGCCATTTTAGTGTAATTTTGTTTGTGCTGTTCTAGCGGCAGTTTGGTATTCCTCATACTAGATAGTCACCGAGCTCACTCAAGGAGGACGTCGGATAAAAAAAGAAAAGCCTCGGATAATTTTCAATCGTTTAGCATAGTTGTTGCCTGTGCAACTTCAAAAAATATCTTGTACACCTGCTCAACTGCTGACATATAGTAACTAGGGGTGTGCGAATATTAGAACTTTCAAATATTAGAGAGTTTTAGCAGTGCCAAGTTATTGTACGGTAAGTACGGTAAGACCATACTGGCCTAGGACTGTCGGTAAGGCTCGGCTTGCCCTATGTTTTGCGAGCCAAGCTGCACCAAGCCAAAACATAGTGAGAAACTGGCATCACCCACAGAGTTCATGCTGTGCATGCCCGCATTTCGTGTGCGGTTTTCACCATGGTAGGACTGCGGCACAAGTTAACTTTAATTCACCCTCTGCAACACGACAAAGTGGTAGCGAGTATGATAGCTCTTCTAACCACAAGGTAAACTCGAGCTGAACTTAACTAAACATGTGACTGTACTCTTTGCAACCGGCAAGTAACCTACTAAGGCCAAATGAAGAAAACAGGAATATTAAAAGCAAAAATCATCTAAAAAAATCCAAAAATGAAACATGCCAAAAAAAAACCACTCTTCAGGTTGGTGGCGCCTACTGGTGACATAGAGTTTACTTAGAGGGGCACAGTGTTTTTATTTCAGTAACTACATTTTACTTATCTGCTTATGTAATGTGTAGGCAGTGGTGCAATATACAACAAACAGTCCTTTTTTGTACATATTGCTTAGATAAAAACACCTATGTAACTAAAAAGGGTTTCACATGTAAGACAAAGCGTTACAAGATGTCGCTACCGGCTTTGTGACTGAAGTCTACATTTGCCGTAACTCAGTACTTCCGTAAAGTATAATATGTGTATGGACAAGCTAAAGCTTTCTAGTATTTGCCAAAATGACTTTTTCGTGCTCAGCGCAGTTATTGTATTCTGCAAGGCCTGAATGTTAGCCACTATCATCATTACCACATTACTGTACGGATCTACCCCACATGCAGATAAAAGGTCTTCTGTCATCGTGCTAGGTTAGTATGGAATGGTAATACCGTACTGTATGATGCATCTACCATACCATAATACGACCTGCTGAAACTCTTTTTCGAATAGCTTTTGCTGTTTTGGTCAAGTCACCTGGACTTTTACTATTCGAAGTATTCGAAGTTGTGGAAAATAAGTACAGCCAATGACTGATTTTTAGGGCGCCCGATTTTTCAGACACGCCCGATAATTTGGACGCTCTCGCAGAACCACCACGTAGCCCATAGAGTCAATAGAGAGTTTTAGCACTGCCAAGTTACTGTACAATAAGTGCGGTAATAGAGTTTTAGCAGTGCGGTATGCGGTACATTATTACGGTTCTGTACTAACCTACCGCGATTACCGAAGACGTTTTAGCTGCGTGTGCTGCTCAATGCATTTGGTAATGTGATAAAGATGATAGTGGCTAACATTGGGACCTTGCTGAATACAACTATGTGCTGAGCGCAAAATATTCATTTTGGCGAATACTAAAAAGGTTTAGCTTGTGTACACACAAACATTGTCTTATACAGAAGTGCCTGGTTATGGCAAGCGTAGACACCAGTCGCAAGGCCGGTAGTGACCTCTTGCGACACTTTGTCCTGCAACATGTGAAACATATTTTTGTGACATAGGTGTTCTTATCTAATCAATTCATAAAAAAAAGGGTTTGTTTGTTGTAAATTGCGTCACTGCCGACACTTTACACCAGCAGGTAAGTAGAATATGGTTAAGTACTGCAATAAGAACTCTGCGTCACCTCTAAGTAAACTCTGCATCGCTAGATGGCGCCACCAACCTGATGCTTTTTATGCCTCTTTATTTCCTGTTTTTCTTTTCGATCAGCAATTTTCAAGCAGCAATTGATTCTCACTCAGGAAAAGAAAATTTCTTCCATTTTAGTCACTGGGGACCAGGAGTCACTTGGCTTCGGTGTACGAGGCCTGTAAGATGGATTCGATAATGGGCGGTTGAAATTCGGGTTGAGCACTTCTTGAATGAGCACAGAATTTTTCCAGAAAAACATAGTGCTTGTTATAGTCGAGTAAATACAGTAAGCCCAGTCACACTACAGTGAAACCTCGTTAAACCGTAGTTGGTCGGAGCTCGGGAAAGGTACGTACTAAACTGTAGTACTGTTTAACCGAATAGCATGAGATCGCCCGCTTACCTGTCGAAAACGGAACTCAGAGAGAGTGCGATGAAAGGGGAAAAAACATGCAGTATTTACTAACTTCGCGCGACAAAAGCGTTATTTTCGTTTGATGCCGCGGCGGCCTAGCACGCCGACGACAGCGGCCTCAAACTTTCTGAAGCTGGGTGCCAGCTTTTCAGCCAGCCCCCTCTTCTCGGCAAACACTCGCATGGCAGATTCCTCGTTGGCGTTACGTATTCACCGTGCACGTGCGCAGCAGTGCTGCAGAAGTCCCGGGGGCGCCTTTTTCATTACAGGTGCCGGAGTTTGGAATAATTTTCATTTGGAATAGAGTTACATTATCGCGCCCCTATTGTCGTCGCGACGATTGCATTCATGAGGCTGACGCAACGCGCAGCTTATGCCACTGTCGGGCCTGAATCGCCCGTGCTATCGCTTTCCGTGTCGTCCTCGTCACTGTCGCTAGTCGACACTTCGGCAACAACAGAGGCAACGATGGCGAAAAGCCGAACCTCGTAGCCGACATATCTTCGCGGTCGCAGCAGCACTGCCGAGCAACTTCTTCGCATTCCAAATGCCACACACTGTAGTCAACAGCAGATCCCTGTTGCGTGTCAGCGCCGACTTCTTCGTGTCACGTTCGATAGCACGGACGATGTCTAATTTTTCTTCTATGCTGAGCATCCGGCATCTTTTTTATCCAAGCTTCGGAACGACGAGAGTCCTCACTTGCACGACGCCATAACGCTCTCTGGCACCGCGTCGAAATGATGTTGATGTTGATGTGGCTTCACGTGCAAACGCACAGGGCGCTTGGAGGCCGTTGTTCCGATCTCTGAGGCGTGTTGTTCTGCCGGGCCGCCCGATGGAGACGGCGCAGCGCCGTGTTTGCGCGACGAAAAGTTCGAACGCTACGTTTTAACCGATGCGTACGCAGTAAGCTGGTACGGTTTATGCGGATACGAAACACATTATGTTCAATGGCCGCTGAGTCGGGGATTTGACTTTACTACTTTTAAAACGAAACTACTGTTTAAGCGGGTAAGGTTTAACGAGGTTTTACTGTACTTACCTTCTTATGCTAACCTGATTTGTGCTCTAGTACATATGTATCCCACAAAAGGGTGCGTTCAGAGCAAAGATAAACAAAAGCGCTTCCTGCTTCTTCCTCCGCATTTCACTGCTATTCGGCCATGTCTGTGAGTATCTTTACTAACTTTATATTTCACAGATGTTGCCAGACATGCTAACAAATTCTTTCATATCTTTGCACACTCGTATGCAGGAACCACGTCACGATTCACGAGCGTAAACACACGGGCGAGTGCCCTTTCACCTGCAACTTGTGCAAGAAGGGCTTCTGCCGGGCCGAGGACGCCAAGAGGCACCAGCGCCTGCACACGAAGGAGAAATCATACGCGTGCGATGTGTGCGGCCAGTGTTTCAACGTTCACTCAAACATGAAACGCCACAGGAAGCTGCACACGGGCGACGCCGAGGTGTACGCCTGCCCAGACTGCGGCAAGGCGTTTGCCCAGAAGGCGCACCTCCAGTCGCACCTGCGCACGCACACCGGCGAGCGACCCTTCCAGTGCAGCCAGTGCCACCAACGCTTCACCGAGGTCGGCAGCGTGAGGAAGCACGAACGCATGATGCACGCAGGCGAGTACCCGCACCACTGCCCACACTGCGGCAAGGGCCTGGCGAACAACTTCAAGCTGAAGAAGCACGTCCGCGCGTGCCGAGTTTGAGCGTAGAGTGTGGTGGACGGGAAGGAACAGACGACGCAGACGACGAAGAAGAAATGAAAGAGGTTGTAAATGCGCAAATTGTTCTAGCGAGCGGACGAAGTATGGTGGAGCAGTGTCTGGCATTATAAATGCGGCAGTGCAGAAAGAAAGACCGAGTCTGACTCAGATGTTCAGTGTTTGCAAGCTTGTGCTTTGACAAGGACTTGACTGGCAGCTTCAAGCCGGAGGTCTTGAACTCTGGACACTACCACTCTTGTGACACCGTGCTCATAGAAGCAAACGGCATTGGAGGGACAGTTTTTGTGCCAACAAACAAAACAAGAAAGATGTAATGTTCATAGAAAGATTCCAATGTGGACTAGGGATCAGATGTGGGTAGACATTTTTAAGGTTAGAGAAAGTGTCATTTACAGGCCATACGAAGCGTAGAGCACACAACGGGTTGTCTACAGGTGTAGCAGAAGATTTGATAGATGGATTGGCTTGGTTAGATTTTTAGTACAGGCCTTTAGTTGGGTTTTCAATTGAAAGGGGCATGAAAGGGAGAATTGTCATCCAGCTGAACAAAGCCACAAAGCTACATTCAGCTTTCGGAGTAACCCACATGGGTTTCTCAGAAAGAAAGCTTCGCATCTGAGGAAGAACTTGTCGCCCTACCATCCGTGCTAACCAGGAGGCTAGCAGATCGTAGTGCGAGGGCGAATCAGTTGACAAATCGACCTGCAATCTGCTAACCTCCCGGATAACTCAGATGGTGGAGTGACTGCCTCGGAACGGTGTTGGTCCCGGGTTTCTATCCCGGACTGGGACAAATTTTTCCTCACGCTGCGAAGCTTTCTGTCTGAGAAAGCTGTATAGGCTTCCTTTGTAGATTTGCATTACATTTGGGTGGATGTCCATTTTTCCTTTCATGACACTTCCTCTTCCTTGCAGGATTCCACACAACTGATTTGCCATAAAAAGGACAGTACAATAGAAATGTTTTAGTTAATTTGCATTGTCAAATTACACCTGTGGAGTACCAGAAATATTGAATCTTCAAAGTACAAAGTGTAGTCTTTGTAAGCCAGAAATGCGAAGAATGAAACATGGAAGTTTCTGCCCTAGCTGCTCATAACATCATATAAGTATGTCTGCTCCAGACTAATCTCCAGACTAATCTTCGTGGTAGGTGTAAGCGGTGCTGTAATGAAGGGCATTAGATTAATTTTGGCAACTAACATGCAACCAAAGCAAAGGGGACGTATTCTAAAACGTTTGCCTTCTGCGATGGTCATGTTCCATAAATCAAGCGACTGCTTACCCGTGACGTCAGCGTGCACTACCAACATGCGCTGTCGATCGCTTCACATCGCATGAGAGAGCGCACGGTGCAAGTGCAAAGCGGCTCGGGTGTGTTGTTTTAGAGTGTAGTGGCCGCAGTACGGGTTCTGCGCACTGACTACGGTTGGTTACGGCCGCTTTGGGTAAAATACATTGAATAAGGAAGTGTGGAATGTTTTGTTTTAAATGAATCGACAACTATTGCCACGAAGCAATGCATATAAGACGCCACCAAAAAGGCTACTATAAACTACCACCTGTCTTATCTCTGCTACACTCCACCACCAACTGAATGCCAAAAGATGCCAAAAGACGTGTTCGTTTATTCAATATATGTCGAGAGCACCCATTGACACCATGACGTAAAACTGATGTAGGCCAGAACTACTAGATGGTGCTGTATATTTTCCGGTTTTGATAAAACCGCCAATCAACGTGCGCCATTGGCGGAGGCGTGGCCAGGGTTGTAGTTTCGCGGAAGGCGAATGTTTTGGCCCAGTACACAAGCATCTGTGCGCACCAGCCCCATCAGAATTTTACTGCCATGGCTGAGAATTAAACTTGTATGGCATCATATAAGTGGACAGGTTCTGTGGTTTTGGTGTCAATGCAAAATTCGTCCATAATCATATTTTTTTGGTCAGCCTTGTTCAGAAAAAAATCACAAGAATGTCCCTTATGTGACCTTGCCCTTGCAAGAGCATCCTGTTCCAAATGCATGGATCATTACTACATAATCAAGATTTTAAAAGTTTGGACAAAGAATGGAGACAACATTGCCAAGTGTTATGTTAAACAATGTGGAACAAAAGCTCCTTATTTTTTTTAACCTCCATGGCAGGCATCAATTGCCACCACCCGGCTGCATTTTTGGAAATAGCAATTTCGCTTAGTAATTGCTCAAAAATTATTTGAGTGAATTATCCTTTTATCCTTTGGTGGAACAATGCTCAGACCTCTGGTAAACCTGACATTATTGAGGGGCAACAAGAAGAATAAGGCTTCCTTGCAACAGACAGCATCGGCTGCAAGCTGTGTGATGACCATAAAATTCATCAGTGCAGTACACGAGAACAAGAGCTAGCTGGTCATGTTTGTGAATATATGACTGGAAGTGGCAGCCCAGCGATGTGCAGTTCTTGCCAACCAAAAAAAAAAAAGAAAAGAAATTCCACAGCCATTCTACTCTTTGAAGGTCAATGACCAGTGAGGCTGTATAGATCATATAATGTACAACACAGAGATGCATAAATATTTTGGTGTTGTTGATTACTGCACGCAAGTTACTGTAGCTTCGTGGTCGCTATCGTAGACGGCCAAGGGTTCGGTGATGATGATGGACAGGCTTTTGGCAAAGGTTAAGTCCAAACAAGAGCGTCTTGTGGTTGTTATCACCTTGGGATCAGTGTAGCACTGTAGCCCGAACCGTTCAAGCATAAACGAGGCCAGCCAATTACCATCTGGTCGCGACAAGTCCGCAATCAGACAAGCCCCCTCCTGCCGTCCAGAGTGATGGTGCTGGTACGCAACTCTACGAGCACTCAATTGGTCTTGATCTTGATGCTGCGCCTGCAAGCCGATTACTGAGCAGTTTTGCCTTGACGTAAACGAGCCAGCTGTGGAAGATGACGACGATGCTCGAGCCATCGCTGATGGTGATGGTTGATGCTGATGATGACAATGGTTTCCTCTTGCCAACGAATGACTCGTACACCCTTAAGCAATCAGCAGCAACGGAGCCAGGTGAGGAAGAAGACAACAACGAATGCGTGAGAAGTGGCATGAGCACGTTCATGCAGTTGTGGCATGGGACACCAACGAGCTAGTACGCGGGTTGTTCTTGGATGACGGAAAGGCTCTAGCCATACACAGCTTTACTGTGAAAGATTGCTAATTCATCCATTAGTTTGCTTACATTGAATTTGCTGACCTTTACTACATGTGTTGGAACTTGGAACGCATTTCTGTTCTGATTGCTTTCTGTTTTTTCCAGATGTATAAAGACCCTTAGTGCATATCTCTTATTGCATATCAAACTCTGACGTAAGGGAGGAATCGTAAAGAAACAGCAAAATGAAGCTACAAAGGAAACCCTGTATATGCGGATGGCTCTAAAATATACGTTTATGAATTCAGTAGAGTGATGAGAGAGAGAGAGAACATTTATTGGGACCATCGAGGTCGTTGCTCTTGAGGTCAAGTGGGTGGTGTCCTCATTCCAGGACTCCACTGGCCATGGCTGCTCGACGTACTTGCTGAACGAGAGCTTCTTGTCCCACCAGGGCATCGCCGGTCAGCTGTACCTCCCACCGCTCAAATGTCGTGCCAGGCGTCTTTAAGTGCTGAGGTTTGCCCCCGAACCCCCACGAGATGTGAAAGAGTCTAGGGCGTGTGTCGCCGCACCAGGGGCAGATGCCGTGATATGTATTTGGGAACATTTTACTGTATCTGTGTAGGTTTGAAAATGTGTTGGTCTGAATAAGTCTGAGAGCTACTGCCTCTTCAGTGCTGAGCTTTCTGTGAGGGGGAGGATAAATCCTGCAGTTGAGTCGCTGGATCTCGAGTCGGTCGCAGTAGTTGGATGGCAGGGGCACGAAGGTAAAGGGTGGGGATTGATGAAACGATTGGTCTTGCCCCGCTCGGTTGATTAGTGCTCGAGCTAGAGCATTCGCCCTTTCGTTCCCCTCCAGTCCCGTGTGGCCCGGCGCCCACGTGATTTGATGGGATTCTTGCAGCCTCTGGCCTAGAATCTGAGCCATCAGCAGCGGTGTTCATCTGTTGGTAAAGTTCCGGCAGGCTTGTTGCGAGTCGGTAACGACATGAACTTCTCTGCCTACCCTGTCTAGTTGCTTTATTACTGGTGCCGCGGCTATGGTCTCAGCCGCAGCTGGGGTCTCTGCCCTGATGGAGGCCGCGAGAGTCAAGGAGTTGTCGCTCCCGTTCACGGCGGCTACCACGAAGAGGCCTCCCTACAGGATATGCCGCCACGTCCACATACGTTACGTACGAGTCACCCTTGAATAGTCGGCGCTGTCTGTTGACGTGAGCCTTGCATTGTCCTTCATGAAGTTCATAACTCACGTGCTTCGGTATGGGGTTCGCCTTGATCTTGCCTCTGACCTCAGGTGGGAGTGATTGTTGCCCATCGGAATGGCATGGAGCTCCGTTGCCATTCCGGTCTGGTGGAGGATGGCTCTGCCCACCGCCGTGTTCTGTAGTCTGGCTTTTTGCGAAGCCATAACCGTGTCTGACAGCTCAACGAAGGTGTTGTGGATCCCAAGGGTCACTAACTTCTCATTTCAGGTGGTGACAGGGAGACCCAGTGCCGTTTTGTATGTGCCTCTGATGATGGGATCAACTTGTTCTTGGTCGCGTTCATTTAGCGAGTGGTAGTGATGCGGCATGCTATACGTTACTCTGCTGATCACTAGAGCCTGGACGGGGCGAAGCGTGTCCTCTTCTGGCATGCCCTTGCGGCTTCTTGTTATTCATTTGATAATTCGCGAGATCTGGTTGGTGGCAGACCTTAGGGTTTGGATGGTGTGGGAGGCTTTCAGGTTGCTCTGGATCCAAAAACCCAGAATCCTGCCTAGTCTTATTGCTTTCCGTGATCTTCTGGCCCTCTAGATAGAGGTTGATAGGGCTGGGGGACTTGTAGATTCCTCCTCCATGCACCCGGATCACCTTGGACTTCTCGGGCGCGCAACACATCCTGCTCGCTGCTGCAAATCTTTCCACGGCCATCGCGGCCTCCTGAAGGATCGCCTCTTCTTGCGCGTGGGAGCCCTTGGTGGCCCAGAGCGTGATGTCGTCAGCGTACAGGGCGTAACCTAGGTCCAGGAGCTTCCATAGCTCTTTGGGCAGCGCTAGCATCGCGACGTTGAAGAGAATCAGGGAGACTATCGCCCCTTGTGCCGTTCCTTTGCTGGGCACGTCGATCGTATCCGATCGAGTCTGGCCTATTCTGATGGTTGCTGTCCAGCCCGTCGGGAACGATTTGACGTAATTAAAGATGCACTCCCCGCAGCTGATGTCATTCAGTTCCTTGGGAATGGCCCCATGAGAGATATTATCGAAGGCTCCTTTCAGGTCAAGTGCGAGCGGGAGGTGTTCTCCTCCCTTCGGGATGCCCTTGAGAACTTCTTCCCTTAGGATTAGAAAAGCATCTTGCTCAGAAAGTCTAGTTCTGAAGCCAAGCATGGTGTGCGGGAAGAGGCCACCGTCCTCTATATAATGTTGGAGGTGGGTTTCAATGACCCGCTCGTACAGCTTGCCGAGGCACTAAGTCAGCAAAATGGGACGCAGGGCATCGATCGTGGACTTCTTGCCAGGTTTGGGAATGGTCACGATTTCCGCGTGTTTCCACACGTTCGGTACGTGGTCCTTGCTCCAGAGTTCCTCGTTTTGGTATTTGGTCAAGTCCAGGATGTGCATCGGGCTCAGGTTTCTAATCATGGCATTGGTGATTTTGTCAACCTCAGGAACAGTGTTGCGCTGTGAAGCTCGTGCCATGGCATACACTTCTTCCTCCGTGATTGGAGCGTCCAGTTCTGATCTTGGTTCTTCGTATTTTAGGAGGCAGGGTCGTATGGGGTCGCTGCCCAAGTATCTGGTATTTAGGGTGTCAATCAGATCCTGGTCAATCCCGGGGACTTGTGAGCGATTTCTAGAAGCATCCGACTGGTTGTCGATTTCGCCTTGTCGGGCTCAATCAGGCAACGTGGGATGGCCCACGTCTGTGCTGTACTCAGGGTACCCTTGAGGGAGGTGCAAAATTGTACCCAATTTTGCTGCGTCAGCTCGTTCGCGTAATTTCTGGATTCTTCGGTGATATGCTCGATTCGTCAACGTAGTTTCCGGTTTAATCGCTTTCGCTTCCACCGTTTGAGGAGGCCCTCACGGGCTTCCCACAGATATAAGAGCCAGCAGTCCTCTTCGGGCGTCTTGACCATGCGCTGGATGGTTTTGGCAGTTTGGATGTGGACGTTCCGAAGGTGCTGCATCCATTCCGCTATGTCCGTTATACCGTTTTCGTTTGGGGGGTACCACCGTTTATAGATTATTTTCAGTTCCTCATCTCCTCGCCGCGCCCTCAGCGAGTATGCAGCCCGCCTCTGTACCCGTGCCCGCGCCGCTGCTGTCGAAGTTTGCACCAAGGAAGCATGTCATCTGCTACAGGCGCGTGGCATTCCGTTGTGCTTTCGCACTGCTTAACTGAAGGCATTGCTCACACTTCACGGCGTCATTATCTGCACTGTACAAGTTTTAGGAGTTAGCCCACGTATGCGTACAAATGATCAGTGATTTAGAAAAAAGTGGACATTGGCGATTACATTTCGTTTTTGGCAGAATAGTCGCCTGCGTGCGCATTTCGCGCTTTTGGTTTTTAATGCATTTAAATGCTTTAAACCTGCTGTAAAAAACTACGCTGTCGAATATATGGCGTATGAATCAGCGTTTATTGAACAAAACATCTATAAACAATGTTATAAATTGTGTAAATCTAATTGACCGTCTGCATGCATCTCGGCGCTCACGTTTCTTACCTTCCGCATCTGTATAGCGAAATGAGTTTACTTTGCACTTTCGCTTGAAAGGTGACACTACCTCTCCGTATCAATCATACTGATCGCGAATAATTTTTATTCCTGTTTTCCGAACACGAAATCGCATAAGTCGGCATTAACAAAAATTAAAACAACAAAGCTTGAACATTTCCCCAATTTTATTAAGGATGAGATACACCCTCCAGGGTCGTCTAGAGAGGTTCCATGAAGCGACTCCTTAGTTTTCAATGCACATATAGAGGGCTACCTGATAAATGGATATCATGCTGACATTGCTCTGCTACCTCTGGTAAATAATTATAAAATAAAAGCATTACAGAGATGTTTTTAGTGGACTTGTATCAGCATATTATAGTTTATTAAAACTCTTCACACACTTTCAGAGACCTTCCTTTTCACTTCAGTTACCATTCACACGAGCTTTGCTTTTTTAAATTCTCTCCGAGCTCCACTGGCACTGTCGTTCTCCTGGCTCTTCTTTCGGGAAAAAAAGTTCATTCGTGTGACCAAATAGAAGCGTACAATCTGTGCTGTAAAATCACAGCTCTGCTCTGGGCAACCGATACAGTTTGTCCCTGTCCTGGCAAGGGCATCTAAAACCCTCTAAAAAAGGTCCCCGAAGGCTTCTTTTTTTTTTATGCTTGCACAACGGTGCTTTTCACACAACTAAACAGTTTCCTCCAAGGACAAGCAAGGCTGCCAGTCACAAACTCTCGTTCAATCACAAGCATTGCTTCAGGAGGTAGAGAGTCCTGTGAAGCCTTTGTATCCCTTTTGCACTTCATGCAGGACGTCACGTTCATCATTTTATGTGATTTTAAGTGATGTTTATTAACATATTGAAAGTCACAGAGGGAAAAGAAAAAAAAAAAGAAAGTGGCAAGTGCTTGCTATGCGCATCCCAGAAAAGCAAGTCGAATTATTTTCTAAATGCTTTTCTTCCGCCCAGCGGGGTCAACGATTTGGTCAAGTACCAGAAATGGGAAGTTCTTCAACCACACGAGCAACGCGGCACCAGTTTTCTGCAGACAGATACTACGTAGCTCATGTCTTTGCGAACTACGACACTCTTCAATATTGTGTACCTCTCCCTCCATTCCTGCCTCGTAAAAAACAATCTGTGATCGCTGTCCATTTAGTCTTCAAGATCTGCTGATCTCCACTGTCGAGGCAACCACAAGGACGCGCTCTTCTCCACCAACTCATTAACATTAAAGCTGATTTGCACGGGCTCTGGTTGCTTTTGTACGGCGTCCTCTGCAGTGTCGCTCTGAGTTGCCGCTGCGTTTGTTGCGACACTCGCTCTCTTTTTCAGAGATTTTCTCCATTTGTGATTTGAGGATAAGTACTACGTGAGATGGACAAATATGGTAGGAACTGCATCACTCCTGAGAGACCATACTCTGCGCTCGATATCAGTCACTTTTCCATTAATTATATGTTTATACGACTTCACAATGTCCCCTTCTTGGAAGTGGGTGTCACACACTTTGGATGTTTTCCCCAACACTTGGTCTGCGTGGGGTATCGCTCTCTCCCACTTTGCAAGGAGAAGCGGATCGATCGGCGGAGAGAACTGCCTCTTCTCTATGTTGCGCCGGCACCCACTGGTACATCCCGGCACGAAACACGTTGGCATTTGGTTGCCCAGTCCTAACACATTGTAACGAAGATAAATCACACGCACCACCTACCTTCTGACAGCAAAAAATAAAAACTGGCATTGAAGAGCGCCAGCCCACACTGCTTGCATACTTGCAGGTCCCAAGGGCAACATGAGCGCCCACACCGACTGCACCATACCATACACGGAAAGCTGCTGAAGCGCAGCTTATGCACTACTCACGATAATGCACACACACTTACAGGGAAAAAATCAGGACCACTCAACAAAAAAACGCGACGCAAATGCTCACGTCTACTGCAGCGTCGGTAGCGTTGCTGCACTGCAGCATGCCTAGCGTAACGCAAACTTTGACTGCAGCGCCATCTCAGTCCCTAGGCACAAAACACGCCCGCTTTGGAAGGAGCACTTTTGAAACTAAAAAGGCTTTAAAAATTGTGGGGGGTACTTCCTGTACGCCTCCCGATCCGTGAGCCTAATTTCACCAATTGTTCTCTTGAGTTTCGGGGTGGATACCGAGATGCTGAGGATGTATTGATCGCTGCCCAGTGTTTCGCCCAGGTGCGTCCATGAGTATTCCTTTACGTTTTTGACAAATGACAGGTCCGGAAACTTGTCTCGACTTACACTGTTGCCTACTCGGGTTGGTTATCAATTCCAGGCTCATTTGGTCAACTGCATCAAGGAGCGACCTCCCCTTTTGCATGTCTTGTTGGTAGCCCCAAGTCGTGTGTCTAGCATTCATGTCTCCCACCACTACCAGCTGGTTGCAGCCAGCGGCTCTCACGCTGTCGTAAATGATGTTGCGGAAGTCATCCTTCTGAGCCCTTGGCAGACTGTCTACCCCTCTTCTGCAGGAGGACTTCCACTAGCTGGCATTAATGTCGTGATGTTGATAATGTCCCACGGCCATTATTATTTTGTGAACTAAAACTGCGACCTTCGGTGATCCCGCGTGTTTAATTATGTAGTAACCCCGTAGCTTGATCGGCTGGTTCCCAACCTCTTGAAGGCAGATGACGTGGGGGGGGGGGGGTGATTTTGAATGAAGAGCTGGAGTGAACTTGCCTACTTGTTGAAAGAGCGAAGATTCCACTGCCAGATCTCGAGGTGTTCGGGTGTGCTGCATGTAGTGTTAGCCATTGCTGACGTTCATGCCACCGCTGTCGCAGTTGTCAGCGTCGCTGACATCACCCGTGTTGTTTATGTGCCTGTACGCCTTGATGCTTGAATTGCTGCTCTCGTCGTCGACCCGCTTGCGCGAGCCAAACTCAACCTTGCATATTCTTTCAAGTTCTTCATGGCTTAGTGTGTTCTCCTTGGCTTTATTGTTTAATTTGCCCATCTGATAAAGCATCTGTTGCCGTCATCATTAGCCTGGTTACACCCGCTGCAGGGCAAAGGCCTCTCCCATACTTCTCCAACTACCCCGGTCATGTACTAATTGTGGCCATGTTGTCCCTGCAAACTTCTTAATCTCATCCGCCCACCTAACTTTTTGACGCCTCCTGCTACACTTTGTTAAGAACGGCCAGCTGAAGTGCAAGTTTTGCCAGCCAGTTGCGACAGCGGCGGCAACTTTCCTGGAACGCCACCGTTACACTCTAGCCTCGTCGCCGTTGTGACTGAACGCGCTCGGCGGACCTACTATTGTTACTGAGCCCGCCACCGCCAACCTGGTCTGCCGCGAGCGGGGTAGTGCCCGCGGGAACGTCTACTGAGGCCTCTTCCCACGCGTCGTTCGAGACGCAAGACAATGGGCTACCGGCCACGCTGTGGGGGTCAGCTCCGAGTTCTATAAAGTCCGTCTGATGTCGGTTCTGTACCATAAGCCTCGTGCAAAGAAGTGTGTGTGTGAGTGTGTGTAAGCCATCCCGCAGAGAGGCGGCTTGTTTACAATGACTGGATGAACGTTTCCGTTACCTTGGAATCGAGGGGGGACCGAGTGTTTATAAACCGCTGTTGTGCGGATGCTCAGTGCACTTTCTCAAGCAGTCCCGTTAGACAGGTATTTTCTCTCGCAGTCATGCTAGACTGATGTAGGTACTGTAAATAAATCCATATTCCTCGTTCTCGATGAGAAGCAGTCCTTCCCCTCATCAACGTCCTCAGCGTGGATAAGTTGGAATACGGCATGGGCCAGCTACCTTCTAATTCATGCAGGATTCCAATCTTGACAACGGGTTACGAGCGATGGGATTGAGCCCCCAATCCTGACAGCTTCCCTTCCCTTGGAATCCAGTCCATAACCCTTAATGACCATCTGTTGTATCGTAGCATAAATGCTTTTGAGGGTGACTACACTTGACTGGCCTGCCGCTGCCGAGACCGCATCGGGGAACGAGGAGGGCATGGTGGTTCTTGAGGGGGGGAGGAATGGAGATGGCGGGCTGGTGGCCTATCGTTCCGCTTTGCAGCCCTGGCTGTGTCTTGATGTTTGTTTTGCTTAGCAAAGCTTCTAAGCATTGCATGCGTTGATTTAGGTCGTTAACCTGAGCTTTGAGTTTTTTTATGCTCTTCCCTGATGCGTGTACATTCTGGTGCATGTTTACTATTGTCACTGGTATTTTGAGCGGAGGAGGTACTAGAAGACTGATTCCAGCTCACCTTCTTGTTGTTGGCTTGGTTCTTCTTGCCCGATTGGTTCTTCTGCTTCAACGTAGATGACGAAATAGAAAGCTGCCGCTGCCCTTGCTTCCCTCCTGGCTTTGGCCACTCCAAGTGGAATCGGGACCTTGACCTGGACTGGGCCCGGGACCTTGAGCGGCTCGCCGAGGACTCCGAGCTGAACCACCGCAGGCGGCTTCACCTTGTCCTTCCTCCATAATTGTCGTCTTCATTTCTCCTTCTAGGCAGAGGGTGCTTTTTGGTGGTAGCGCTGTTGTTTTTGAGCTTTTGCTTGCACTCACGAGACCCCGTGGCATGGGCTTTGCTGCAGACGGCGCACTTGAGCGAGCACTCGTGGTCGTCGGTCGGGTCGTGCGTCCCGCAAGCGAGACAGATCTTGATGTTCAGGGTAGGACAAACATCCGATCGGTGTCCCATGCACTGGCACACGTAGCAGATTTGTTTTGTGGGCTTGTAGGGGTGGCACTTGGTCTCCCCTCCGTAGTAGTAAACGTATCGTGGAACTACGCGAGAGCTGAACATGATCACGGCCATCTTGGTCTTTCCCAGCATGCAGGCCTGCACGATTTCCACGCCTTGAGTCCTCGCCCTTGGGTGAGTCATAAGCTCCTCGGGTGGGGTATCCGGGTCGATTCCATGAATGACGCCCGGGCCACTCCATCCGGTGCCACAACATAAGAGTTGACTTCGTAAAGGTTGCCACTCAACACAATCCACGTGATCTTCTGCGCAATATCCGCACAGTATCCGCACCTCCTGATCTGGGGTACTAACAATCATTATGTTGGAACCAGGTCTCAAGCGCATGAGGAAATGCGAATCGTCAACTTTCCCTCCACAGGAGGCCGAGATGGCTTTCGAGATTTGGTGGTTGGTGAAATTCTTCACCTGAAGGCCTTTCTTGGGTCGAATGATAATTTTGAAGTCACTACGTGGCAGGGGGGGGGGGGGGAGTCGTCGCCTCTTCTTAAAAGAAGGCTTCTTTGATGCCCCAGCACCTGCAGCTGCGTAGGATGTTGATGATAATGCGGTGGCGGAGGAGCGTGATAGCAAAAAGATTACCCTGCCTGCCATGCGCACTTGCTCGCCTCTGGCGAGCTTCTTCTTCGTTCTTGGCTTGAGGTGTAAAGACCAAATGAAATAAGGACATTCCGATAGAGAAAGGTCCTCGTCCATAATGGCAGAGTCGTCATGGCGATCTTCTGCGATCTCTTGGAAGTCCATGGATGTTGTTTCTTGCAACGAAGGTCCTTTGGTAGCTTGAACAATAGCACCGGGGGCAGGTGGGGCTGTAGTAACAATTACACTCCCTCCGGTAAAAGTAGAAGCGGTTAGCTGGGATCCAGCGATGTGCGCCATAGTGAGCGTCGAGAAACCGTAGCAAGCAAGCGAGCAGCAGCAAAGGCAGCGGAACGCCTTGCCTACCTACGCGCTGCCACTTACGGTGACGTCAGGCTTAACATGGCAGCGCCACCCCGGAGAACTTCAAAATCCAAAAGCGCAAAATAATATTCACTCGCAGTTTTCACATGGGGGGTCCGGATAACTTCACGAAGGTCTTTCGTCAAAGACTTCGTTCCTGCGATGTGAATTTCTCACAATAATGAAAGTCGGCAGAGCCCATGCGGAGCACGTCTACTTGCTCGGCTCTTCTTCTTCTTCCGCGAGCAATGAAACAACTAGCCCAAACTGAAGTTGTCATTGATTTGGTAAACTGACGTATTTTGCACTCCTTGCCCCAATCTGCACCCCTTCCTTCTTTGTTTTGCACATTCTTCAGAGGACACACACACAGGAACTTGGATCTTTAAAGCTAGATACGGAGAACCGAGCACCGTGTCTGTGTGTTGCAAGTGTGAAATGTGGCGTACGTGAAGCAGTGAATCGGTCCTGTTGCGTCTTCTTTGTGGCATTACTATAGATGACATCGTCCATGAAAATATTGTTATGATGAGGCGAAGAAGAGAATGATGACGGTTCTGAAGACTATGAAAAGTGGACACAGCCAGGCTGGGCTCTCTTCCGTTTCCGCGAGCGTTCGCTCTTTGTAAATATATTGTAAATAATTCTATACCCGTAACATTTGGTGTAGGTGCGGGGTACCCATCTTCATCGCAATGGAGTTCCGCAGCAGATGTTGCATCCAGTTTACGACAGTGCCTCCTGGGGACAACACCTGATCTACGCCTGCACCGGCACCGTCGGCTACCCAGACCCTGTACGTTGCTCTTCCACATCCGCATGACCCGGTACATTCTCCAGTCTCAATGGTACGGACATAGAAGAATGGCTTAGCATGTACGGACGTGTCAGCAAGGGGAACAGGTGTTACGCGATCATAATGCTAGCCAATGTCATTTTCTATCTGGATGGAACTCTGTGCATTTGGTTCCAAACACATGAAGAGGAACTTACTAGCTGGGAGCTGTTCAAGCAGAAGCTGTCCGACCTTTTTGGGAATCCCTCTCACCACCAAAAAGCAGCTCACTACCCGTGCCCAAAGTGCGAATGAGCCGTACGTCTCCTATATTCAAGACGTTCTCGCCCTTTGTCACAAAACTGACATGTCCATGGCAGAGTCCGATAAAGTAGGACAGATCCTCAAAAGCATTGCAAATAACCCATTTAATCTCCTGGTTTTTAACATTTCTACTGTTGACGCCACCATAAAGGGATGCCGCCTCTTTGAGCTAGTGCAGAACCACTGTGTCGCCCATCAAGTTTCCGCCTACCGAAGGGGTTGGCATCCCCTGTCCGCAAGTGCCTCCGCCATTAGGAACCTGGGCTTTTGGCGTGAGGACGTCACGCCCAGGCCCTCATTATTCCTTAAGCCGCCAAGATATTGAAGCTCTCAACGTTGGCCCCGGGGCACCACATGGAGGTATAAATGGCATCGAGGCCAATGATCTGGCCTCTGGAGGGTCAAGCATTGCTCTCCGTGCCACCTACACCGCATGCACTAGTGCTCATAGCTGCACTATTATTGCCCGACCTTATTGTGATTTGATTACGAGCGTTTACTGACAAGATACTAACCGTCGGAAATGCTCTGGGAATTTGCGAAGTTGCTTTTACTGCTGTAATTTAGAACCTTGAATTTGCAAAATTCCCATTTTAACAATGTTTTCTGCTGCAAGTACAACCTCGTTATGTTGAGGCTTTCACTGTACTGCTCATGGTAATGATTTTTAGAGCACACTTCTTGGGAGTGATTTGCCTTTTTTTTATGATCACTTTTTGCAAGTGTTAGGTCTACTGCAAGTCTTGCAATGCATTTTATTTGTTTGTTTGTTGGCTGTTGTGTACTTGAGCACAAAATTCAGTGCAACAAGAGAGGCCAAGCCAAACAGGCTCATAAAAACTAGCCCGTCATGATGTACCCAGGTGACCAGGTGAAAATATTGCTACTGATTTTCAAGTGGTACTACCGGTTTTCAAGTGGTGCGAACTTGTCTGATGTGGTCCCAGTTGAAGAGATACGGGTCTGTTACTGGTTTCAACTGGTCCCAGTAGAAGGCTGTTGGTCTTCAATTGGAACTGTGCTGGTTTTCAAGTGGTGCTATTGGTTTCCAAGTGGGATGAACTGGTCTGGTATGACCCAATTGAAAAGCTAGTGGTCTATTGCTGGCTAGTGGTCTGTTGCTGGTTTCAACTGGTCCCAGTAGGAGGCTGTTGGTCTTCAACTGGAACTGTGCTGGTTTTCAAATGGTACTATTGTTTTTTTAAATAATAATAATGACTTTATTTGTTTTAAGTGGGATGAACTGGTCCGATGTGACCCAGTTGAAAAGCAAGTGGTCTGTTAGTGGTTTCAACTGGTCCCACTAGAAGGCTATGAGTATTCTATTACCTTACTAGCATATTGGCCGGTGAGCTGGCATGTTACTTTATTAGGCATCGGAAAGGGAAAGCACATGTGGAAGGCCATGTGGCTCAAAACAGTGCTAGCAGTAAAAAAACAAAGCAAAAAAACTTTTTTCAGTAAATGACACATGAGCAGTACATGTGGCTATTGCGATGAGTCATGACCAAGGCGTAGCTGTCCTCACTCTCCGAGAAGCAGAGGATTTGAGAATAAAAAGGGTTTCTTAACTGCAGCCGCAGCAGAAAGAACACATGGGTGGCTGTGATGAGCCACGACTATGGCGGCGTTCTTTCTCCCCACCCTATAGGACTTGATTTTATTCAAGATAAGGAGACGCCGCTTTTACTACAAACATTTCAGTGCTTAACCAAACATAGTAATGCTACAAATAGCAGCTCAAAACAGTGTAAATACGTTTTCATAAAACAGACGTGCCATCACAAAGCTATATGGGAAACGTCATAGTTAAAAGGAACTTCCTTTCTACTTACAACAGTGATCCAATCAGAAGGCAAGCAGTTGAGCTTGCTGGCACTTTCATTAATACCCAAGGCGGGTGTGTGCCTTATAAGTGAGGTATGACTTGCAAGTTGCCCAGGCATGGTGAGAGAACGAAAGCCCAAATCTAATGCCTCTTTTGAGGTCATTGAAAGAGTGACAAGGAAAGTCGCCGACACACACCATAACACACATGCTCATCTGTGCATACACATACTATATTAAGGCCACATATTCAAGCGAAGCAGGTTAGCCATAATCTAGGTACATAAAAATATGTAAATATAATTCAAAATACTCTCTGAAACATATAGGGGGAAAAAACCGAAGAACTGCACAAGAAGTTACAATATCGAAAATTCACTGCAAAAACATTTCGTGTAGCTTTTTCTCCTAAGGCAAAGTAAGATTTCAAGACCACTTTGTTTAAAAATTTACCACTGTAAACAAACAAACTTCACCATTTACTGGCAATACTTTGTACTGCGCGTAATAACCTTCCCATGTTCAAATTGACTTAAGTTGTCAATTTAGATGTCAAGCTGTAAGGAATACAATCTCATGATTGCCATAATTCTTAATTTAGCTACTCTATACAAATGACGCAGCTAAAGTTGAACAACTGTGACATCTCCCAACCATAAAGTTGTAAATATACAATATGTTTTTCTACTTAGCTATTGGACAGTCATTGTTGAAGAATACGTACACTGTGCAAAACATTTAATTCAAACATTTAAAATGGTCGGGGACAAAACACGAAGCTGTCTCAACATTTCAAATGTGTAGCAAATGCTATAAATGAATGTTTACATTTGATTGTTGAAAGGGAGCAGGTGCCAATTTTTGTGGAACCTAATTCAGTGCAATGCAAAGCGCAATGGTACATGGTACTCGTGGCACCCAATGCAGCAGCAGCGGTAATGCCAGAATGTCGTGAAAAACATTTGACAGGAATTTTCCAATCTGTCGAGGTCTCGGCTTTTAAACAAAACTGTGCCTATGGACATGCTTCTATTAATATAAGCCACATTCTTTTCATTGCCACCATAATCTCCCAACACATTTTAGTTAGCTACCATAAAAGCCCCACTTAAATTTCTAAATGCAAGTTTTGTGCTAATTGTGAGCTTGCTCCTGAAAAGCTCCCTGTAGTACTAAAATTAAAACAAAAATTTTATAGGAAGGCGTCTACGCTTAAATTGATACATGCACTATTCCCAAGTCAGCTTGCCAACAAGTGTTTTATGCGCTAGCCTTACAAACAATATTTTACCACCACACTCCATGCAAGTGCATGAGCTAACATACGTTGATAATTCTAGTAAAATTTCCTGCTCCGCTCTCGGAGATTCCATTACATGATTTGTATTATAGGCACACTCGAAAGAGAACCTACGAGACAAATATTTTTATGCAACTACTCACATCTTTGAACGAAACAATGTGTTTGATTTTGAGGCATTTTCCTTGACCTGTCACAAAAGCAATGCTGTCTGTTTTGTTTAGCCTTGAGTACTGCTCACTGTGGAACATGTTCCTGGCTACAATGAATTGGTCATGTTCCACAACAGGGCCACAGATAATGTTCCAAAGATGTTTGCGAACAAAGCTGAGCAATGGCTCCGACACGCCTCGTGGCTTGCTCACAAGGAGAACGGCATCGTTATTGCAGTGACTAGACTTTGCCGAAAATCGCAATGTATGTGGACTGGCTTGTGCACTCAAACTCTTATAGTTGCTGCAGCCATCATCATGCATTCAACAATTTGAATAGGCACACCTTTGGCTGACATCACTAGCTCTTTAAGGTGACCAATGTGGGCCTCAAAACTGAAGCAAGAGTGTGCCCAAAGGTGACCTTGCAGGACAATACTCTCTGGGATGTGCAGGATGTACATTGTTTGTCATGTGCTTTTCGTCATACAAGAACTACACGTCAACTACAAGCCGTACAAGACAGTATGTACTAGCAGTAATATTGTCTTCGCTCACTGTATCTTGCAGCAGCCGGGCAATGGCTCGTACTAAAAGTGAAAAATGCTTTAAAAACTGTGCTGGCAAAAGCCCCTCAAGCCATGGTAATGCCTTGAGGGGCTTTGGTACATGTCACGCAGTCTTTTATTGCATAGTTTGTGTTTCGATTATGTCATTCCCCTCTGCGTTGCACTGACACTTCCTTGCTTGGTTTGCTCAAAAATCTGTTTAAATTGTGCTGGGTTTTGCCAGTAGTAGTGTGTACCAGCCAGCTGTTTTCAATACTTTGTGACACGTTATGGACTCCTCGGAATCAAAGTCCTTTGTTGTCATCGACTGCAACCCATGTGCTTTGAAGTAGTAACTCCCTTTTTTTCTTTTTCCATGTTGCAACCTTCCTCCTCCTCTTGCAGTAGGCAGTCAATCCATGAGGGCAGCGTGCAAAAATGTTCATCTTAAATGCCCATTCTGGTGGTGTTGCACTTGTTTTTCTGTTCCCATATGTATATATATACATATATATTCAACACTTCCTGCATTGCTTGACGACACTTTTTGTGCTCTGCTGGATGCCTAGGACCAGCAGTTTTGCATATACATATGTGCAGCGTGCACACAAAGGCTGTGAATACCGAAAATGCCCATTGTCCACATTCTAGTGGTTGTAATAAATTCGAGAACTATAAGCACTCCATAAAAAGATTGTAATTTCATGTGCACACAATATTTGAGGTCTCTTGCTCTGTGTACAGAAGTTTGCTGGCTTGAATGAGTGTGTGTTTTCATTGTGCGAGTGTTAATAGATATCTGGTGAAACAATTTGTATCGCTCGTTATTCAAATAAATGAGATATCTTTCTTTACACGAGTGAAACAGAGTGGTTCCTCCCCCTCGGCGTGGTACTTGCGACGTTTCGCGTCGTTCTCTGCTTCTCGTCAGTGCGGTGTCACCGTGCGTGATGGATTGTGGCGAGAGTTGCTGAACAACGGGGTGGCACTGCTATAAGGCTCCTGCGTAGAATCGAGTTGCGTTAGTGCATCTGAATATGTATGTCTCGGTTTACGTATAAAACCACACATTGTATGTAACGTACGCGCGTGGTTTAGTTATAATATGAGCTATGGGTAGACCATGCAAAGTAAGAATTCCCGAAGAGCAATGGGAATACAATGCGCATAGAAAGGAGCAATATAGGCTCTCGAAGCAACGTCGTAGGCAAAACCCTTCGAGCCAAGAAGCCAAGCATTGGGCGAGAGTCAAAGAAGCGGACCGCAAGCGACGAGAAGCGGAGAACGAGACGAAACGCTACAAGTACCATGCCGACAAGATCGCCACGTTCAAGGGAGTGGCTTCAAAATGCCAGCGCAAGTTCCGCGGCGTGGAATTCGGATTCTCCTGCGCCGTGTGCAAACTGCCAGTGGTTCCGCGACATCTTGTCGTGCATCTCCACCGTAAAGAATGCTGCAAAGAAACGCAGTGCCCTCGACGTGCTCGCTCAAACGTTCACTGGAGACGCCGGTGTCTGATTTCGAGGTGAGCAGTACCTGCAAGGATTTTCTACTCAGGTAAACTGCCTCTTCTTTCCAAGATTTGCGGATACCCATATGTACCCTCCGATTCTGCCGTACATGCCCCCGCTGAACGTTGTCGGAGGACGGCTGGTTGCACTGCGCATCCCATTCGTGTCGATCAGGCGCCTCTCTCACAGAGTCCGTAATCAAAAAGATTAGATGCCAATCAGACTACTAGTGGACCGTTATGGTTATACACTGCATTTTACGGCATGCTCATTTCATTTGTTAGACTAGAATAGCTTAAGTAAGGATGGTAACAGCTTCGCTGGCAATCCACCTTCACAGAGTGGATTGGGCCTTCAAATTTTTTTAAGATTAACATAACCACAGTGTTGGCAAGATTAGAGCATCTCTGTTATTGAAGCTCTGGCATGACTAATTTGTGCAGTGGCAAGATTGTAGCATGATTTTTGTGATTTTCTTATGTCCCCCTGTAAATCCTAGTTCATTAATAATTACGTATCATATGTTTTGTGTAATGAGCTGGGAGGAGAATTGCACTTTATGTTGCAAGACTGGTAGCATGAACTTGGGGTGAATTCCGTCGTTGCATTAATTTTGTGGGCAGCATGAGCTTAGATTGTAGGTACTGCCTGTACCTTAATTTTTTTTTTATTATTTCGAGCAATGACCTTTTGTTGTCATGGCTGCGTCACAAACCACAGTCGAGGAACCCCTCCAGTAGGTGGCATGTCGAAAAGAAATAAATGCAGAAAAATGCCTGGCTGTGCTATCGCAAGCACCAGAGACCAGCGGAGCTGGAGGAAGGCCAGTAAAGTAGTGGCAAGCCATACACTTAACCTAACTTTTGCTGGGCTTCCCTCAACTCCGTCGGTCTCTAGTGTTCGCAATGGCAGAGCCACGCATAATTTTTTGCTACTGTGAGAAAAAGGACCGCTGAAGCGAGCGAGCGGGTTTTTATCGGGGAGGAATTACGTCACAGCACCTGTGTCCCCGCCGTACCGCTCCTTCTCCCCCACTAGGCTCGCTATGCTGCGCGATGCTATTTTTCGACTCTGCTTTCGCTCTCTCTCAGCTTTCTCTCCCCCAACTCGGCGAAGCTGCGGACGCAATGAGAAACCCAGCGAGGTTATAACAGCTCCACCGTAAAAACCCGCGCGCTTGCTTCGGCGGTCCTCTTTCTCGCTGTGGACAAGTGTCGTGGCGTTTGCTGAGCAATGGCGAAGACTACCGTCAGGACTCCCGAGGAAGAAGCTGCTCGACTGGAGCGCCGTCGAGAAGCTGATCGCCAACGGATGCGGCGACGGAGATCCGATCCTGAAGCGAGAGCCAGGGAAGTTGAAGCAAGGCGTCGCAAGAGGCGAGAAGATTCTGAAGCCCGAGAACGCAGCCGATCCAATTCTGCGAGATACTACGCAGAACATCGCGAAGACATCCTGAGCGCTAGCAAACGGAAGAGGCTGGAAGATCCTGGGTTGCGTGTGCTCAGGAACTTTCGCAAGATTCAACGACTCGGGCGATTTAAACGTGAGCCAAACCGCACATACTTTTGGTGGGCTTCCTCCAGCTCCGCTGGTCTCTGGTGTTTGCGATAGCAGAGCCACGCCGTAATTTTTACACTCTGCTTTCGCTCTCTCTCAGATCTCTCTCCCCCAGCTCGGCGAAGCTGCGGACGTCAAGAGAAACCCAGCGAGGTTCTAACAGCTCCACTGTAAAAATTGTGCAGATCCCGCTCACTGCACAATTACAATCGAAGTTACGAAGCATTCCGCAGCTAGCTGGCTATGGCATCGGCCTTGCAGCGGCGCGTCTCAACCGGCTCTTTGACTCTCTCGATTCCTTCAAGCAGGCGCTCATCGTATATGCCGAGGACCAGAATTACGAGGGCTTGCCTAGCTGCTCGAACTTTGCGAGCACGTTCCTCTTCCTCTGCGCTAAGTATCCCAGTAGTACGGCAGACTCGAGCTGCTCAGTTAAACCTCTGCAAACCGCTACGTCCGAGTTGACGCATTTCTCGACGAAGCTAGCGTTTCCCCAGAGCTTGTTTGTGAGCATCAGGAGCTGGTTGAGGCGCACAGGGTGGGAAACTTGCTTTTGAATCGCAGTTCGTATCGTCTGTTCGTACAGAGCATGTACGGCGGAAAGTGTTGCGCACCAGCGGGCTCGGCGCGCGCAAGAATGCTCTAGAGGCGAGAATCGTATCCTATGTGATCGTTCGTATCATCGGATGACGGAAGCTCGAGTCAACGTTCCTCGAGTGGCGTTGATGCTGATGATGACGATGGTGTTCTGTGACCACGCCGCCTACGCGAACGTGAGTATATAACCAGTGCTCAAGTTGATAGGCACCGCCAGCCCCAGCGACGTAAGAGGCTAGGTAGACAGATCACACACTCAAAACGCTCGAAGTTCGCAAAGAATGCTCTGCATTATTATGCGGATGCTGCTTTCCAATTAGAAATCGGAGTCGAAACTAGTTACTTTGGCAGCCTAACGGTCATGAACATCAGTGATGGTAGCGCCCATGCAAAAGAAGAATGGCAGCGATGTTATCAGCGCATTTATTTTTGCTTCTGTCGATGCTCCTGGACGAAGACGAAGATGACACAAGTAGCGAGGAGTACGACGTTGACGGTAATGCGAGTTGTTTTACAGTCATTCACACTCGGTGCACTAGTTCGTGTATGCGCTAGCCCGGTGTCATCGTTGTTGTCACCACGGTTTGTTTCTCCTTAGCTAACGGTTATGTATGCGTTAAGTGATGCAAACAGACCAAGAAAATGAATAGCGAAAATATTTTGCTGTCTGTAGTGTCGTTGGGAGTGAGTTGTGGGCGCCAGCGAGCACAGCCACTTCAATCACTTCCCGTAGTACGTATTCGTAATCGTAGAGCAATTGGCATTCGGCTTTTGCTCGTTTGGGGAGGCCGTTGTACTCAGCATTGTTTCTGAACAAGATTCTCCATACTTGAACTTCAAGCGTGACGTTGCGCCAGAATTGTTCGCCGGATTTCATTCTGCCAGGTTTCGGTATTCGACGAGCTGCTTGACCACTGCGCGCAAGCAAATCGTCACGTGAGAATGAGTGCAGCCAGAGCTTGGGTAAAGTACGTTTGACGTGGCACGACGATGACGGATGGTCAAACCCCACGGAAGATCTGCGCAACCGGAATGCACTGTATCGTTTCGTTTCCACAAAACTGGCGCATACCGACAATGCGGGATTGGCCAAGAAGCAGGTGGTTTTATGCACCGTACAAAGACAACGTGAACGAAGCGCTTTATCGACGACGTGCCGTGCGTCTAATCAGACTGAGGTTTTCGTCGCACATTTCAAACGTGCAACCGCGTTATCTCGAAACGATTCAGCAGGCGTTTCGCGAGAATGTTGTCACGGCGTTTGTGCTGTGTGCCGCGTGTAGCATCGTTAATTTACCGAACAATATTTGTGGTAGAACGAGTTTACTGGGAGGATCGTCATTGCTTGCGTGGTATTATTCTTTGCAGTAGCTTGTTTCTCATATACGACGGCCTTGGTTTCTAGGGGCAGAGGATGAGCCTGATAAGTAATTCTGAAGAATGCTACGCACTATATCGTAATTCCCCAGTAGGGAACTTCTGCCACCCCCCTCTTTTTTTCTTCTTCTAATTACTTGGGCAGGTGCCCAAGGTCATTTTAAGACGAAAGCTTTAGATCTCTGTACCAAGGTCGCGTTGTGAGGTACACAAAAACGCAGCGCGCCGGGGAAGGGAAATAGCAGCGCCAGAGGAGGATTCTGGGAAAGGGCGACGGAAAGCAGGCGG
Source organism: Dermacentor variabilis (assembly GCF_050947875.1). Lineage (NCBI taxonomy): Eukaryota > Metazoa > Arthropoda > Arachnida > Ixodida > Ixodidae > Dermacentor > Dermacentor variabilis. Next base: position 57,100,669 of record NC_134578.1, read on the forward strand.
AGAGTTGAGGGAAATGTCAGTGGCGGCGCTGGGGAGGAGGAGAAAAAGTGTCAATGGCGGCGCCCGTAGAACGTTCTGGAAACGGCGGTAGCGCGCTCGCCTGCCTTGTATATGTCGCCGCGTGGGGTCAGAGCTTCATTACACAGCGCTATGGGTGACGACGCACCTATTCGCGGGCGGGGAAGACCGAAGAAGTACGCCACGGCGGAAGAGGCTAGAGCAGCTCGGAATGCCGCTCGTCGTAACCGCCGTCGGGAGGAGGATGAAGCTGCGGCAGCGGCCCGACGAGAGCAACATGCGGCCCTAATGCGACGCAGGCGTTCTGGGAATGCAGAATTGGCGGAGAGGGAGGCCGCTGCCGCACGTGCAAGGCGAGCGGCAAAGCTCGGCAGCAGATCAACAGAACGTCCAAGTAGGCTTTCGCCTTCACATTCTTAGAAAGTTCTAAGCATCCCCCGTAATTTTCTGATCCCTTCCGTTCGTCCTTACGTTTAGGAGGAGGAGGATGAAACAGCTTTATTACCCTTCCATTTTTTGTCCCCAAGAAGGACCCGTAGCGCCACCTAGGCTCGAATAGATGAATTTATGTGAATACACAAACCAGATGCTTGCATATTTCGCTTGAAGTGTTCGAAAATAAATTTTGCGCTTACCGCTGCACTCTTACTCGGACATTGCAGAAAGAACGCATTTTGGAGTCAACGTCGTTTACTGTAACCGTTCGCACAGTTAATTGCGTGTATTTAAAAAAAAAATTTTATGCTTGCGCCGTCGTGGCAGCCGCATTCTCCTAAAAAAAGGCAACTTTGCACTTTTTACAGCAGAGCTGTTATGCGATCGGTTCTGGCGGTTTGTGTGCGTAGGCAAAAAAGATGGCAGCCACCCCAGAGCTAAAACAGCTAAAGCATGCAGCGAAAACGTATCGCCGTGTAGGCTGCAGCTGCGTTTAATGGCGAGAAGTGTCAAAACTGTTGATGCATGGTAGTGTTTGCGTTGCCGGAGCTCCGCACCTGCGCCTAACGCCCTGTGTGTCAAAACGGGGTGATGGATGGCAGCTGGCGCGCACCGCCGTCAGCACATAGAGGAAGGAAAAATATAGGAGGGAGCATTACGTCACGCAGCCAGCCTTGGCAAGCGAACGCTCCGTGAAGCCAGTGGTGGCCCAACACGTGACCTCTTGGGTCGATATCGCGGGGTAAGAATCGATATTCTCTGAGACGTCTGGTTCTCAGTAGCTACGCCAGTAGTTTTTATTCGGCGCGAGCTTGTTCGACAGCCCTACCGTGGCACTCCCTGCAGAGCGGGAACTCTAAAACCAACCGTGCACTTTGACATGAGATCACGTGTTGGGCCGACAGGGTTGGCTTCAGTCGCGTTGCGCTGTGCTCCCTCGTATGTTTTTCCTTCCTCCATGGTCGGCACAAAAGAGAGTGGCAGTAGGTTTTGCGCAGCCATGTAGTATTGTATCAAATAGTGTTGTGATAAAAAAAATCGTAAAAACAAAACCGGAATAGACACTGTTTAGTATGCATTGCGATTGGACGTCACGGGCTCTACATGCCACTTACCTCAGTTCCCTACCACCTGTGCAATGGGTAGGCCGCGCGCGGTGAGAACTCCAGAAGAACAGCGCGCCTATGAAGAACGTCGTCGTGAACAGAAGCGGGAATGTGCGCGGCGATGGCGGGCGGCGCGCAATACGGACGAAGATCGTGCGGCAAACGCCAAGCGTATGCGGATCGCCCGTTGGCGCCGAAGTGCCCAAATCGTTCAGTTCAACGAAATTCGTTGTGGTATGTGTCTTTTGTTTTCAATCAACATATTTATTATCAGCATATTTATCACCGTATATACAGCTCCGCGGGTGGAATGACAATTTTTTTTCTTATAAACCAGGCACTTGACTGTGCTGTCACTCTAAAACTTCCATGTAGAAAGGAAAACTTAAAAAGAGTTCTTGTGTAGGCTCCCGTTAGCTCCCTAAAGGGAGCCTATGCAGTAACTCTAAAACGTCTGTACGCTTACCGCCACCTATCTGTGGGCGTACGAACCTCCGGCGCAATATTTTCTCAGAAAGCCGCCAGGCGGCGACGCACATCTACCTAACGCTCAAACGGCGTTGTCTTGCCATATGGTCTTGCTCCGTGGCCCGCAGCATTTTTTTCCCGACAGTTCATTGCCTGGAGTACTTAGATTACGAAAATTCCGTGTGCATGGCTCGCCCTAAGAAACTGTTCAGTGACGAGGAACGGAGACGTCGGAACACGGAGAGAAAGCGTATACGAAACGCAGCCCTTACGGAGGCGCAGCTAGAACGCAGGCGAGAGCTTGCGCGGGCAAGGTATGCGCGGAAAACGCAAACAGCGAGAGAATTGTATCTGCAACAGCAGAGAGCAACAGTTTCCGAAGAGGACTCGCTAGAACGCAGGCGAGCGCGTCGGCGGGCAAATTATGCGAGAAAAAAAGCGCTACAGCAGCAAAGACCCCTTACGAAGGAGGAATTGGAATGCAAGCGATCGCGCGATCGGCTATATTATGCGAGGAAGAAAACGCTACAACTACTGAGACCCCTTACGAAAGAGGAGTTGGAGCGCAAGCGGGCGCGTGATCGGTTATATTATGCGATGAAGAAAGAGCTACAACTACTGAGACCCCTTACGAGGAAGGAGTTGGAACGCAAACGAGCGCGTGCGCGGGTGTATTATGCGACGAAGAAAGCGCTACAACAGCCGAGACCCCTCGCGAAGGATTTGGAACGCGAAGGAGCGCGTCGTCGGCCAATTTATGCGTTAAAGAAAGCGGTACGGCAACAGAGAGCGCTTACGGTGCAGGAGCTACAACCCAAGCTGGAGCGTGCGTTTGTCTTTCATTTCCCAAACACAAGATTGGTGGTAAAAACAAGTTTACTGGGAAGATCGTCATAGTGTGCGAGGTAATCTTTGGAATGCCTTATCTCTTAAAGTACGGCAGTCTTGGTTTCAAGGGCAGAGTGTAACTAATGATTCCAAAGAAATGCTACACACAATATGACACTTTCCCACTGAGTAATCCGACACTTTCCCGTCTGTGCTCATGTTTTAAGGCAAAAGCCTTTAATGGCTCATTGTCAAGGCCATCTGCCGTTAGCAGAAACTGTCACAGCTTTCCCGCCTCCTGATTGGTCTCCTCTGTGTCGTGACGTCACCGTCGCTAGGCGCAGGTGTGCGCCTCCCGATTGGCTCGCGTGCGTGACGTCACTCGTCAAGTGCGGGTGTCGGGGTGGTTCGGCGCCGCGCGGGATGACTCATCACATCGGCACGCGTGGCGGCCATATGTTCGACGGTGCGCCCTGACGTCACTGTCGTCAGGCGCTTGAGGTGGCCTCCTGATTGGGTGCTGTGTGGCCTGACGTCACTCGCGAGTGGTGACCGTCTGCTTGGGTGTGGTGTGGCGGTGGCGGCAGTTTACTTTGCGGTATTGTGTGGGAAGGATGCCTCGTCTCGCGAAACCAGCGTCTCCCAACATGTGGCAGCTGCTGAACGCAAGTGGTGCCCAAGAAAGGCGAGCGTATACGTCGCATGCATCAGGGCGGCGAGTCGCATCAGACACCACAGAGTCCAGGGACGCAACGGGCAAACGCAAGAGAGGCAATGCGGTTGAAGCGACTCGCTGCTTCTCCGGGTACCAAGGCAAATGAAGCTCGGAAGCTCCGTGACCGCCATCTTGCTGCGGCAAGCCGAGCAAGTGCAAAACAGTGTACGAGTTGTGTGCTTCCGTGGTGTTTCTGACGCAACAAATCGCCATTGGCAATGGTGTTAGGCTTCCACTGTTTCACACTTTAGTCTCGACAAAGTGTCTTCTTTATATTTTTTTCATCTTCTCTGGCATACCAGGATTCCTCCTATAGTGAGAGTACTCGTGCTATTACACGAGTCTAATTTATTACTGTAGCTTAGCATTGCTTCCTTTTTATAGTGCCCCTAAATTATGCTATTTCTCTAAAGAAGCAAATGTAGAAATGAGGCAAGGAGCAAGCTGCAGAAGGAAACTTTCATTCCCCCCTCTCTTCTCATTGTCAGTCATTGCAAATTGCCATTGCCAAACAGTTAAGTGGATATATGATATATCAGATACAGTAAATAAGCTATTGAACTAGAGACATGGTGTGTGTTTAGCTTGACAACATGTATGACGTTATGCATGCCATAGCTGTGTGTAAAAAAGACAAGCGTACATGCAGAAGAAAGACATTCCAGTTATTCTCACATACACCTTTGTTTGTACAGAAACCTGTGGTGCGTGTAAATTAGGTGCAGCTTTTGCAGCAGATTGCCAATCATGCTTTCACGCAGTGCAGGTGCCAATCGCGCTTTGTTGGAGGGATTTGGCGTACTGTGATGTGCACCCACCAGTATGCTGAAACGTCTCAGCTGCACACTTTAAAAAAATTAGTTAATTTCTTATGTACATTATTTGAGCCGCGCCACAAAGGTATTCTTTCCAGCAAAGCAATGTCCACAATGAGGTCACCTACGGAATCACCTGCATAGCCAAATCTGTGAATGTTGTTGACACCCTGTAGCACATCTGATGAACATAGGCACAGGCACAGTAGCACCTGTGGCGTCATTCATGTCGTCCAAGTTCTAAGCCAGCAGTGTCGGCATGAGGCAATGCCTCCTGATAATGCATATAGAAATACATTTGCTAAATTATTATTCCATCCTTCTTAGCCAGAATGATCTTCAACACAGATTCTAGAATCGTGATCATCCAGGCGATGCTAGCCTTCGTGGCTCCGTGCCGTTTCTCTGATAACCTTCGTCATGTTTGTGAGTGTCAATGTTGTGAAGCTCTGTGACATTGTCCGTTGCAGTTGCCCCCTACTTGATTGACCAACATGTTACTCTAGTTACAAGACAACAAACACGGAGGAAGGAAAAAGAGGCTAGGACGGTGCATTACTTAACAAATTTGAAGCCAAGAAAAGTTATCCAACATGTGAAGATGTCGCAGTGATATTTAATGTCTTTTATCGCTGCTTTCAGCACACGCTCTTCTGAAAAACTAACGGGTGTGATGGCAAGGTGGGGCTGCCGTACTTGTAAGTTGCAAGGAACACATACTGATAAGTGTGTACATTGCTATAAACAATAGAAGTTGGGCAAGTATATTGAGGGAAAATGGGCACAAAGTGGTTGGCAAAGCTAGCGAAGCACTCTGCGCATTGACTTCAGCGCTTCGCTGTGCTCTCTCATGGTTGAGTGTGCTCTACTCACGGGCGCATAATCAAGTGTCTTTCCTTTCATTAAATCACTATCGTCATCATTGATGTCACAGCGGCGGTTAGGAGGCGGGTGATGGAGGAGCGTGCATACTTTTTCGGCTCGCGCGGCCGGCCGGCCACGCAAGTACATCACTGCAGAAGAGGCGTGTGCCGCCGCGTCAGCATGATGTCGATGACGGGGCGATCCCGAACTGTGGAAGAGAGACGCGGAACAACGACGGGTACAACGAGCAGAAGAGGCCGAGACACGAAAGCGAGAAAACGGGGCTCGGAAATGTGCAGCAGGCCTTTGCCTTCTTGTGTTACAAGAGTGTGACACCTGCCCAACATTTAACTGCAAAGCTGTTCTTGCTCGGCGTAAAATGGACCGCATATCACAGAACTCCACCGGCGCCCACTGACGGAGACACTGCACGCAGCTGGCGCTAAGCTACGCCCACCGACGGAGAGACACGGACACACTGCGTGCAGCCGGTTTTGCGGCTGCGCCGAAATCTGCGCATGCGCCGGGGTAACGGTTAAGAATGTGCATGCGCTTAACCTTGAAAAAGGATTTGAAAGCGTGTGCTCGGCGGTGCTCCGGCGCTCGGTCAGTTCTTTATTCTATGAGTTAATGCCATGGGCCGGCCTAGGAAAGTCCATACTGCCGAAAAAGAGGCTGCGCGTCGCGAAGCTAGACTTGCGATGCGGGAGAAACAGCGGCAACGACAAGCCGATCCGACCTACTTTTCCAGAGAGGCCGAAGCCAAGAGGTGGCGACTGCGCGAAGACCCAGAATACGCCAGCCAAGAGAGAGCCAGGATCGCTGGGAAGCATAGATGATTATGCCAAGACCCTGCAGTACGGGAGGCCGAGTACGAGTGACGCCGAGCTCGCGCTTCAACCGTGGGTGCCAGCGCTCGGTTTCAGCGTGAGTTCCTCTTGTTGGAGTTTGGACATTCCTGCCGAGTGCGCGATCAACTGTGGTTTGACTTGAACCTATAGACGCTCAACACGGTTCGGTCTGTCGAAAAACGTGCACAAGGCACGTGTGTACTGCAAGACGTCTTCCCGGAGGCCAGCGACCACGACGAGGTGCGGCTGTGTAGGACTTGTCGAGAAACGGTCTCACACGGGAAGGTGCCGCAGTTCAGCATTTCAATCTAGCATCAGCCAAGTTACAACCTTAGCAGCAGCAGCCTAGTTACAACCTAACAGTAGCCGGAATAGCCCCACATCGACCAGCTTCACTATTTCAAACTTCGCGCGACCGAGTGCGAGCTTGCCATTTTTTTTTCCCTTGTGTGTTGTGTAGTGAAAAAAAAAAAATTTATGCAGTGTCTGCAGAACATGAATAGACTCTTGCATGAAAAATATCACCACAAACGTAATACACATATAGAAAGGACAGTCCTGTCTATGTTTCTTTTGTGGTCGCCTACTTCGCACAAGAATCGACTTGTTTACTGGCATGTGTGAACTAGTCCAGCAACATGTTATTTTGAAGTGTCTGAAAGTTTGGTGCATTTATTGGTGCAGGCTCGAGTGACAGTGATGTCGGGCCTTACTCTCCCATGCGTGAGGTGGATGAAATGGGCTCTGCAGCCGAGGGGTCGGATGGCTCTTCACTTGTCGGCCCTTCCAGTAAGTGCCTGCTTGACCCAACACATAAGGAGCACCATAGAGGAGTATGACATGCGTCCTCTGGGCTTGTTAACCACATTGCCAACTAGTCAACAAGCCAACTAGGCTCACCCATGGCTATTAGGCATTGCTTTAACACCTATGGCTGGGTACGACATTTACAAATGCTTATTCTTTAAGGCATTGAATGGCCAGTGCACCAACACGCCACACTTGTGCCTCTGAAGAAACTGTTGGACACCCTTCGTGCACTTGTGTGGCATATACAGTCAACAGCCTTTCTGGCGCTGCGCCAGTCTTTCTGTGTTTGCAAAATGTCAACATAGCTTTCGGCTGTCTAATTTGACACACCTGATGTCAAGTTACACAAAAGCTATTGGAGGTGATAGTATCACCAAAAGTAGTTGCTCAATAATATCTCCCCTGAATAAAAATTGTTTGCTCTGCAAGCTATGCTACCATGGCTGATGACCATTCTGGAATGCTTTTGTCGTGGAGATCTGCTGCACATTTCTTGTCGTGATGCACCTTTAATCAAGCCTTTCATTCTTTTATTTTAGGTTGGCTTTAGGCCTGTTCTTTGCCATCACTACTACGTGGCAATACCTTCGTGGTTCAGGCGTTCTCTCCCCTTGATTTTTATTTATTTTAAACATAAGGGACATATCAAAACTGCCAGCAGCGACAACACTTGTGTGGGAGTGAAATGCAAAAATGCTGGTGTGTCTATATTTAGGTGCACATTAAGGAATGCTAGGTGGTCATAATTAATGCAGAAGGCTGCACTGTGGTGTCAAATTGGCCATCCTACCAAACTTGGTCATTATTTGGCATGTGTTCAAGGCTTCGAAGGTGCAGCAATGTCATGTGGTGGCGAAGACCGAGATTATATGATGCTTGCCGGTGAGAAAATTATATGCGTGCTCAGTGTTTTGGTTTCCCCTGCCGCTTGTGGTTCTCGCATCTGTGATATGATAACTTCGCTTGACACAGCATGCACGTCTGCACGGGCAGGAAACAGGAATGTCCTTGCTATCAAGGCTCTCTGTGGTGTCCTTAAAAAATATGACTGATCTTTTCCTTTCAAGTCATACTAGGACAATCATACATAAAATAATGATATTACCTTCCCTAGGGTTCTTCAGAAGTCTATTGCTGAGAGGCTTTGTGGCTCTCTCGTTGTCATGGTGGGTTAAGGCTCTCTCCATGTCAGTTTCTTCCTAGGTCAAGGAAGTGGACTTGTCACTTGATGCGCTAGCTATCTCTTGGATACATGTATGTTTGTTTGCACACCTTTCATTGCCATGAATGCAGAGCAGTTCATTTATCCTCCAGCACACGTGCTGATTAGTCGTAATTCCATTGTAGTAAGGATTCGCTTCACTCCTCTCTAACTGTGCTGCGCGCTCTTGTTGTTATTTTAATCACAGATTTACTTTCTATAACTGGCTATTTATTCTTGCATATTTGCAACTTTCTTCGGAATCCTTTTTATAACACAATTACAATGTGGGAGAGTGTTCCACTTCTCCCTCCATTTGGTGTCCTTGTCTAAAACAGATACTACTGGGTCTCGCCAAAGCACAGTAGGATCCGCTTAAAAGGAATTCAGAGAGACAGAAGAAAGTGTTTCGTTTATCCGAAGTTTCATTTTAGGGTATAACACAGAAATCAAGAATGATCGTTGCAAAGCATCATGCATTTAAATTTTACTGTGGCAAACGAACTGATGTCAGTGTGCTCTGCTTTGAATATCATTGCTTGCACGTAAGCCATTAATCCCCTTTTAGGTGCAGCCTCTACTGCCTCCTCTTTCAAAATAGGGCAACCGGTACCAAAACTGGCACTGCACGAATGCTTGAACCACAGGAACAGGATGTGTCCCATTTGATCTTGTTCAGATGTATGCATGCGCTTCCACTCCTTCACAAAAGCTGCTGCTCCGGATCGTGTCTGTCTTCTCTTCTTATTTGTTACTTGTGTGGGACAATGAGAACTTCAGATTACACAACATCGCCGCACTTCACGTCTTTCATGACATCCAATTTGTAGCCAACGTGAGTGCATTAGCCTCTTGAGCTTTTTGACTGTGCCATCATAAGGCCTGCAACACGAAAATTAAGCGATGTGAACGCCGCCTAGCAGCCATTTACGACACAGCTCCACAAGTGCTGAATGTATTATATTTTCTTGACTGTTTAGTGTCACCATTTTACATGGCTGTCGGACCAATGGTTCATGACATGTGCATTAGTTTCGGTTCCAGTTCCGTTTAACCGGAGTTCCCAAAAAATGCTCCACTGAAGCGAAGTCTGTTAACATTCTGGCTATGGGTAGCAAACAAAGTTGGTAGTAACCTCATTGCATTTATCTGGCATTTTCATTCAGGCCAATTTTGTTTATGCGGAGTCTACTGTAGTTACAACAAAGCTCTTAGCAAGTGTGCAAATCCTTAATCAGTTGCCTTCAGGTTGTCCCTTAGCAGATGACAGCCAGCCAAAGTCTTTCATCAGGCCCAGCTAGGGTTTTATGCCACTTCTGGCAAGCTCTGTTAGCGGCGCGTTTAAAGTGAAGCGTTCTTTGCTGCTTCCCCACACTTTGCAAATGCCGCCTGCAGCAGATGTGTTGCTGATTACACAACTTGCGCGAATGGTTGTGTGCCTCTGGGTGTGCGACCGAATAGACAACTTGGAACGCCAGGTACACGCAACTGGGCATGAGGCAGTGCCAATGTTCTTGGCCTGTACCCCAGAATGAACATGTGAAACTGGATCGCTGCTTGAATAGACAAGCAGAACAAGAGGTGAAAAGTTATGAAGTCCACAACAGAAAATTGAAGTCAGCTACAGAGAAGGGAAGGAGTCAGTGTTAAGAGAAGCCGAGTGGGAAAGAAGGAAGTTGAGTGAACAAATTGGACTAGTCCATGCATTGAGCGAGCAGTGTTAAGCTACATAGAAGTGAAGAAGTGATGTGAAGCCATTTCGGTAACCATTGAAAGAAAGCTTGATTTATAGCCAATCCTCACATATGCATGGTATCTGATTTGTTTTTTCTTTCAATGTAGAAAAGGTAAAACTTAGCACGTCATTTCTTATGCAACCATTCGCATCTTGTATGTACAGTTTTGCTGTCCACCTTTTCTTTAGCTGCGCTATTGCCACAAATTTTGCCACAGTTGGCTTTCAAGCTCATGCTGTGGCATTGGTAATGCTAAGTGCCTCAGCTATGTTAAGGATGTAAAAGATAGTGTTTTTTCGCTGATGCACTTATCAATAAACCCTTCTATCTTTCCAGAAGCAACAGTTACGGAAAGACCGCAGTCCAAGGGATGTCAGGTATGATGGCTGTCTCATGCATGAAATTCTTGCAAGTTCACTTGTCAGTACATTGGCTCCGGCTTTTACCTTGTTCTCTATTCGCTCATCGTCTTGAATTTCCATCTCCCGCCTTCCCTGTGTTTTCCCTACTTCAATCTCCGTATCGCAGTTGGCAAAAGCCTACTCATCCCTAACAACTTAGTTAAGTCGTCGTTACATGTTGTGATACCCGACAGATGTATACTAGCTAAACAGAAAGTGTGTGTTTGTTTCAACAGGGAGTACCGTATGTACTCGTGTACTGGCAGCAGGTTCTTTTCCGAGATTTGGGGTGAAAATTGGGGGTGCCGCCATTACAGGAAGAAAAGAAAAACATTTTCTTTTCCATAATTACGTTCATTGGTACTTGCCTTTATTGAACTACAGTACTCGCTTGTACTGGCTCTGGCTATTCTTGGCTATTCCCGTAATGCGTCACGTGCCGGCTGGAATAAATGGTGATGCCCCTCACACCAGCAACGGCAGCGTCTCTGAAGCTGTGCTTTTGCTAATTGGAGGCGCTAAAGACTTGGGATGGCTTCCTTGTTTTGCCATTAAAAAAAAAAAGCTTGGGAATTCTTGCACCACACAACAGGTAGCACTGCCAACCTTCTCAAAAATCAAGGGTGCGGTTTATGCACAGGTAATTTTTAAACATATTTTGGGGGGGATTCTTTTTTGCAAAGTTCTGGGTACGGCTTTTACACAGGTACAGCCATTACGCGAGTATATACGGTACTTTGTACCAGGAAAAGTGATGGAGGATATGTGTATAAGGTGTATTTGCAATAACTGAGTGGCACACTTTTGGCACATGGGTCAGCTTGTGCATGTTTTCTGTAGATGTGGTCTCCAAAATAAAGGGGCCTTAAAACGCTTTTCTAACCATTACTAGCCTTACTATTAAAGGACGTCGCCTCTCAAATCTGCCGCCACAAATATTTTTCAAATCCTTCAGTTGCAAGTGGAGTTAGAGGTGGTCATCGAACCTATGTGCGAGTTTCTCTCTCCTTTCGTCTGTGCTATAGCATGCCGGAAGCACGGTATCTGCGCTGCACAGCATGCCGGTGCGATACCACAGGCCGTGCTCAGCAGACGCAGCTACGCACAACTGGTGCATGTAGATCGAAAGTGCAAGGATGAACTTTTGGTCTTTTTGAGATTGCAGACGTGTATCTTTCACTCACTTAATTCAATATTCGAAACTTTAATATTACTGAGAGCATTCTGGCGATTACGAAATCGGCCAATAAACTGCGTGTGGGCTTGGCTGTCTGTGATGTAGCTACGTGACAACATTGCAAAGGAGAGAGCAAGTCATGTGTCGCTCTTTTTGACATGAGATTGTAAATTACCTGCTGCATGCAGTGCAGTAACATTTAGCTTGCAGGTCGTAGGAGCTTTGTCTGCAGATAGGCGGTGTTTTCTGGTTATGTTCGGAAGTTGTTTCAAGGCCCCTTTAAGTGACAGTAGTATAATATAGATAAAAAGCAAGAATTACAAATATTACGCATTGAATGGTTGCTGGCAAAATATGTTAGGGACATTTTAGTAGTCCTGATATTGTGCTTAGTTTACTACAAACATATTCAATATGTTGGGTCGAAGTTGCAAAATAAATTACGCCAACAGTCTTAATTTGCATTTACAAAACTTATTGCTTCGTTAGCAAGTTATGTATGGCTTTTGTGTTGAAAAGAACATAGTACTTTTAGTACGAAAAAAGAAGATAGTTTGAGCTTGCTTGGAAAATCAATTCCGAGGCTATTTGGAGACCAATAAATTTTTTTTTCTTTCAGGCCAATCTTTTATCTACAGGAAAATCACAGAAAACGGCGTCCAAGGGATGTCAGGTATGATGGCTATCTCATGAATGGAATTTTTGCTCGAATCTCCTTATGGCAGTTGAGAACAATGTACTCATCCCTAACAACTTGGTGAAGTTGTTGCGTGTTGTGTTAGCTTACTGATATATGCAGGCTAAACAGAATCTGTATATGATTTATGGTGTATGGTATATGGTGTATATGGTATATGGTGTATACGGGGAGTACTTTATACTTCGAAAAGTAAGGGAGCGTATGCGCACCGTACTGTGTACTATTTGCATAGTACGAAGGGCATGCTTTTGGCACAAAGTCGGCTTGTGTGTGCTTTCTTTCGTTGCGGTTCCCCATGTTAAATACCAGTTGTAAAAAAACAAGAATTTTATCTTGCACATCGAATGGTTGTTGGCAAATTTTGTTGGTGACGATGTAGTAGTCCTATCCTAATATTCTATCTAGTTTCCTACGAACATATTCAATATGTCTGCTCCAAATTTAGCTGTCAGAAGAAAAGTCGCTTACAAAATTGATATCTTTATAACCATAGCATACCTTTGGTGTTTAACAGACCGCAGTACTTTAGTAAGAGAAAAGATAGCTTGACATTTCTTTGAATTAATTTTGACATTCTTATTTGCAGGCCAATTTTTTATCTACAGAGAAACCACAGAAAACGGTGCCCAAGGGATGTCAGGTACGGTTCCTCTCCACTCATGAAATGTTTGCTTGAATCTCCCTGTACAGCGGTTAACAAGAGCGCAATCACTCAAATGGGCGTTTGTGCTTTATTACGAAATTAATGAAAATGAGTTCTGGAAAAATGCTTTCTCACTCTTTAAATTTCGCCACCCCTGGGACAAGTTCGTGGATTGCTTCCGTGCCAAGTTCCTTCCACTGGAGTGTGAGCTATTGAATACATGTGCTGCACCAAATCAGGAAGGCCCTTCAGAGACCCGAGCCATTTCTGCTTAACTGCAAATGTCTGAGTTTGCACTAGAATAGGTGGAATATAGTTACGTCTAGATGGCACTCGATGTACTGCTGAGATATCTGGCGATTTAAGATGTGTTATGTTTAGCTTGCCAGCTAGGTCACATGAGGAGGAGGGCAAGTTTTCACCAGATTTGACTGGAAGACCGTGAATGTCGAAGTTACATCTTCTGCTATATTGTTCGAGATCCTTTATCTCCCAAGTCATCCTGTCAATCAGTTGTGTCTGGGAAACAACTGTTGAGGAGAGCGATTCAACCTTTGAACATACGCCACTAAGCTCAGCCTGAGTGGTGGTCACCGTAGAAAGAACTAATACTACAATGAAAGAAAGTCAGTAGAGGACTGTAGGTCCTTGACAACTGAAGCAACATTTTCACTAGTTTCCTTTACCTACAATAGTTCCTTAATTTTCGCCATCAGTGCTGAAAGAGTTGTCATCAGAAAATCCTGCTTCATATTCACAGCAGGCAGTTGCTGCGAGAACTAATCATTGACTGGGTCGGATGGTGCATCAGGTTGCTTAAACGAATCAACCTTGCATGAAGGATGCTTCCACGTTTTGCGTATTACTGTACTCATCTTCGTAAAGGCACTATCCGTAACTGATGAGCAGTTTTTCCCCAGCTGAAGTCTGCCCCCATAGGTACAATTCATAAATCTGCCATCTAGTGGCACGGGCTTTGAGCAAGCAGTACATAAAGAAGACACGGTGCAGTCAGCGGCAAAACCTGAATAGTGAGAGATTACAGAAGGCCTAACCTACATTCACCTGCCAAATGCAAAGCAACGGTTTAGTCTAGGACAAGGGTTTGCCGCTGACTGCAACAATTCACAAAGTTGATGGCCTTTAAATAATCCCTGATCTGCACCAGGGGGACATCTTTGGTGGCTACAGAGCCAATGAAGTCAGAGATGGCATTCTATGATGAAGCTGCAGCTGTCCCGTGGTCCGAATACGTAAATGAGTCGCCAGAACAGTTGCAAAGGTGATAGCTGTTCGAGGTACGAGCGGCTTTTCCTGCTGACACTGTCGCACGGCCTGCAGGACCTGCCAAATGCGAAACAAAAGTTTTAGTCCAGGACAAAAGTTTGGCATTGACTGCCAAAGAGGGCAAAAAAAAAAATTATGCTGATTGAAATGCACATCTTGGTATATATGTGAAGATTTTCGTGAAGAGGGGAATAAAATGTCATAAATTCGCCCATTGCGTTCCTGCATCTTTGACGTAAAGAAAACTGCCGCGTGTACCTGTGCTGTTGCACGCCACATGCTATGCAATGTGACACACGCAGCGATCATCTGTTAAGAGCTAGTTGGCATTGGAAAGATAGAACTATACGTGCGATTGTAGCCTAATAATTAGAGCATCAGCCTACTGTGCTGAGGGACCGAGGTTTGCTTTCACCATTGTGCATGTAATTCAATTTCCTTTTTTTTTTATTTAAGTATAAGCTATGTGACTAGACAGCAGCAGCAGCCACAGTCAGGAAATTTCGGGAGTGTTCGTTAAGCAAGCTTTGCTTTAAGAACTGGGCTCTCGGCACACATTCCAACTGGAAATTTCTATTTGAAGTCACTGTCTCAAAGCCCCTTCCAACGACAGTGACCGAGGCTTTGGTGAGGTTTGTGTGACGTTGGGAAGTTAGGAGCCACTGTTATGTAGTCTGCTCTGACACAGCCAAAACCACGTCGGATATCTAGCGCCGCACCTTCTGGCACCCAAAGGTACAGTAAAGGTGTCGCCGTTAAATTGTTTGTATTCTTTCACTCGTGAAATAAGAGCAGCACCATTTGGAGAACGCCTGCAGTAACTATACCTCACGCTGACCAACGACACGTGCGAAAAAATAGATGATGCATGGCGACCAAGACGTATTTCTGGCTCCTGAAATCGTTTCTGGTTCTTGCAGTGCACCAAAGCATGGCCTTCGAGATCGGCTTCTGTTACTCCCGTGAAGCCCGTTGCTGGGGGTGTGATTTCATTCTGTCACCAGTTTGTGTTGCCAGACTGGCGTGTGCAGTTCACCTGCAATGTAAAAAAAAAAAACCCTACCATATCAAATGCACTCTAATATTGCAAACTTGCTGGGGCACGTGTTTGGTTTAACATGCAATGCATTATTCAAGCTTGCAAATCAGTGTCATGTCCCCTTTAAGATGATTAAATTTTTGTTTTTGCCTGTACCCAGACGACCGGAATCACCAGGAGCCAAACACAGAAAACTCATGCAGACGAAATTGAGCAGGAGTCCCGTGCAGCGTTCCTGCAGCCAGAAAAGCACTCTGGGAGCAGGAAACGTGAGTGTGGGTTGTTTAAGACTGTTGAATAACAGCGCGTAAGAAACAACGCACAAACATAGCCGGAACATACGCATCATTATTTGATGATCGTGAATAACCAACTAGCCCGAATTTCATCTCCAGTGTCATTTAATGGATTGTTTGGTGTACACATCTTTGGTATTCGAGCCACCAAAAGAATGGACTGCAGGTCTAGATGCTCAGCAACTGAAGACCATTTGTAGAGATGGCCTTAAGAGAAGATACAGCAGGCACAGCTTTTCTGCGATGTCGGTGGTCTTTCTTCCATTCTTTTTTTGGCAACACGCCAAGATTTAAAAGAGTACTGACACAGATGTTCCGAGACGTGGAAACCCTACCACACGCTTATAACATGTGAAAGGATGACGCCCTTGATGTATGAAGTCTCTGCTGTGCCTAGCTTGCTGCTGTGTGTATCCCCCAAAAGGGGTGTGCCCCGGACAAACGTAAACAAAACTTCGTGCTGTTTCCTTCCCCCCCCCTCCCCCCCGCCACGTTCACCCCTCCTCTTGCTTTGTCACGTCCGTGGGTATTTTTCTAATATGTAAATTCACAGCTTGGTAGATGTGCTAACATGTTCTTTCACATCTCTCCTCACCCGCATGCAGGGCCCATGCCGCAAGACGCGAGCGCATCCAGAAGGGCTTCTGGGCTGACGACGTCGAGCAGCGCATGTGCGCACGCACCAAAGAGAAGCCGTTTGAGTGCGACCGATGCTTCAACGTCTCGTTGAACCTGAACTGTCACAAGAAGCTGCACTCGGAGGACATCGAGATGCATGTCTGCGTCAACTGTGGCAAGAGATTTGCCCAGAAGGTGCACCTTCAATTGCGCATGCGGAGGCAAACGGGCGAGCAGCCCTGTCATTGCAGCCAGCGCCACCAGTGCATCACCAAACTTGGCAGCGTCAAGAACCGCGAGTCCATGGCGCTCATGGACGAGTACCCGCACTGCTGCCCACACTTCATCAAGGGCCTGTCCAACAACTTCAAGCTGAAGAAGCACGTCCACATGTGCTACTTTCTCAAACTCATGAACAAGGAGGAACGGACGATGCAGGCGACGCAGTGAGGACAAAGTGTAGCGAGCGGTGTCTGGCATCGCGAGTGCAGAAGTACAAAGCGAAAGGACTGACAGGCTAAAGCCAGCTGTCCAGTATTTGCAAGCTTATGCACACTTGGGTGCATTAGCTCGCACTTTGGCAAGGATTTGACCAGCAGCTTCGGGCTGAAAGTCTTGAATTCTGAACACCACCAGCCTTGCGACAGTGATGTGTGTAGAAGCAAACAAGATTTGAGGGTTCATGCTTGTACCACTGCCTGAGCTGGCAAAATGGTATTGGAGTGGGACTGAATTGAAGAACTGGCATGCCTGCATCATCTACGGGTCTGGCAAAGGTGCTCTGCTGGAACCAAGGAAATTGCAAGCGTGATGGATTACAAGGAGACCCTCATGAATAATACAGACAGTGGTGACAGAGCCGGTGCTTTTGCAGAACATCCAGCATAGCTTAGAATTCTGAAGAAGTGAAAGCTAATGACAACGCTTCTTAAAGGCAGCAACTTAAAAAGACTTAAACTGAAGAAGTACCTGCAGATGTGGCTTTAATTACATAATTGTTCTAAGGCAGTAGCCTAAATGAATTAGGCATGATGGAGGGCATATAAAAGTGGGAGGGGGTTTTTGAAAATATTTAGGAAATGTACCATGGCACCATGTTTGAGTTGCACAGTGTGTCCAGCCTAGACACCAGCAATTCCAGAAGTGCATGTATGTGATCTGAATGTTCAAATGAAGTTGGTAAAGAAGCACTTGCATTAGAAGAAACACGGTGTGGAAATAAACTTCACGACAGTGCGTTGTAAGAACAATAATAAGAAGATTCTGGCAGTAACTGTCGAGGTTGTTCTAAAGGGGGGGGGGGGGAGAAGTGAAATTGCGGAGTAATCCTTGAGCAAGGAGAGCCTGAATTGAATTTTTACAGGTTATAAAATTAAGTGCAGTGATGAAAGAAATGAAGCCAGAAGCAGACATGAAGTAGCTTGTTTACCTGGCTATTGTGTGAACAAGCAATGAACAGGTAAGGTGTGTAATTCAAATTGCATCTTCAAATGCAAAGTAATCACAAGGTTGCTGATGGTGTGTATGCTCGATTTTTGTGAATCCATCGGCTGCTGAAGCTGGCAATTCGCTGTATGAGAGGTATTGTTGACTTAAACAGCTATCTATAGATGGACACAGCAGCCAGTAGTTTTAGCAGTGACACGTTACCCTACAAAAACTTGTCGTATACGGTACGGTACTACCGTTCCGTACTGGCCTACCGCAATGACCGAAGATGTTTTAGCTGCGCATGTTTGAACTTTGAACTCTGTTAGAGAAGGTATGGTCATGCAGAAAAATGTTCATTAAATGTGTGTGGCTCGACGTGCACAATAATGTAATGATGATAGTGGCTAACATTCAGGTCTTGCAGAATACAAGAACTACATGCTGAAGGCGAAATATTCACTAGATAGCTTTACCTTGTCCATATACACATTATTTACAAAAGTGGCGGGTTACGGCAAACATGGATGCCAATCGCAAAGCCGGTAGCGTCATCTTGTGACACTTGTCATACTACATGTGAAACTATTTTTGTTGTTACATAGGTGTTTATGTCTAATTAACATATAAAAAATGACTGTTTGTTATAAATTGCACAGCTGCTGAAACTCTACACCAGCAGATATGTAAAACATGGTTACTACATAAAAACTCTGCATCCCCTCTAAGTTAACTCTGCATCTACATGGTGCCACTAGCCTGAAGTGTTTCATTTCTTTCTCACGTTTCTTTTATTTTAGCTAATTTTTGCTTTTTTTGCATATTATTTTGTTTTCATTTGACCTGAGTATATTGCTCACCTGTTACGAAGGGTACAGCCATGAGTTCAGTTCAGCTTAAGTTTATGCTTCCGGTTAGAAGGTCTGTCATGCTTGCTGCCACTTCATCGCATCACAGAAGGTGAATTAAAGTTAACTCGTGCCCTGGTCCTACCATGGTGAAAAAACTCGCGCAAGACACGGACATGCATGGCTCGGACTCTGCGGAGGACGCCAGTTTCTCGCTATGTTCTGGCTTGGTGCGGCTCAGCTCGCAAAACACAGTGCTAGCCGAGCCACACCAACTCCTTACCGTCTAACATGCCATACGGGAAGTCTTTCCATACAGTAATACAGAGTTTCAGCTTGAGCTGGCTCACCAGCCGCGGCCCGGCTCAGTGGAGCCCTGGACTAGGGGCCCATCCATGGCTGAAGAGGACCCAAGCTTCAAGAATGAAGACTTCGGCCTCGACCCGCTAAAACCTTAAAAGAGTCAATAAAGTTTTCCATTCCATTCCATTCAGCTTGTTCAGTATTCAGATAAACACAGGCGAACTGGGCATTGGGGCAGAAGGGCGTAGGCGTAACCGTTAGCGGCCTGCATAGTGCAGCCGCTCCACACCGCTCCACAAGCACGGTTTGTAACAGAACTTGTTGGCCCACTACTGTGGTCTGTTCGTCATTCTTGACCGCCTCAGCGATGTTGCGTATGTAACCTCATGTCTCACAAGTATACTGGTCGCTGCTCGAGCAAGACGCCCTTGACTCTCGTCGTGCTTTACCACCATCGATCCTCTGATTGACTTGCCCAGTGGGCATCGTATGAGAAGGGGGAGTGAAACGTGCCAACAAAATATAGAAGAGTAGGATGAAGTTGCACTGTACTGTGAGCGTCTCTGTAGACGGCCTGACTCATGGCCGATGCCTCAGGGTGGGTTGTACCATTTCACTAGGGAACAAGAACATGATGGTTTTCGTTGAGCTGTCATACCCCACCTAGCAAATTAATGCGATCCATCGTCACCGTATACCGGGCAAGTTTAGAAATGTCAACAGGTTGCACCAAGTGCTTGCACGAGGTTCGGTTTGTGAAATTTTGTAGTAGAATCGTTACATTATTCTAGCCCTGGTTTTACATATTGTGCACTCTAATGTTTTTTGGTTCCTCTTACTTATTTTTTTTTTCGTAATAAGTTTAATGCGTCTTCACTTGTTCGTGCACCATATATATGTTTTATTTAAGGGATAAAGCCTTCTACTGCTTTCTGCCCTTGTTTATGTGACCTTGAGTGGGACCATATGACACCTGCATATAATTTTTTATCAATAGTTTAAAGCAAAGTTTATCCAGCAAAGAAGCCCGGTGCTCTAACCACTTGGCCACAGATGCATGCTTAAACAGGCTGTATAAAACGTGTATGCATTTGCCTTGTGCATATAATTAAGCAGCACTTTGAGATTCTTGGCGCATCGGGATAGAACTTACGAGATGCGTTCGTTACTGAAATTCGTGTTGCATCCGTTATCGTACTGTGGCCATTGTGGCACATTTGTACAGGGTACTTTCACATGTAAAAGAAGAACCAACCTAGCAACTGGTTTCATTTGTGTTCTGATAGCACAATGGAAAGGCCATGCATAGTTAGGACTTCCGAAGAGCAGTGTAAACACGATGAGCGGTGACGGGAACAGCAACGTCAATATGCACAACGGCGTGGTGCTCGGGCTAAGTAGAACTCGGCGATTGCTGCTCAAAGAAGTTGCGCACGGTTAGGACGCTTGAAGAGTAGCGCAAATACGATGAGTGACGAAAGTAATCGGCAACGTCAGTACGCACAACAGCATCGTGCCCATTTCAAGGTTATGTCGCATTGGTCTATCAGATCAGGTGGTAACATGTAACCACAGCTTCGCTGGCCAACCACCTTGAAAGCGTGGATTGAAGCTCATTTTTTTTTACAAGCTTGCACTATGGCATTTCACAGTTGCATGAATATTGTGGGCATCTTAGATTGTACATACTGCTTTTATTTCTTGAAAAATCTTCAAAAAATGACCCCTGCACTGTTACATAGCACTCAGTTGCACCCACATGCAAACGAGCTATCTATTGCATTTATAAATCTAGTTGTATTCATGGCTGTTTGAGAAAGCTATGACAAAGCACAACCGAGCAGTCGCGCCAGTCAATGGCATGCTGAAATGGTATTTATGCAGACATATCTGGTTGCCATGGGCTGTAGGCTATTTTCCCCTGCAGGTACTACTACATACCAGTGAAATCTTGCAGCAAAATGAGTATGGGACACAGTGGTACGGGACAAAGAAAACCGAAATCGAAACTATTCAGCAGGGCAGCTGGCAGCCTAACGGGCATAAACATCAATAATGACATCGTTTTTTGATTATTATGCTTTTATCGATGCTCCATGGACGAGACGGAACATGACAGAGGGGGCGAAGAAAAATATGACGGTGACGGTAAGTTAATTCACGTTATGTGACCTGCTTCACATATCTGACAGCACGTTGCTTTCACAGGCAGGCGCTCTAGGCGTGCTTAATTCATGTGTGAGCGCTGTGCAAGTCGAGCACGCACAGTGACGGCGAACAGGCACGCTGTCAGTGTTCTTGTCACCACGGTTTGATTTGCTTCTCAGCAGAGGATGATGTATTCGCCGAGTGATGAAAGCAGGCAGGGAAAATGAATAGCGAAAGCTGATGCCGTCGCTGATTGGGAGCGCTTTGTCGGCTCCAGCGAAGACAGCTTCTGCAGTCACTTCCCGTGTTGCACGCACACGTTCGCGGTCGTGTGTTGTGTGTGTTTGGGAATGCGGTTCTGCTAAGCATTGTTTCCGAACACTGCAGTATTCTTCATAGTTTACTGAGCAAACGTGGAGTTTTGTCGGCATTGTTTTATATGCTCAATTTCGCACCCGCCGAGCTGCTTGCCCTGGACACTGTGCGGTAGCAAATCGTCGCGCGAGTCGAGAGAAGTACAGCCCGTTTCACATGGTCTAGCTGTGCACGTGCAATGTTGCATGGAAAATGAGGACGCATGGTCAAACGTGGAAAAGCTATGGCGCCTTGGCTGGTGATGACGAACGGCATGCGCGTTATCAGCGCGACATAGCATTCCCGAAAGGAAATGCAAGCAAGGCAGATGACGATTATTGTTGTGGGACAAGGTAAGCCCCAAAGGGTGTACATTTATTTAAGAGTGTGGGGAGCGCCACAAATATGAGCTCCCACTTGTGTGACAGGCATCTTCAAAGGCCACTGATTGCGCCGGAAGCTTGTGCAGCTGCATGATAATGCGTGGAGCTTAGGTGAAAAAATGCATGTGCCAGACATGCAGCTTATCGCAAAAAAGAGAGAGAGATACAAACAAAACGAAGGTGAACCATTCATACCCCCGCCGTGGTTACTTAATGGTTATGGTATTGGGCTGCTAAGCACAGGGTCGCAGGGTCGAACTCCGGCCACGGCGGCTGCATTTGGTGGGGGCGAAGACACCCTTGTACTTCAATTTAAATGCACGTTAAAGGACCACAGGTGGTCCAAATTACCAGAGTCCCCCACTACGGCGTGCCTCATAATCAGATTGTGGTTCTGGCATGTAAAAACCTCATAATTATTTTTTTAGCCATTCATTGCTGGCACTTGCCAAAAGGAGATAAAACAATCACGAGGCACGATTTGTGTCGTTCGAAGCTTTTGAAAAGAATGTGGTCATTTCCAGCGTGCTGCAGAATAAAAGAGAGTTCTATCGTCACATGGTTGGGAGAAGGCTGTTCAAATTGATGGACTAAAGCGCAGATAGTTTTGAAGGAATGTAATGTCTTCGATAACTGGAAAATCGTCAAGCATCTTGACAGGAAGATAAAAGAGTCTGAGATAACGAAACAAGATAGGATTGTGACATACCCAGGAGGTTACTGTAAAACGAAGAAGGCGGTTAACAAGCGTAGTGTGTAAGTTGCATTTGCTGTCCTCGAGAAACTGAATGCCTGTTAAACATAAGGAAGTAGGCATGCACGCAAACGCAGAGCCAGAACAGGCCTAGCGGCATGTGCACAAGTTTGTTGACCACTACAAGGAAATTGTGCCCAGCATCCCACTGTGCCACTTTAGATGCTGTGTCGGACAGAGAGGTGAACAAATACAAGAATGAGAATTGCATTGCAGTAACTGGAAAAATTTGCAACCCAGGAAATGTAGCTATATGTGTGTTTGCCGTTGTTCCTGCGCCTTGAAGTTTGGGGAAAGCACACTTGTAAAACGTGGAAATTTGTTTTCGTTGAGGCTTTCATATTGGCCCTTGCACACGAGGCTGAATGTGCAAGTGCACCTTCTCTTGTATTACCAGCAAAAGAAATTTATCTTATGTTTTGTGTTTAAAATTTATGTTATCTTAAATTTATTTAAGATAAGATAATCTATTTATCTTAAACTTATTTTATGTTTTAAATCCATCTTATTTATCTTATGTTTGTTCCTGAATTTATAGATGGTGGTGACAATGGGATATGACAATGTAATATGTATGTTGGACTTTTGGTGATGGACTCAACTTTTGTGCGTGTTCCTTTGAACTCTCATTGCTAGCTTGTCCTCTCTTTACCACCTCTGTGTATAAATGCACCACCGTTTCTTTTTAGGAAATAAAAAAAATCATTTGTTCATGCTTTGTGTGCATCACTCTAGACTTCCCTCATTGCGTTTTGTGTCTTAAACCTGTAATACCCAATGTATCATTTACACCGTACTGAGCTTCATACCTCAAAATAAGCATGGGAAATCTGATGCATTGCTTATAGTAAGTAGTGTGTTTTGATACACTAAAATGGACTTCTTGGTTATGGATAGTTCAGCAAACCAATGACTAATTAATTGCTATTATAACTGAGTTCTCACTCAAATAACATTTCAACATTTTTATTGTTGCTTTTGCATAGGTCAGTAATATAAGCAAATGCTCATTCATACCTGCTCACCAGTATTCTTGTAGGCCACGTACGTGATCCCGCTTGTGCATGCGCACTAATCCGCAGTCACTCGTGTTCCTACCAATACTCACCAATGCTCACTTGCATTCATAGTCACTTCCGTTCACACTTTCCTATACCCACCAATGCTTGAGCTTGTGTCCACTCACTGGCACCCACTCAATGACATGCTCACGCCCATTCACACTTGCCAACAACCACTCACTTTAGTATTCACGTCCACTCATATTAAAACTTGCGTTTGTGCTAACATTAACCGGCACTCCTCTTCATACTCTTTCTGCTCAAACTCATCGGCAGTCACTCCCATTTATAGTCACTCCCACTCGCCTCCTTCATCGCTCACTATCACTCTATCTCTCATCCTTGTGATGAATGCGGAGTGAATGTGAGCCAGTGAACTCGTGACTATGCCTAGCTATGTGTTTTTGTACGAATGTACTCGTTACGGCCAGAAAGGAAGGTGAACAAGTCGTCCTAATTTTTCTTGACGAGGAGCTGTGCTTAGGCTTTACAAAGTTAAAACAGTGCACCAGAACTTAACAGCATGTCAGCAGTGACTAAAGTGTGTGCAAGTGTCAAAAGGTGGGCTGCTAATGCTATGCCATTATTATTATTACTTGGTTTGAATGCATATACACACTTGAAAGAAAGGAAAAGGAAAGCAAGGAGCAGGCTGACGACTACCACCGGAAAGGGCACAATGTATATGCCGACTCTTGAGGGAGGAGGAGACAAGACAAGAAGGGAAGAAGGAAAGAAAAAGAACGATGACATTGTTAAGATTATTGTTACTCGGAAACGTACGATAAGGTTAGTTGCTAACATACCACGGTATGCCCACACAGAAAACTATTATTCCGAGTTTAACATCATTCAAGTGCCTAATCTTTATGCCTTCAGGCTAATTCTTATGTACAAGAATGCTATTAGAACAAACAACGCAGATATGTTGACACTATTCAACCTTCAAAGCTATGTGCCAATGTACAATGTATGCCGTTGCACCGCTTGATCTACACCGTTTTGTCGGACTGTGTACTGATTTCAATCAAGCTTGTACGGAATAATAAACACACTTGAACGGAATAACATGTCACTGGAAGAAATATTGAAAAATAAGTTAGTGTTTTGCTGCTTCTGCACTAATGGATGGCGTTTCATTCTGTTTTTTGTATTTTGCATTATTGTTTGTTACTTCACACAATGTTAACAAATGCACCAAGGTTGTTCTCAATTTTGGATGTATATTTTCTTACTGATCCCTACTGTAAGTATTTTTGCCCTTGTACGTTTGCAAATTCAAAATGTATTCCAATGTCTCCAGTATTTCTCTGCGTTTGTCATGATTAAGCTGCTTCCTCGTCATACTGTAATGTGGGCCGTAATGGGGTTTTCTCAAGCTGCTGCATGTGGCTTTTACCCTTATGTCCGCCTCATTCTGTATTCTGTGGAAAGATAAGAAATAAAGATTATTATTATATATTATATACATATCTCAGACTGAAGTACGAACAATAACAAAAAAGCAGAGCACAGCTTGTCACTGGCAAGTAACACTATTAAAACAATGTTAGCAATGGAAAAAGTAATGTCCGTGGTCTCGTCACTCAAAAATTAAAGAAAAATTAGGTTCAAATGGAAAGACAAGTTGGTTTCTTCTAGACTAGTGAAGATGGGGGCATGATGTCAAAAGATGAGCTGCTACTGTTATGCCATTATTAGTTATTTCGTTTGGAAAGCAAAGTAAAAGGAAAGCAAGGAGCAGGCTGTTCGTGTTGAGACACGCTACGACTTTGGTGCATACGTTCCGAGTGTTGTACGTACACGACAGGCCAAGGAGATGGTAGTTCCTCACCAGTGATGTGCACTGTGCAATGGAGATGGAGATTCCAGTGGAGAATTAAGGATTTAGGAGTAGAGCAGTGAAAGAATGCATAGTAGCAGCGTTCATCACCTGCCTTGGTGTCTTGCTTGCCATGGCATTCTGCTGCTGAGCCTGAGGTCGTGGATTTGATACCCGGCAGCGGTGGACGCATTTCGATAGAGGTGGAATGCGGAAATGAGTTTGCCGTGCTTTGCGTGCACGTTAAAGACACCCAGTGAGTCAGTCACTTTTAATGAAGAGCCTCTCAGTACGGTGTTTCCCATATCCTGCTGCGCAGCTCCGGGATGTTAAACATATACCAATTTAATTTAATGCTGTTGCGAAGCTTATGAAAGCGACACTACCGTGCAAGGTAGATTGTATCAGCACCAGGGACACGCAGCCCTATATTGACCGGTTGCAAGAGCACAATGAGAATGAGAGCAATGAATGCTGTAAAATAGGTGTTTGGGCAAGCACATAGCACTTGCATTTCTTGGTGTGCAGAGGTTATTAAAGTTTTTCTATTTAGATTTGAAATATTTCTTGGAAGTGGTTTGAGTTGATGTTGACAATGAAAAAGAATAGGATTTAAATTTCCCACAGGAAAGTGAGCATGTGACAGTAAGTTTGGAGAATATCTCTTGTGATGCAAAGATACATGATGGTAATCAATCCATCAACAATCGAAACTTTATTGGACGTTGTAATTGCGGGTGCTTTCTACTGTGGATGTGCCCTTCAAACAGCTGCTCAATGAAATCAATGAAAATGAGCACTAAAGTGAAAATTTTCCTGTATTTCACTTTTCAAGACGTGTCAAAGTTCAGTAGTTTCCTCACGGCAGACACATTGTTTTAACATTTTTTGAAGAAAATTGCGATTATAGATTTGTAAACAGCTGCAAATTCTTATAAAGCTTTCTGTGCACAATGTGGGAACGGAACCATGGTAAATGATGCACCCCAGGATTTTGAGCATTTGCTTGCAAGCCTTCATCTGCTGGCATACTGGGGTTTCAGTGCCACCCCACTACGATGATGCGGTAATGTGAAATATTACCACACACTTGCATGGTATCGTAGTGTGAAAACATCAGTAGAATCAGAGTACCAGTGCAATTCCACATTAAAAAACTTGGTCCCTGAACTAGGCTATCAAGTTTCCATAAAACTGTTACTGCATTAAAGAACAACACTGCAAAAAAGAAAAAAAATTGAACCTGTGACACTACGGGCAAACCACAAAACGTGACATGACGCCTTGGCAAAGAAAAAAAAATTGGCCCAGCGTCCGAAAAAAGAGGATTACGTAAATTTAGCTTGACATTCACTACGGCGTGGTATGCACGTAGCTGCTCAGTGGGAATCCTCATGCCAGCAGTGGAAGCCAGAACGCTGCCTTGGCTTCAGCAAAGCTGATTGAGTGCAGTGTGATGGTGTGTCCACTTGGCTTTGTCTCTTTTAAAACCAAACGCACTTCACATCTTTGGAGGCCTTCTAATCCTTCATGTGCAGGCCTTTGATAAATGGATGGTGCAATAGCGCCAATGCCAACGGTGATCATGCAAATACGTCTAGTGCGTCCGTATGATTGCTATCGCAGTAAAAAAAAGATGAACTCTGCTGGTGTGAGCTTCCTTGCCAGTAAACTAGCAACAGATGCGGTCAAATTTTCGAAAGTTTGCAAAGATTGTGATTCAAAATGATGAACAGCAATGAATACGTCCTTGGTATTGTCCACATTTGAGACCTGTACTATGCCCGTCCGTTCACAGACGTTCAGGCTGTCTGCACAGAATTACGTGAGGCATCTGTCCGAGTGTGGGAGTGCCTGAAAGTAACTAAAATGTTTGTAAATATTGCTACTTGCACTTTTCAGTTCCGTGACTTCAAACTGCAACCCTAAATCAGTTTAGAGTGACAAAGTAATGTTCCAAAACTGTTTTAATGCTCCGCACAGGCCCATATCGCGTGCTCCGCTAAGTGACCGATGTCACCTATGCAATCGTTTTAGCCGCGCCCCCTACGTCCTCCACTGCGACACCCGGTGACATCGTCCACGTCGCCCGACTCAAGCCCTACAACTCTCCACGCGCCTTGGATATTTCACAGCACCGTGATGGTGCTTTTGCCGCCGGGGGGTAGTATTACGATATGTTCAAGCGATGCTCAAGAAACGAGCCACCGCGAGAACGACGGCGAAGTTGGTCAGTGCGCTTGGCGCGAGTGAGTGTCAGCCTGGCTGCCTGGCTCCAGTGTAAATAGCCTGTAAATAGCCTCTTCTGTCTGTGTCTTTCCACATGCAACAATATTAAAGAAAAAAGTATTAATTATTGCTGCAAAGAACGGCACCCAAACTTCTATTTTTTAAAAATTTTGGACAGGAACCACAGCACTGCTACAAGTGCAACATTATGGATTTCACTGTATACTCTTCTATTTGAGCAGGTTTGGTCAGGAAAGTATAAGCTTGCTAGGTTGAGTTCTTGGCCTCTTTAGCATGCAGCATTGTCGTTTTTACTGATAAACGATTAGCTTGACCCAAGTACGCGCCATCAAAGTCTATGGCACCACGGCTAGTTCATGGAGCAGTCACCACCCATCTTGAATTTTTACATCTTTTTTTTGCTTTCCAAGCCTGCTCTAATAGTAGGAGTTCGCTTTACTATTAGAGACACATAATTTAAGGATACAGCCTAACTGAACATTCTTTACTGTTTATGCTCCTAAGATATGACCCAAGTAGATATGTTGAGACTTCTATAAAAAAAAGAATGTGGAAATGATACTAGGAACAAGAGCAAAGAAAAAAAAAAACAAAATTTTGTTTGACGTCTGATCATTGTACTGAATCGCCCCAATTTTACAAACGTTTAGTGCGGATTTATAAGATGTTAAAAATAATAAATGAACAATTCAACTTTGAGCTGGGGTGCCTTGCTTAGCAGCATAGATGTCCTGATGCTTACCATAGTTACCATTGTGTTTAAGAAACCTTACAGTGTCCATGCCGGGAAAGAGATTCCAGTTATTTTCGCATACACCCTCGTACGAAAACCTGTGGTACATGCAAATCAGCTGCGACTTTTGCTCTTTTGCAGATGCTGACCAGGGTGATGATGACAGAACACACACGTCAGAGCGCATGCATGTGGAGGCTAGCTCTGCAGTCGACAGCTTTAACGCTGCTTCACTGACTGCATCCTCCTGTAAGTCCCTGCTTAATTCGAGCCACAGAAGTTGAGTGAAAATGCTCTACACCATCATGGAATAGTTGTGGTACTTCAACTAACAGAGAACTCTATGCTTATCAACATGTGAACTTGCGCCTAGTAAAGGAAAGCGTAAACGGCTGCTGCAGAGTATGAGGTCGTACATTTGATTCTGAGCCTTTAACTGCTAGATAAAGATTAATTTCCATGAATCAATATTGGTATGACACAATTGTTGTGACATAGGGTGACACTAACTTTAGAATGGTGGCATTGGTGGAATGAAACCTAAGTCGCATACATATTGTCACGTGGTCGGGACGTCAAAGAACACAGTAGCAATACTGTGAAAGGGAAAACTAGCTTTTATTGGGCGAACCTGTGCCCACAAAACAGGCTACACTTAAAGCACAACGAGAGCGGCGAACACAGTCGGCGATCGTTGAAAATCTGATCAACGTGTCAAGCACGTCGGCTTTTATACATCAAGCGTCGAATGTTCCAGACTAATCGTTGGGACATGCGTTCTTTCCACAAAGTTCTACACCATTCGCGTCACGCGATGAAATCAGATAACATAAAGTTCGGCGACAACAGACAGTGAATAGAAGCGTCGATGACTTTCCAGAAACTTCGGATACATGCAGGCGCGTCCCGCGCTGTGCGATAACATTTGTTAGGCGGCGAAACGTGGTCGCCCGATAAAGATAAGTACACGTGTCAATATCCCTACTGGAGGTTTTAGGCGCATATCTGTCCAGACAGACATGCGAGTACTTGCAAGTCCTGTAATGAACCCAGGAAGCTCGCGCACATCATTTGGAAATGCACGAAGCTACCATTTCTGCAGGGTAGTTTGAACACTGTGAAGCAGTGGGAAGCGCCGATGTGCTGCTCTGACTGACCCATCCAAAAGGTGGTGGTGGCCTGGGCTGCGGAGGCCACTGGCTATTCTGGTGCTTCCGGTCGTCTAAGTCAGCAGTCACTTCTGCAATTCTTTTTGACCAGTAAAGCTTTTACCATCAGCGTCATCACGGGAAGCAGAAGCAGAACTTTCTGATATGGGTTAGTGTAAATGATTCATTGCAATTGGCTCTAACAAGATCACTTACAGTGTGGCAATGTTCAAGCATAGAAGTTGTTAGCAGCCTGCTGAATGATGAGTACGTTAGTTAACCTTTTAGTGCCTAAACAGAGTTCGATCACATCAAGGGAAACTAGGGCAATTGGTTCACCATTATTTCTGGCCATCGAGAGTACCTTTGCGCACAAAACAATGAAATCTTATTGAAATGTTAAAACCTGTTAATTATATAGTAATTAATTAGACATTGGTTTCCAGAACTACCCACAACTGAAAGCTCGCTCCAGAATTTTAAAAGCCCTAATATAGACATGCGTTAAGTTTTCAGTCCTTAAATAAAGACTTTAAGGTATCAAATTCAGCACAGCCTATATATTATGCGTTGGGTGTTGCAGTGTTAAAGGGCCCCTCACCAGGCCACATAGCAAATTTTGGCTATGCATTGGAAGTTGTTGCATGCCTTCTAAGGAGTGTTCTACCGTTAGAATTTTTCAAATTAGTTCCTTAATAGCAGTGATGGAAATAGTTGAAATGCCGCAAACCCATGATTTCAGCGGGCAAGCGTCACCGCCAACATAGACACTCTCTCCACTTGTCCCGTCTAGCCTCTGCAAGCAAAATTTCTGCCCTGCATTCTTACACACTGGAGCAGGAGGTTCTTGAGACGAATGCGTCACGGACCGTGCCTTCTATTTTTTTTTCTCACGCAATTTTGCCGAGTGGTGCACTTCCGGTGACAAGTCTAGCACGGGAGTTTGCACGCTCTGCACAAGAACACCTGATTAGCATTATAAGTCAGTGCCACAATCACAAGCACTGAGGCAGAGAGCATGATCGTGGTGCTGGAACACGGTAGAAAATGACATAGTTTCGTCCTCCATGCGTGTGACTGCACGATGTGGGAATAAGCAGGTGAAACAGAAGCACATCTCTCTTGCTATGGTACAAGACAAAAACACGCAGACATTCGGTTTGTATGTTTCATTATTTCTCTAAACTTTAATTCATCTATTGAAGCAACGTGTCACTGTGGGGTGATGTCACGTTACTGTCATGAACATAGGTGCACTTGTGTGATTGATGTTGACTCTTCAACTGGGAGAGTGCTGCCCGCGAGGAGTAGGGCAAATGGTATATGGTATGGAACGTAAGCGCCTTCTGCGGCACGTAGAGGCGTAACACTTACTAGACATGATCGTTAGTGCGCATTGCATGCACTGCGCTTGTCAGCTCAAAATGGCCAGACCTGGTGAGGGGCACTTTAAGGGTTCAGTCCCATAGTTATGCCTTCAAAGTAGTGTTCAGTTTTGGTTTCTCAACTCTCGTCACGTGCTGTCAGCATTTCTTGGGGTTAACACTGTTGCCAGTTCTCATGAACACGTAAAGTCAAGTCACTTGGCAGATTGAGATATTATATGTAAAGCATATTTTGCATTAGTATTTTAAACAAACTAACTTTGTATGAGGAACTAACTGCCTTGGTGGCAAGCTTTCCAGTGAACTGCAAGAACTGATTTTATTCAAAGCTGATTTTGGTTCATTTAATGAATGAAGTACCAAGTATAGACTTGTGCTTACTGCAGTTCTAAAATGACTGCAATCAGAACGAAAATAAAGGAAATTAGGTTTGTTAGGATGAAGGCCTAAATCCACTGGGCAAAATCATGTGTTGAATATTGTATCCTTTTCTTCATCACGTTGAGAAATTCAAATAGAGGTACTTTGTACTCGCTTTAAGAAACGAATGTTTTACAGTCGTTATCGCCTCTTGAATTCCTTTCATATATTGGGAACAGGGTACCTACCAACCGGGAAAACTGGGGATTCTCAGGGGTTTTGAGTAGTCCGGAAAAACTCGGGGAAAACTCAGGGAATTTGTCCCTGTATCAGGGAAAGTTAGCTGTAATTTTATTGAAAGGGTCGAAAGTCGCGGTAATGCTGGCTCGAGTAACAGACAGGAATCGTAATGTATCATCTTAGACATCCTGTCATCGGCTGGAGGAGTTGCCAGTGTACAGTCAACGAGCAACTTTTGGGATTCCCGATAATTTGGATGGCCTCACGGCACCAGCACGTACTCCATAGAGTCAGTGCACCAGAACGTCTGAAATTTCGGACGCAAGAACTCTTCGCCGTCTCATTTTCCGGACGTTTTGCCGTGACCGCAGGTCCGAAATGGCATTAATGAAACCCACCACCGCTGCCATTTTGATTACCTCGCCGCGTCGAACCGGCGCTCTCGCACGCAGATCCGCTGGCAGCAGTAGCCACCACTGCGGCAACGCTAGGCCTAGCTGCTTCGACGCTCGCTATGAAGCTTCTTGCTGTTGGGTGCCGTGTTTTTTTATTGAAAGAATTCGCTGCTGTCAGCAATGGCATGGACTACGCCTTTTTGGCCCTCGCGATTGGCTTTGAAGCTTGGAAAGCCCGATGCGTTGCATAATGCCGGTTCCCGAAAGTCAGCTTTGCCTGCGTACAGAAATGTTACTTGGTGAAGAATACGCAAGAGTATTGCAGTGAAGTATAACAAGCGTGGGAAGGGCGCTATTGCCACGGGACACAGTATGTATCCCTTAAATATACATGTGTGCACCCGGTATTTCCTGTCGCAGTACGAGCACTGATATGCCTAATACGTGTACCGACAGGCCTGGAGAGCGTTTTCAAATGTGCCTGTGGCGGTTTGAGCCCTTAAGGGCAGTAAATGACGTGCATTTATTTTTTCCACCTGGCCGATTTTTTGGACGTTTTCGCGGCCCCTAAGGAGTTCAAAAACTCGGACGTGGACTGTGCAACTGACCAAGAAGATGCTTCAAATGATCCATGGGGCGAACTGTAGGCGGAAGGAGGACAAGAACAGAAAGGATCTATGCATTGAGGAATGAACGGGAAAGGAAGCATGCTGCCGCCGTTTTGAAGGAGCTTGAGCCAAAAAACAGTGTTGGCTGATGCCAAGATGCAAGTGTCCCTCATCCAAACCAAAATAAACTTTTTAAAGCAGTGAAACACAACACTGAGGCATCGTGCGCAGGCTGAGAGTATGTCAGGACAGTTGAGGTTGACTTACAAGCTGTTGAGAGAGAATCTCAATTGTGACAAAGTTCGGGCCTCATACCACTGAGCTTGCTATCAGTTGATAGAAATAGCTCACATACGAAAATATTTGCTTCTCTATGTATCTCCTTTTTTATTCGTATTTGAGAATGTCCGACTCGATTTGCAATTTTTTTAAAGACATTTTATATGCTGTGCATTGACTAACCCCTCCCTTCTATTTTCTTTTTGAATAACATAAACACTACTCCTTAGTATTCGAATTAGACTAAGTCGTTTTGTTATCATTTGTTTCATATGCTTAACAGAGAGTGATAGCATCGGGCGATATGGTTTCAGCTCATCTTGACATAAAAAATAGTTCTGTATCACTCAGAAAATTTTGCAAAGGCACTCATGGAAAACCTGGAAAACTTGGGGAATTTGGAAATGTCAACTTGGTAAAAACCCTGTGGGAACCACTGATATTGCACTGTTTATTTTACTTACCACTCCTATGATAGCCCTTTGGGGCTGCAATATGTTGAAATAAGTAAACTTATACAGTCATATCTTGTTATAACGAAATGGGATATAACAGAGTAATAGATATAATGGAGTAAGGGGAGTAAGTGAAATTCCTCTCAAAATACTCATGGAGGTTCATCTTGCAGTGCATTCAATAATGAATATAACAAAGTAATTCTGGCTCTTCCTTCCACTTCGCTATAACAATGTTTTTCAGTAGTACTGTATTTACTTGAATCTAACACATACTTTCTTTCTGATAATATGGGCCCAAAAATTGCTTGCGCGTTAGAATTTAGTACGACCCTAAATCTGCATTACAATATCGCCATTGGCATTTCAAAATGGCTGCCTTGTATGCGCTTCGCACCTAGCTGCCGTAGCTTTCTGTGTGTGCTGTATACGTGTGCTTAGGCAATGCTTCTTTTGGCTTAGGTTAGTGCACCGTCCGTCTTCCCATTTTCTGCGTTTGCTCTATCAGCATGAAAGCGCTGACTGCAAAGACATGGCGAGTTCATCACGATGCCGCAATTAAAAGGAAAGCTATCACATATGCGGAGACGGACGGAAATGGGGCCCCATCACGGGCGTTTGGAGTTCCAGAAACTTTTGTGTGGGACTGGCGCAAACAGGAGAGGCGTTCTACACCAGCGGCTGCTACTTACGGCATGGCCGCGTGACCCCTATCTTGAAAGCGATCTGGGGCAGAGACAAGAGTCTATGCATCTAGGCACACCGCGCTGGGTTCTTGTCGCTTAGCTTGCGTCGAAGCAAGAGGCTGCACAAAGGTCAATTCTCGCACCAGTATTTAAAGTGTTTCCGCAGTCATTGAATGAGACGTGTTCATGCTTGTGTGTGTGTGTCACCATGCTTGCTAATTTAGTTAGTAAGCGAATGTTTAAAAGTTTATACGGCTGATAAAACTACTATCCTTACTTTTCGTATAGCTGTCTACTAATTTGCTATCGTAATCAATGCTTCGCCTTTTGTGCGAAACTGCGACTTTTTTTATTTATTGCAACTTTTGTGCATTGGGAGTAAATCTTGTTTTTCCAAATGAGAGAAAGTTGTATTTCTGTTTGAAAGAGGGAGGTGCACGGTACTGTAAATGACTTTTCTTTCTTTAGGTCATGGCAAACGGGTGTGCGTTACAATTGAGGGTGTTTTCTTTTTCCCTTTTTTTTGGACACGCAAAACGGACGTGCGTTATAATTGAGGGTGCGTTAGAATCGAGTAAAACGGTACATTGTCGGTATATGTATTTAAGTATAATGTTATAATCTCTCAGTGTACTCTCCCCCCTTACACAAAGCCTCTAAGGGCCTGTAAGGTATCTTTAAATAAATAAATAAACAAACATGTCATGGCAGAGCCAAGGTGGGACCATTGAATGCTTGAACGAAGATAACCCGTTTCTTGGTTCATAACCCCCTTTTGCAGTGTGTAATGCGAAATATGTGCTAAGAGTGTGAGAGTTGATGTTGTAATAGAATAAAAAGCCAGCCTCATGTGAAAGAAAAGGATTGCATATGCTATGCAGCTTGCAAATGTGTGCTCTCCTGTAGGTCCTGCCCCAATTAACGGGGACATTGGGCTCTTCTCACCGAAGCGGGAGCCTGAGGAAATCATCTGTGCGGTTGATTGCTCGGACGGCTTTTTTCCAACCCATATTGGTGAGTACTTTAGTTATTGATACATTTACATCACTATTTCCAGGGTTTGGGACATTGTGTGAGGTGTGTCTGTGTGTGTGTGCGGGGGGGGGGGGTGGTTACAGAAGAATGGTACATAGCAAAGTGCTTAATGTAGGGAGAGGTACACAAATTTAGTTATTGCCCACTTGAAGGGGCCCTCTAACACTTTTCAAGCCACCGTCTTTCTGTTGCACGTTGCATAGATTGATGGTATTTTGAAATTTATCAGCTGGATAACTTGTACTGCGTATCCCTATTGCTGCCATTCTTGTTGCATTCATCTCTCAAACCATGAATCTTTGCAGCTCGCTACCAAAACACAGTAGCTTCAAAAGTGTTTGAGGGCCCCTATTATTAAAGGGACCAAGAACTAACTTCTGTAGTACCCACTTTTCTTTAGTACAATGGAAAGCTTATCGGTCATGGTGTTTCAATCTTGCAGTGGTATTGCGTAAAACACGGGAATATTATTCGTCAGAATTTTTTCAATCTGCAGTTGTGATTGTGATCATGTATTTGTCTGCTGGAAACAGTGACAGGTGAGCGCAGCAGCGATCGCACG
This sequence comes from Dermacentor variabilis, assembly GCF_050947875.1. NCBI lineage: Eukaryota > Metazoa > Arthropoda > Arachnida > Ixodida > Ixodidae > Dermacentor > Dermacentor variabilis. The sequence goes on from NC_134578.1 coordinate 57,135,914, forward strand.
CTGGCATTGGTGGGAAGGAGTAGGATACACCAGCAGGTCCTTTAGTGTAGTGCTGGCACCCATTTACGGTACAACTAGTTGATGGCATTTTGTATCTCGTAATGAGACCGTGGAACTTGGTGTACTAACTCGCAAACTCGCGTGTGTACAGAAGCACTCAAGTGTGCTGCCATGCAGTGAGGGATGTCTCTACTCAATTCTGCTACTCATTCCAGTCAATGCCACAGAGGCAGCGCCGCTCGTTAGCTTGACCTTTTCTTTAGTTTTTAATATGCATAGAATGAAGTGCGAATGTCTATGTAATATAAAGACGGCAATATGGTCCACTTAATAACAGGCAAATTACGTACAATAACCTGATTGCACATGTCTCAAGTACCAAGTGTCACCACCACTTTGTGCCACGTGCTGTTTTTCATGAGTTTCCATGTCTATATAATTTTATAGTTATTGGGAACCATAGTGCTTAGGTGATGAGGACAAGAAAGAACAAGGACGAGCGCTTGTCCCCTATCCTAGTCGTTCTTTCTTGTCCGCGTCGCGCGTGTGCTGTGGTCCTAACAACCGTATCAAACCAACTAGCCCAAAAGTCTTTAATATATAATTGCTACTTACATGGCAAATGGCTTGGTAGATTCTATCACTATAAATCATTGCTTTTTCATTTCTACCAACACTTCGCGACATGTTAAGGGCAGTTGTCGGTCACTTTAATGGTTAGTGCATGCTTAATTGCATTGCACTTGTTTTGCACTTGCAATTGCATGCAATCGCAGCCAATTGAGTTGAGCATAGCAGTGTGTCTGTTTGGCTTCATTGCTCCTGCAGCCAAGCACCGGCTCTGGAGACCTTCTGACTCTCTATGTGCAAGTTGCGCATGCGCATTGATATGGCGCTAGCACAACGGTGACTGTGCTTTTTCACACTACTCTTGCTTGTATTCTGTGCCCCTGCTCGGCTGTGGGCATGGCGCTGACAATCAGTACTTGCTTAACATGCTGCAGACCCAGCTTTGATTCCTTGTGGGGGCTAGATTTTCTTCATTCTTTTTATACGGTCATCATGTTGAGGCCACAAATACATATCAAATGTGTAGGGTAGCCAAAGAAAGGCTTTCACATTTAAAATGGAGATGGGGTCATGATGTAAATATCATGTAGGCCTATGGTTTTGACAAGAAGGCAGGCAGGGAAGTTACGGTACTTGCAGATGCTGGTCAAGGCATTGGGTGAAACCCTCTGTTGTGGGGAGAGTCGCTGGCCTCCTCACATATTTTTTTCGTCTTGCAACATTGCATTTGCGTATATCTCTGTCATTACTAAACAGCTTTATAAAATTCCTGAGGTAAAATGCTTTCTGGACTACCTGAGAACATCAAGTGTACAACCTTATTTTCTCGATGGAGCCTACTATGGATGAAGGACGCTTATTCTATTCCTGGCCTCAGTGCACCAGGGAAATAGTAATGTCTTCGTGCTGAGATTGGAGTTGAAATTAATCTGGAGCATATATTAGGTCAAGCTCTTCTCTTTGGGGGACAAAAAAAAAACAATATTATCACCTTACATTCACTTTTCAACACTGGCCCACTGTATGCACCTATGCATCTATGTGGAAGGAAAATGTAATGTGATATTGTCGGGGAAATTTTGTGGTTAAGAACAGTTAAAAATATTGCTCTGTGTCTAGTAGAGTGCTGTCTTGTAAGAAAGCATGTATTCAGTTTCTGCAAGACAGTAAATGAGTAGATTCTTGCGTGAACCAGATCACCACAAACGTACTGTACATATAGAGAGGACAGCCCTGTTTGTGTGTATGTTTGTTCCTTCTGCGGTCGCCTGCTTCGCACAAGAATTCACTTGTTTGCTGTCATGTGCCAACTAGCCCAGCAGCATGCTATTTTTAAGTGTCTGCAAGTTTGTTTGCATTTGTTGGCGCAGACCCGAGTGAAGGTGATGTTGGGCCCTACTCTCCCAAGTGTGAGATCGATGCACTGGGCTGTGGAGCCGACGGCTCCTACGTCTCTTCACTGGTTGGCCCTTCTCGTGAGTACCTGCTTGATCCAAGCCACAGAAGCTTCACAGCAAAGCATAAGATGTGTCCTCTAGGCTTGTTAGTCAACTTGACGGCAGCAGAAAATGTATTCAGAGTGTGGCTGCTTCTCGTGATGAGGCCTGTGGGACGATGTGACTGTTCTTAAATACCGTATTTACTCATGTAAGGCCTGCTTTGTGCAAGTAATGTAAGGCCTGCCCCACCTTCAAGTCTGAGAACCTGGAAACAAAGTTGGAAGGTAATTCAACGTCTAGTTGAAGTTGTTGAAAGACAGTGTCTTCGTGAGTGAGTGGGGGGGAGAATGGGGTATATGAACCGTGTAATTTATTGTGAGAGCTGCGCTGGAACAACAACGTTTGGTTGACACCAACTAGAAGTTGAATTGCCTTTCAGATTTTTTCCGTCAGTTATCATCACCATTGGCATCATCGTCATCGTAGCCATCAGACTCATCACATATCCAACAGCCCCAGTGGCATGTATATATTTAGATGCCATGGCACTATCTTCAGGATCGACCCATCAAAGAGAGGCTAGAAACAGGTTAGAGACAGACGTGCCCCATAGGAAAAAGTGGTGGTAACTTGCAAGTAAGACGATGTCTTCAAAAAGTTTCAGCAACTAAAGCGACGAATGAGGCTAGTCGGTGCACGTTCATGGTTGTGTTGTGCCGAGTTCTTTTTCTTTTCTTTTTTTACCCGCCGTGGTTGCTCAGTGGCTATGGTGTTGGGCTGCTGAGCACGAGGTCGCGGGACCGAATCCCGGCCACGGCGGCCGCATTTCGATGGGGTTGAAATGCGAAAACACCCATGTACTTGGATTTAGGTGCACGTTAAAGATCCCCGGGTGGTCGAAATTTCCGGAGTCCTCCACTACGGCGTGCTTCATAATCAGAAAGTGGTTTTGGCATGTAAAACCCCATAATTTTTTTTGTGGCGAGTTTTAACACTAATAAAATGAATGACTATGACAAGGATGGACGAAGTGGAAATTACCAACCCTTTAATCCTGTCAGTGAACATGTTTATTTGCATGGTGATAGGAAGGAAATGTAAGAAGTGGCAAGATCATGACATATGAAGATGCGGTAAGACAAAACAACAAATTTACCTCCACTCGTCGAAGCCTGCACGCTCTGTCCCTGCTTCGGTAAGTGTGATAGAGGGAGTGCTTATGCACCTGTCTTTTTGATTTGTAATTGCAAGGGCGACCCTGATTTCTCCTTCCATTTTTGTTTCTGATAACGGGCATACATTTGCACTTTTTACAGTGCGCCACCAAGTTACAGGGCGCTGTAAGTAGCTGGCATGTATTTGTGATCCCGCAATCTGTCATTTAGACAGCGTTTGGTTTACCCAATCTACACCTCTAAAATGTGCCCCATGTACATGAATCAAAAGGATTGTGCAAGAGGCTGAACGCAGAAGCCAATGAAAAAAGCATAAAAGTCTGTCTGATCAAGCACGTGAACATGTACATCGAATGCGCGAGCTCTGTGGTTTACCACATCCTGCTAACATGCAAAAAGATGTTTTGGCCTACCAAGTCTTTGCATATCATGATCTCGCCACTTCCTGTATACTATTTCTATCACTTTGCATATAAACATGTACACTGACAGGACTACAGAGTTGTTTGTTTGCGCTTTGTTCTCCCTTGTCGTAGTCATCCATTTTTTTCGGTATGAAAATTCAGCGCAACACAAGATCCATGTTCGGGGCCTTTGAGATCTCATTGGCATGCCATTGCGATTGCAGAGGCCATGCATGTGTGCTGGTTAATTTCCTCGAGCTGCTACTGGATAGCACGAGTTAGTATCCATGCTGATGACGACCAACAAATGCTGGATTGTTATCACGCAGATTGCATGGCATCAACCATGTAAATCTAGCAGGCTTCAACGGTTTTCACTGTGCCAAGACGCGTTTTTAGCAGGCATAGCTGCATTGTGCTTTTGAGCACACTTCCCAATGTAGGGTAGCAAACTGGAGACTAATATCTGGTTAACGTCCCTGCCTTTCCTCTTCATCTCTCTCTCTCTCTCTCCCTCTGGGGCACATTAAGAGAGTGTTGCTGCAAGAAGTGGGCAGGTGGATTCTGAACGCATTGCTAGTGATTTCATTTGAGACTTTCTTTAAGAGTGTTAAGGTGATGGTAATGTCAAACAGTAATAGATGGCATGGAGAACGATCAGCTTTGGGAGAGCGCAAATGAGGTGAGCTTGTCAAATGATGACAGCAGCAGAAGTGACAATGATGGCTGAATAAAAGCAGTCTGTGAGTGCAGTTCGAGGATTCAGTGAATTGGCGAGAGAGAGAGAGAGAGAGAGAAAGAAAGGCAAAGGAAAGACAAGGAGGTTAACCCGAGATTATCTCTGGTTGGCTACCCTGTACTGGGGGAGGGGCAAGGGGATGCAATAGGTGAGAGAGAGAAGGATAAAAAGAAAGAAAGACCTAAACATACACACGCACGTACACACGAACTGTTTCTGTGGGCACTGTCACGCAGCCCGCAAAGGCGTTCCTAGTGTTACGCAGTGTCACCGTACAGTCCTACGTCCCACAGTGTACAGTCACAATTTGTCAGAAAGTCCCGTGTTTTTCAAGTATCGCAGCAGTGCCTTCATAGCAGATCGCGCTGATGTACGCGTAGGCCAGTTTCCAAGGATCTTGTTTTCTGACATTGGGCGCTTGTCCAGTTTGTCTAGGGTGGCTGAGAGGACCGCTCTTTATGGGTTGAAACGAGAGCACTGACAAAGAAGATGCTCGATTGTTTCATTGCACCTGCAGAAGTCATAAAGTGGGCTGCTGGCCATTCCGATAAGGAAAGAGTAGGCATTTGAAAATGCTACTCCAAGCCACAGACGAGACTAGAAGGGTGCAGTCACGTCGTGGAAGCTCGGGTGGAATACGGAGCTGTAAATTAGGGTCCAGGGTATGAAGGCGTGCACTTGTGAAACCATTGGCGAGTTTTGTGTAAGGCTTGCACCCTGAAAAAAACAAAGAACTTCTACAAAAGTTCAGGCACATAAAAGTGCATAGGACCTACAGGCTATGTAGTATTTATTTGTTTATTTCATCATTCTGCCATACTTACTTGAGTCTGAGCCGACCCATGAAACTAAAAGAAAAATAATAAAAGAAAAAAAATGAAACTTACCTTGAATGTAGGCCGAACAAAAAAGCGAGGACAGCGTTCACAAAATGAGAGCAGCATTTATTGAATGTGAACATGCTGACCTCATTCTACGTTGCTTTCTTCCTTATCGCTGTCATCCCCTCATTGCAGCCGACACGCGTAAAAAGTGTCTCCTGTTGCCCCCTCCAACAACGGACATTTTTCTCATTGATATAATAGTTTGCTTGCGCCTTGTCCGTCGTACATGCTCCTCTTTTAGTCCACGTCTTCGTAACGCTGTTTTCTTCAAGTATGCAAAACGAACTCGCCCACATCAAGCTTCTGCTGCGTCAGTTCACCTTGCACTGCTGTCCGCAGCAGTTTATGTCACCACAATGCTGTCATTTATACTGGTCAAATAAAGTTTCATAACATTGGTAATGACACTGGGCTGCGTGGAGATAGCAAGTGGCACAAGGCTTCCGCATACTTAGACAACTCCCAGAGGAGTTTCTGCATGAGTTTTTTTTTATTTGTTTCATGAAATAAATATTGAACAAAAAATGAAAACAATAATTGCTACGGTTTGTTCTACACTTTGTAGCTTACACTTGCTTATATTCGCAGAGTACATGCAGATGCGCAGTACAACAGTGTGCTTGGGCTCTAGAGCTTCAGCTGTGATGTCACAAAAAGTTGTCACCTGGTATAGCTTCAGCACCAATGCTAGAATCTATGTGAAGTGAAGCTTTATTGAGGAAGCGAGAGGAGAATATACTGAGGAAATGCTGTCTCACCCGGCGTGTTACTCTGCTCAGGGGGAAAGGGAAGATGAGAAAAATAATGGCTTAAGGAGTAATGATGAGGACAGGCAGTAGGATGTGATTGTATAAATGTAGGTGTTCGAAGGGCTCATTCACAGCCTTAAATCTAGGGCTGTGGCAACCAAATATTCTGAATGGCTCACTTCATTGATATATCCGGTCAGTGACCCAGTAACACTTTTTACCTGAACAACCTGTCGTTAATTAGTGCTAACGATGAGATCAGTGCCTGCCGTTCAGAGTGATAGTGCAGACAAGCAAGAGGTACATGTGCTCCAGTGTATCAGGTAATTTGCAGGCATCACAGCCTGGCGAGTCTGCTCGTCGGATGCAGTACAAATATTGTTGCGTTGGCACAACACGTAGTCCACCTGTCGATGCAGTGTGCTGAAAGCTGTACTAACGATGCTGCTACTTCCAAAATCATGGTAAGATGGCCTGTATATACAAATGTGGTAGCGTAGCTGAGGCACAAGTGAAGGAAATGGTGGGAGAAGCTCCAGAAAAGATGGCCAACCTGAACTACTGTCGCAATTAATAAACAGCACCGGTTCTAGACTCAGTGCATGCTACACGGAAAGCTTTGCTTGAATATGTTGAGTGCTGCTCGCAGGAAAGCCTAACTGTTGAGCATGAGAGCGGTAATTTGCCCAAAAATGGTGTTGACTAACAATGACTTCACAACAACAAAAAAGTCATAGGTGCGGCAAAATTTCATTGAACATATTACATTGCAGACTTGTTGCATGTTGTGGATTGATAACGCAGCTTCTTTTATTGTCGTACCAGTTGTGTTACTGTTGCTTCTTGCAGGTAACGCCACGATGACTGGACCGAATTTGTCCAGTTTCGTGAACTGTTGGTGGGACCCATCTGGGGCTAACAGTGCGTTGCATTTTTGCTTGTTTCACTTGACCTCATTTGCTGTTTACATGTGCATTGCATTTTTGCTTACTTCACTTGGCCTCATTTGCTGTTTACTTTTGTAATGAAGCCAGTACAGGCCTCAAAACTGTTAATAGCTACTACAAAAAAGTGTGTTTTTCTTAACAGTTGCTATGTCTGGATGCCGCGCTTATGAACTCTTCTAAGTCCAGACAATTCATTCCTTGAAACAAGACAATAATAGTGCATAGAAGAAACTAGCAGTAGTGCAGGTGGACTTCATTAACAAGTCTAAGGTTTGCAATATGTGCTAACCTCATTTTGAATCTAAAACCTGTGCAACATAGAAACTGAAGGAAATTAGAGAAGTATAGGTGGAAAGCCTCCCAACTCAGACTTGCTCAAAAGTGAAGTCGTAAAGCGCTCCCTAGTTTTGTATATGGCACAGAATGTAAAATGCATTGGGCATTATATGTGGTTTCAGGGGATAGCTCTTCTAGTGTTCATGGTAGATGTCGGTGGTTAAATTTTTTATTTTGAAACAATAGCTGTAACTTGTGAGATGGCAGTGTGGAACGTCTTAGCAGATGCACATTTGCAGAGTGACGGTAAGGGCCAACAACATGACTCTGAATAATCATCCGTACCTGTAAAATATAATGCACACATCAAACATTAACATTAATCTGTCTTCCAAGCCTTTGAACAGTTTTTGATTATGAGAGACATAATAGCTGTGTTGTTACTTTTTTGTCTCTCGGCAATTATGCATATTGTAAATTGAAGTGGGTTGCAGTTAAAATTTGTGATATGTTTTGTGTTAGTTATTGTTATGCTGCAACATATTGATAACATTGTTAGGATTCTAGTTATAGTGTCATTAGAAAACGTCATTTGTAAATCATGTACATGCTATTCTGCAACTGTGTTTGCTTGATTTACCGAGGGGAGGCTTGGGCCATCTGTCAGGTGTTGCAAAACACCTTTAGTTCAATTGATTTGCGATCTATTCTGTGAAGTGAAATAAAATCGACGCTGTTATTATTATAGATGACCTTAAGTTTTCACATTGACAGTTTTAAAAGCCTTTGCTGCTTTTCTCTGCTCAAGCATAGAAGAGGCTAAATTTTTAATTTTGGCGAGATACTCAAGGGTAGCCCTAAATCAGCTTACTCTTGTGGAGCATGTATGCAGTATTTCTTCATGTCTGTTCTTACAGTCGAGCAGGCTTAATCTCTTAATAAAGGTTTGCTGCTGATTTATACGATTTCCGTGTCACTGCTAGAGCGCTCTAGAGTGATCGGCTGCACATGCCAATACTAGTCCCATGCATAGAAACACCCCATCTCTACTCTGTAGTTTACGAGCTATTGGAACCGTTGTGGAAACTGAAGCTTCCTCAACCAACCTGCATATGGCGTGCATTGAATGTGTAGTTACACAGCCGTCGCTTGTGCGGTGGCCGAGAAGACGGTGATGAAAAGTCTGAGCAAGGCTCGAGCACCGGTGCCATATGTAGAGCCCATCGCCACTGGCTCCACTGGCTGAGCCTGGCCAGACGCCCTTGTCAGAAACGTCAGTGACTGCACGTGCGTAATAATGAATAGCATTACCTCCAAATGTGTTTCTCTGGTGCCCAATTTGGAATGTGTGGTATGACTGTAGCGCTGCCATGTAGAGCAAAAAAGAAAAGGTAGCTGTCATGAACATTATTGCAACCATTATGTAGTGAAGCACTGTGGAGACGTAACTCACGTCATTGTAATGTCACCCATAAGTTGTTGCGTTGTTAGTCTCTTGAATGTATAGTCTACTCTGTATACTCTACTAAAGGTTCAGCGGAGTAAATTTTCTTATGTTTCTAAACATGGCCGTGCCTCTGTGACAAGCTAGAGTGGTGGATATGCAGTGTGTGCAGTATGAAGTGCGTGATTGTTGACATCATGACGCCTGCATGCTCACGCTTTTAACGGGATCACAGCTTGCCTTGTCGTAATTAGTTCAATTTGAAACCCAGCGGTTAAATTTTTTTCAACTACACTTTCACCTCCTAGCTGTCGCCATAACCAATTGTTCGCTTGACCTTCGCCTTGCTTATCTCCGAGCATCCCATTTACATTAAAGCTGCCTGCTATTTCTGTCTCCTCTTGAACAACTCAAAGCCCTAAGCATCATGAGATGCATCATGAGATGCTTGCCTAATGCACTGTACTAGAAAGAAAAAAGAGCGGTCCTGGAAATGAAACCAGTGTTATTGTCAAAATTAAAACCATGCAAACAATCCAGTGAACATCAAGCATGTACACTTTCTTCATGTTCCTAAGCTTTTCTGTGTGACCAGTCGGTGTGATAAACATAGCGACATGAAATGTCATTTCTGATGCACACTAGCAAGTTTAGCGTACAATATAAAGGTTTGTGGGATCGCAAAGTGTAGGATCCCGACACAGAATACCTACATACGCTGGTTTACTTGTTTAGAAAATAATTCTTGTAAAATTCAATACAGCAGAGTCCCTAGGAAGCAGTAGCCCCGTGAGCCATACAGCAAGTCTGGTTGAATGGTCTTGGGCCGAGTAGTGGCTTTTTCATGGCACGTAGCCTGTTTATAGCTTTTGCTGTTATCGAGGTCGGCGGCGTGCGCAGGCGTGGAAGGTGTGCCTCGCTGAACGAAGCGATGACGGGGCAAAGTCTTCGGCAGAGCCACGTGCGCAGTTGTGGCAATTATGCATGCCCACTTGTTCATAGGAGCGGCGGAACTGGGTGTTAGGTACGACAGCTATGTGCTAGTTCATTTACGCATGCACACATCCTTGTCGGCCAACTCTCCCAATTTGTCCAGGAGACCCCCGAATTCCGACCAACTCTTCCAGTTGTACGGATGCGCCCTTAAGTCTCCCACAAAAACTGTCCCTAACTGACTGCAAATAACAATAATAATAAAAACATAGATTAACTATTCATAAAATAATAATTATTAGAAAAATCTATCATGAAGCCACAACTGCATCATTGGCCTCATGCCAAGGATAGATATAAATCCAAGTCCTTTTGTGCATAGCCAGTGTAGACCACACTTAGTTCATATTGAAACATGCGTTGAGTAGTACATGTGGAGCAAAGGTCGAATATATCTTGCCTAACGACCGGTTCGTTTAAGTAAGCTTCGCCATAACACAGCAGTGTTATGCGGTGAAGCATAGTAAAAGTTCAAATGGGTCATTGTCACCGGACATATGTTATGTGTTCCTTAATTATACACATGCGCACACCATCTCCCGTCACACTATGATCGCTGAGATCACCAGTAACTTCACTGTCAAGCCATTCGAATTCACTGGCAGCCATTCAAATTTTTTTCTGACGTTGGTGTGAGCCGGAAAAAAGAAAAGTGAAAATGACCTTTTTTTTTTACAATTCCTTTTTCCCCTCCCCTGCCTCAGTTGGCAAATCTCCCGACTTTCAAGGTTACTGGGTTGGCAGATATTCATATTAAAATTGGCTGTTTATGGTCTTGAACTTATGGATAAGGTATGATTCTCTGTATTTTCTTTCTCGTTCAGAACGGAAGTTTGACTTTAAGATGTAGAGTTTAAGTTCATCAAAGTTATGACCTGGTTGGTTGAAATGCTCGGCGACAGCTTTGGGAAGCTTTTTAGCTGTGTCCACGCGATGTCCGTTTAATCTGACGTTCATTGATTGTCCTGACAGGACAATCACAAACGCACACACACGTGAGCGCGCGCGCGCGCACGCACGCACGCACGCACGCACGCACGCACGCACGCACGCACACACACACACAGGTATAGACGGTTGGAGGTTGCAATTTGTTGTTTACACATTTTTGTTATGGGAAAAAGGTAACAAAGTTCTATACAGTCTCTGAAACAATATAATTTTCGGTCTAGGTAACTTTAACACTGCTATGTTTTACAGGGAACATGCCCACGACAGGACAGTTTCCAGGTAATGCCACGGGACTGGATTCACCGGGTTCTCTGCGTTGCTGGTGGGATCCAACCATCATCAATAGTGCGTTGCATTGCCATTTCGTATTAATGCATGAGGATTTCTTGGCGAGCTTTGGAGCACTGTCATGCGGAAAATGTAGTGCCTTGTATGTGCACAAAAACGCATAATTTGCAAAGACATTTAATCATTATGATCGTTTAAATGTAGAGGATTGGGAGATTTTAAGCTATAAGGAACAATTTAAAGCAAAAAAGTAAAATAAACATTCTTAGAAAAAGCATGGGGAAGCTTATAGTAGGGGCGGGCCAACTGAAATTAGGCAGTGGAACTTGGGAATTTGGACATGGGCCAAATTAAATTTGCTTGTGGGCCAACTTGGGAAGGCCATGGGTAGACATGCATAATCTAGGGAAAGCAAGTAAGCAAAACTAAGCAAAAACGAAGCCACAGCCGAGCCAAACAATGCTTGTGCATTAGTAGACAATTCTCCGAATTTCTGCAGCTTTTTTAATTGAAAGGATTTGCTGCGAGACACAGAAACATTGTGAGGAGAGAGTGTACAACTGTACTATACTGCCAGATAATTTTTTTTAACATACTGCAGCCGTATTTGCGGCTATGGCAGGGAAACTTCGAAAAATGTGATGGATACCTTAAGATAGAACAACCCATACGTGCAATTAATCAACAGTGTCATGTCATGCTGCTGTGGAACTGGTCATTAAGGTGGTATGAAGTCTGATTTTAGAGAGGGAGAGAGAGAAAAATTTTTTGAACATGCACCCTCTCTGGGACTCGGCAACTGACTTAGGTGTACGAATCAAAATTAGGTCGGTGTTGCCCTAGCAGACTGCGCCAGTGTTCTGCCAGGAAATTTTTGTAAAGCATTCAGGAAAAAGCTGGAAATATCTGGGAACTTAAGTATGCCAAATTAATAAGCACTATGAAACTTGCTATGAATATTTACTGTGGTTGATATCGCAGTTCTGTCACAGCAGCTAGATTACTTGAAGAGATGAACATTATTTGCAAGGCAAAATGCATAGTCATCTTGTCCAACTTAAGAATTTTAGCCACGAATAACTTTGTGGAGAAACACTTTAGAGCGCATGACCCACTTACATAATCGAGGACACCTTGGTGGCCACATTTCGATGTAGGTGAAATGCAATAGTGCCCGTATACGGTGCGTTGGGTGCACATTAAAGAAACCCACTTGGTCAAAATTACTCTGGAGCCCCCCCCCCCCTTATGGCATTCCTCGAAACCATGTCTTAATTGGTTTTGGCACGTAAAACCGCAGAATTCAAATTTTTTAAAGTGAAGACAAGCCGTCTGTTCAGTTTCAAGAAATGTAGCCTAAAACTTTGTGGCAGAGGGCTAGGATGTTTCCACAGTGCTTTCAAAAGACATGGATTTTGCACAGTCCTTCTCAGCGCTGTGGAAAATGGGTATCTGATAGATGTTAATTGTAACATCAGTACATTTCAACAAATTTTGAGGGCATATTTCGTGTAGCTGGCACTGAGTACAGGATTTCTGCAAAATCAAAGCTTTCTTGGCTTTCTTTTTTCTTGTGGTTTGGTGTTCGTCGTCATTTCCTTGCCAGATGTATTTGTGCACATAGTAAATATAAATAACTTGAGCCACTGGCTATGTGCGCTTTCCTAAATGTGCCCGTTCCAGAATGGGTGTGCTGCTATAACATAAGAGGAATGAAATGTGTTTATGTAGGTGTCAAACTTCTCTGTGCGTACACCTCTCACTGACAGTCTTCCCTCGACAAGCATCGTACATGGTCCCCTTGATGCAGACAACTAACGGCTACCGGCGACGGGGCTGTGCTCGTTTCATTCACTACTGCTGCTACCTCATACAAGCTTCATGTTATTTAGATTCCAACGTTGCATTGAATCTGCCTTCCTTTACATTATTACTGCTTAGCTTCAGTTCTGCAATTTGGACATACCCGCCGCAGTTGCTTAGTAGCTATCGTGTCGGGCTGCTAAGCACAACGTCGTGGGATCGAATCCCACGGCGGCCGCATTCTACGATGGGGGCGAAATGCAAAAACATCGATTTAGGTGTACGTTAAAGAAACCCAGGTGGTTCAGACTTCCGGAGTCCCTCACTACGGCGTGCCTCATAATAAGATCGTGGTTTCAGCACGTAAAGCCTCATAATTTAATTAAATTTTTAATTAATTTGGGCATATGCTCTAAGTTTGTTACAAAGTTAACTAGTGAATCTGTTTTGATTGGTAAACATCACTCGACTATTCGTTTTGCAAGTACATGCCTCTTTAATTAATCTAGCTGAGACAACAGGATTGCGATATCCACTACACGCTGTCTTTATTAAGTGTTTTTCCATTCAAATAGATAGCCTGTCACATATTCCTATGCACTTCTACACATGATGTCGATTGGTCAGATTTCTATGGACATCAAGAGTAACCAGTGGTGCAGGCACTGCTTTAGTTGCGATCTATGGTGACTGTTATATCTGTGCAACATTACAGGGATTTTTGCCAGCATTTGAAAACTGCACTTTTGATAAGTAGTTCTGTTATAATTAACACACGGAAAGTTCCGCATGCCATAAGCAACATTACTACATTTGTACAGGTAAGTGCACAACCAAAGGGAATGTGTGGGCAGCTGGCTCCAATCTTGCGAGTGCTGCAGAAGTGTTGTCAACGCGCTGTGCAGGTATACATAGCAAATAGCCAGCACCATCTTCCGCATATAATCTGTCGTAAAGGTGGAGGTTTACAAGCTGCCACTGAAGGGAATATGCTCATGCACTGATGATGTGCGTTCCCTTTGGCAATGGAGCTGCCTGTACATTTCTGTGATGGACAAGAGGAATGCTCGTGCAAAAAGCAGCATCGTTTCAGTCAGAGACAGAAGCAGCCAGAGGACAATAAGTGACAGACCTTTGCCTTAAGTTTCACGGCTACTGTAATATTTTGAGGCTGTGTGCTTGTTGGCAGTCATGCACGAAATGCTTGCACTTATACACAGGCATGCAAATTGCCCTTTTTACATTCCAGAGATGAAAAACAGCAAAATCGCTCCCAAGCCTGTGCCAGTCTTCTGTTGCGAGATGTGCGGTGATTGCTTCTCATCGGTAGACCACCTAAACAGGCACAGGTTGTCAACGCATGCAGAGAAGCCTCAAGGCAAACATCAGTGCGCCCTTTGCCCCTACTCTAGTAATAGTAGGTAAGCTGGAACAAGCTCTTGAGTTGAATGAGGTAGGCCTGTGAAAATGCAGTTTGACCTCAATGTTATGAAGTTGGTAAAATTGACATTTCATTGTGTCGAAATTTTGTGACATTGAAATTTGAATTCTATGTAGATGCAGTCACTGACTAATTTCTTTCTTTCTTTCTTTTTACATGAAAGGGCCGTAAAAATGTTCAGTTCGAAAAAATGAAATTTCAGTTACAAGAAAGTCAATTTTGTTGAACTTGAGAGCTGGCAACCACGTTTACGGTTTGATGCGGAACCAATGAAGTCCTCTTCATGACAGCCGTGCGGCACATGGAAACAAAAAAGGAAAATCAGGTCCAACACACCGTGGTAACAATCGTGATAATCGGGTGAAACACATTGTGGAAGCTGTCACATCCATTCTTCCACCAGAACCTGCCAGCTTCACCTTAGGCACTGCTCGCAGTGGTATAACACTGAATGCTACGTTCAAGAAACTATGCTGCTTTCCACACAGTCTGATCAATGCAGCATCAAAGCCAATTTGATATCACAGAAAAAGAGGTTCTCTTTAAAATTGCATTAAAGTGAGGTGACATATTAGCTCAATTGGTAGGAGTATCGCATGCGAAATGTGAAGACATTGGTTCAGATCCCACCTGCAGTAAGTTTATTTCTTGTGTTTCATTTCCCTTTATTTTGTTATGTCTGCATTTCGATCAAAACAAGTAATTCACCCTAGGCTTTCCTTGGTTTCATTGTCTGCTGGCTTCACATGAAAGGGATTAACAAAAATCAGGTCCCTAGGTTTCCCTTTGTCTCGTTCATGACTTGAATAGCGTCACATTGTAGTGACACTGAGGAATGACAAATACTGCCTAGAGTTTAGTTGAGACTCTAGCTCTTTGTTGAGCAAGCTTGTAATTGGAATAGTAGGACTCGAATCACAATACAGTCGCCAACTGTTTATTTGGACCTCGTGGGGACTGTGGAAATGTCAGAAAAAGCAGATTAAGAAAAAAAAAAGAAATCCTTTATGTCCAAGTATTTATTCGGGCTCAACAGTAGGCTTGAAGAAATCGTGAATGTGCCGTTGCACGCTGTTCTGTTTACATGAAATCAGATAAGCCTGAATCTCGGAGAGGGTTGTACGGTCACTATAGGTGGCTGAAAGCACAGTCACTGCTTGTACACGCTCCGCATGCGACGGAAGCATAGCACATGGTGCTTCATCTTTCGACTCGGAGTCGTCATCCGGCGCTGCAGCAGAAACCTGACGAATGATCTCGCCATCATCGAGTTCTGCGCATGTCAGTACAGCAGTGTCAGCACCTGTGAAACTGTCCAATGAGACGGTGTCCAGAATCGCAATGAAACCACTGCGCAGGTCTCGGCAGAACATTTTCGGCATCAGTAGGGAGCAGGCTAGGCCTACCGGCACCTGCTTGCCGGCATTCCCCAGCGCAGTCTGCACGGGCACTGTTGGCACTATCAGACACTTGATGCGATGTTTCTGTATGCCACGTTGGATCACCGCAAGCTGGGCAGAGCACACAAAGCAAACATCACCACGCCGTCACGCCGTCACCAGTCACACGAACGAAAAATGTGGCCTATTCGCAGCGTCGTGCACGAAGAAAGAAACAAATCAGCTGCTGGATTGTCTTGACATGGCTTACTAAGCCGAGACTGGAACTGCTGTAGCCATGAACCAGGCAGAAACGATGGTGATGAGTAGGGATTTGCAGTAGCGCCACTTCGTGGGGCAGCAAGGAGGCTCCGTTCAAAACAAAAATGGCATTCAGCAGGTCGAACCATGCACCTGTCAGAGTCGGTGCATGGTGCTCTCGATCGAGTTGGCTCAAGGAGTGTCTGAAAAATCAGACGAGAAGTTGCAAGGTGTCCGAACTTTCGGCAGTTGTTATACATTATGGTCTATGGGGAGAATGGCGGTGCTGCGAAGCAGACCCAATAATCAAGCATATTCGAATTTTTGGAGTCCGAAAAATCAGTCGGCAACTTTAATAGTGGTGAATGCAGTTGTCCAATATGATAAAATGGGTCGTGTATGTCCACTTATATACCTGGCTGGTCATTCATTCTGAAGCAATTGCTAGTGCATGTGTACATTTGAGGATGTACAACACTATTTGTGATGTCCATACAGTCTGATCAGACCCTCCACGTTTGCTATAGAATTTGCAGCAATGCTAAAAAAATTTCGGTTGCTGTAGGCACTTCTTGCGCCGAGCAACAATATAGAACAGTAATAGTCCAATAAATATGAACATCAACAAGAAGTAAAACAACTATGTATGCCAGTACTAATAACGTGTCCCCAAAACAGTGGGACCTGGTATACCGTATTTACTCGATTCTAAGCACCCCCTTTTTTTCACGATCGCGATGCCCAAAATGAGGGGGGGCGCTTACATTCGAAAAATCTAGAATGATCCTTCCTCCCCCTTTTCGCTGCAACATCACGACGAGACGGGTGCGAGAAATAAAATTTTATTTTGCAAACATCCAAAAGAAAAATCGGTGCAGAACATGAGCCCACGGCTTGTGTCGGATACTTAGTCACTATCACTGCCACTCACGAGTCCGTGCGGCTCTGCAGTCCGGCTGTGCGGCAAGATCGCACCGCGGACGCCGTTCCACGTCGGGACTCCGACGGCTCCGGCTCGATGACAGAGCGAGCAAGCGTGCTTGGCGGTCTTGGCTACGCGCTCTTTGTAACAAATGGGGGGGTGCTTAGATTCGCATGCAAACTTTTTTTGCCAATTTTTTTGCGAAAATAGAGGGGGGTGCTTAGAATCGGGGGGTGCTTAGAATCGCGAAAATACGGTATTTAGGTTCTTTCATTTTCGTTTATCTTTAATTTGGGGGATAAAAATCAGCTGTTGTTTTTACAGAGGGAAACTGGGGAGAAGTCGAGGGTTCTTTGTTGTCTGGCAGGAAAATCAAAGAGAAATCGGGGAGTTTGTTGTCTGGCAATCCAAAGTTCAGAATTTTCTTGTAACATTTACAAACAATTAACACAAGCAGTGATCTTCTTTTGGACACAAACATTGTATTTAAACAAGCAAAGAGTGAAATCTGGGGACTGCACTTAGGTACTACAGAAGAGTATGTGCTTTGCTCCGTTTTCCTTAGCTGATGGCAACACGGGCTATGTAAGAACTGGTGCTTAACCTCTGTTCAAAAGGGATCGCAGTGGCCGGTAGAGAGTCTGCAATGGGGAAGCATACAAAACAACAAATTCACAGTAGTATAGTGTCATTGTTCATTGCTCTGAGGTTGCTAAAGTGGCATCTACCTAAGACCTTGCCCCTGTGCTTTGCACCGGGTCGCTTCGCTGCCCTTGGTAGGAACCCTCCCTGCCAGGCATGGTGGTGAAGCATAGACAAAAAAAACTGCTGCAGAAGTGAGGGATGGAAGGCACACTATAATCCAGATGTTAAAAAAGAAGAGGAAAGAAAAATGTTTTAACAAGCTTTCGAATGCCTGACCTCCAAATCCCAAGCACAGTGCTGTGAGTGCCATGCCATGAAAGACGAATGGAGGGCGAGCTTATTCTGAAGTATTCATCTGTGGTCGCGTAGTGTAACTCGGCTAGGGACAAACAGGCAAAAGTATGTCTGCATCTGTAGTACCTAGGCACAGTCCCCACATTTTTCTCACAAATTGTGCATGCGCGCGTCAGCAAAACACAGCATTTCTCTGTTGAGTCTGTGCCATAGACAAAACGGAAACATGCTTGCAAATCATGTGACGGACTCACCTCTACCAATCCTTAGTGGCAGGCATTAATAATACATTTAAAAAAAGCCACATCATCAAAAAAAGAAGAAAAGAAAAGGTAGAGACGGGTTTGACGATTCCTTCACTTTGTTCTCTGCACTTTCTTAAAAGTAGTGTATACAGGCATGCATGGTAGGAGGTGTGATTCTTCTCTTTATCTTGCAAGCCCTTGCTGGCATACATTATCATACGCATTGGGAATACTTCCATGTCCATCCCAGACCTGTCGGCCTTTTCGTTCTTGCTTGTTGTCCTGTTTTACTGGTTCCCAATATAAGCTCATGCAATAAAATCAGTGGAATTGCCCTTCTTTGAACGTAGTTGGGTGAACATCTCAATGTCACAGCTATAGTTGTGACATTGAGAAGGTACCATTCAATGCAGAACATCAGTGGTGCGTTATTTGCTTCCTGGCTCATTATTGCTGTTTACAAGTATGCGATCTGCAAGAAGTGTGATGCAATGCGCCATTGTCGTATTCAGATAACGTGGTACTAAAAAACAATAAGCTTTCATTCTCTCAAGATCTATAGCCCCTGAATAAATTGCCGGTAAATTATTGCTTGAGTGTTAAGCGAAAACGAGGCATATAGCATAGTTACATATGTATTAATATTATTAATATTGTGATACTGCCTTAACCACTTGCTCACAAAATATTTGCAGTGTTCTGCAGTTTTGTAACACCTGCATTTATTTTTATTATTTAAAAAGGGGAAAACCTTGGGGAGAAGTTGGGTTTACAGAATGTCTACCAACTGGGAAAACCGAGACTTCTCAGGGATTTTGGATAGTCTGGAAATACTAGGGGAAGTTGTGCTTCTATCAGGAAAAAGCAGGAGTCATCTTATTGAAAGGGAACGAAGGCTCGAATAAAAGAGAGAAATCGTAACGTGTTGTTGACGCCGTGTCCTTGGTTGGAGGAGTTGCCAGAGTACAGTCAACGACCGATTTTACGGGCGCCCGATTTTTGGGACACGCCCAATAATGCGGACAGCTTTGCGGCACCACCACGTATTCCATAGAGTCATTGTACAAGAATGACAAGAACGTCTGAAATTTCGGATACAAGATCCCTTCGCCAGCCAATTTTCCTGACTTTTTGCCACGACCGCAGGTCCGCAACGGCATTAATCAAAGCCAACACCGCTGTTTTGATTATCTCGCCGCCTCGAACCGGTACTCTCGCATGTAGATCCGCGGCCTAGCTGCTTTGACGTTCGCTATTGAGGTTCTTGCCGTTCGGTGCCATGTTTTTCACGGAAATAATTCGCCGCTGTCAGCAGTAGCACTGACTCCGCCTCTGTAATCATCGCGATTGGCTTCGAAGCTTAGAAAGCACGGTGCGTTGCATATTGTTGGTTCCCGAAAGGCAGCTTCGCCTCAGCACAGCAATGTGACGCGGTGAAGCATCCGTGTAGTATTGCAGCGAAGCTTCAGCGTGGGAAGGGGCAATTGTCACGGGATGCAGTATGTATTCTCTAATACATGCGCGCACCAGCCGTCTCCTGTAACAGTACGAGCACCGATATGCCTAATGAGTGTGCTGGTAGGCATTCAGAGCTTTTTCGGACGTGCCTGCGGCGATTTAAGCCCTTAACTACTTCGTTACCGCGAGAAAATGGTAGTTTTTATAGGTCTCAGGAAAAAATATTTACCACTACAAATAATATTCAAGCACACCACACGTTGCAGCACAGCATATTGTGCATAATGAAATGCTCTTTCCAAAGACATACAAAGACATGCTCGGTATTCTGGTGTGTCTTCCGGCCAGGGTGGAATTGATGCCGACAAATGGCTGAACGTTTATGAACGGATCAACACCAGCTACAGGTGGGACCCGACCCTTATGCTCTCCAACATGCTGTTTTGCCTCAATGGTCCACCACAGGTGTGGTTCGAGACGCATGATGCTGACATTACAAGCTGGTACTCTTTCAACGAGGAGATCCGCGACCTTTTTGGTGACAGCACTGGTTGGCAGCTTGTTGTGCGGAATGAACTGGTGCCTCGTGCACAGACATCTACCGAGTCATATGTTGCTTACATAGAGGACTTTATTGCTCATTGCCGCCGGGTTGATGAGCACATGTGCAAGTCCGAGAAGGTTTCTCATGTGCTGAAAGATATTGCCAACGACGCTTTTAATCTGCTCATTTATACCAATGTTGACACCATCGACACCATCATCAAAGAGTGCCACTGCCCAACACGGCAGGAACTTCATCGTGTGATGCCGTTCAGCCGGCCTCCACCTATGACATCACTTGCATTGTTCATCGCGAGATTGAAGCTGCCTCTCCAGCACCTTTTCAACCTCCCATGTTCCCGATGCCCGCCAGTGACCCATCTCCACCATTGGTGTCCCTCATCCAGGCTGTACCATACTTACTCAATTCTAACGCGCCCCCGATTGTAGTGCACACCTGTCTTCCGTGACTAAAATAATTTAATATAAAGTGAAATAATAGGAATAGTTGATAATTCTAGAAGTACAGCAAGGTACTCTTTTTGTGTCTAATAAAATAGTAAACTGCGAGAAAGGCATCCCTGTGGCTGGATCCCAGTGAAATCATGCCAAAAGAAAATGGTTGGCGAGGTTAGTGATAACCCAAGTTGCCAGAATGAAATTTCCTGCATGTGAAGTCCGCTATTTTCTTCCTTTTTGTGTGTGTGTGCTTCATTCAATTCTGTGCTATTCTTACGCAAATGTCAACTGACCAGCTTGCAAGCACGTGCGGTGAATTGCTCCAGCAATCAACCTTATCTATCCCTGCAGGGGTGTCTGCATCAGCAGGCGTTTGGTGCGTTGCGAAACCACGTACCCCGGAGAACATGAGAGTTGGACTGTCCCATGTGTAGCCATGCGCGGCTTAGCCATGCCTGGGAAAAGGGCATCCTGGGGATTGAGCCGATGCCGGGTGTTCGGGCCTTTAAGGCCCCCCGGTGAAGGCAATACACCTCTTTGGCCTCTGCTTCACATAGACGGCACCTCCAGACTGACCCACCTGGAGGGAAACGGCAGTCGCCTTTTCCTGGCCCCCTCTTAAATATTTATCTTTCCCTTTGAATATTCTATTGTTCCTGTCTCCTATATACTTAATTTCGTTTCCAAGTTTCTGGGCGGCTAGGGTTAACCATGTGAGCATGGCCTTCCTTGGTCATGGTCACAGAGTTATGGCTAGTGGTTTTTAAAACACTCCTGTGTTGGGCTTCTTGGAGGGCACACAGTTTAGCTGCCGAACGTATAAGTATTTTCATGGATAAAACTCCCCCTTCAGCAAAACCTGATCGGAGACTGAAAAGGCACCGGACCGAGGTAATAAACTTTACTAAACCTTGTGATAGCTTTACAAAGTTTTTTTGTGATCACGTCTGAAATTGGACAAAAAATTTTCCCCTTTCTCATTGCCAAAGCACTTAAAAAGTGTATTGGTCAGACCTACAAAGCAAAGAAAATGAGTTCTGGAGACCTCTTGCTCGAAGTTATGATGGCTGAGCATAGCAGACAGATTATGAAACTTGAGAAGATCGGTGACAACATTGTGTCTGTCTCGCCACATCATACACTGAACTACGCTAAGAGTGTAATCTCAGAAACAGAATTTGTAAGATGCACAGACCAGGAAATCGAAGAAGCCTTGAGTGATGAGGTTGTTTTGGCTGCAAGAACAAAATATAGAAAGATGACAATGAAATTCCGACCAAATACATTGTGCTGACCTTCAACTCTATAACACTTCGAAGTTCAGTTAAGGCCGCTTTCCTGTAATTTGGAGTAAGACCATATTTGCCCAATCCCCACCGGTGCTTTCGGTATTGGAAATATAGGCACGGATCCCAATTATGTCGCGGAAAGGCAACTTGTGCTAAATGCGGTCAAACAGGCTATGGTGATGAAACGTGCATAAATGAGTTTTGTTGTGCGAACTGCGAGGGTCAGCATGCGGCCTTTTCCAGATGTCCTGAGTGGAAAAAAGAAAAAGAAGTGATTGCACTGAAGGCACAGAAGAACATATCATACATTGAAGCCAACGATAGTCATGCTTGCCGATAGAGGTACTTATGCACAGGCTGCGCATAGGGGGCATGTGCTGTGAACGGCAGCAGTTGGAACCCAGGTGGAGCTGCTGGACAAAGTGTGAGTGCTCCGGCCCTCACCCAGAGAAATAACATGCACATTGCAACCCTCTCCCAAGACGCCCAGAGGCTTCTGCTGGGGCTGGTATCGGCCAGCACGCAGTAGAGGGCACGAAGGTGTAAACGGCAGTGCTGAAGGACCGCTTTTTTTCCAAGAAAGTGGCACCTTCACCAAGCACCAGCAGTAATGAATGCCCAAAGGGCAATGATATGATGTAAGTGTGTCTGCTGGACACGGATCAAACAAAAGAGCCTACATCTGGTAGGCAAAAAAAAAAAAAACTCTGTCAACACCCTGGAAAACGGAAAGAAGGTAGACTTCCTGTCGTCACTGCCCCTCCAAAGGAGACATGATCTGAAAGGCATTTTTGCAAGCTTTTTGCTCATTTACATATGTTGTCTTTGTGACTTTCTGCGTAGTATTTCTTCATGAAGTATTTAATAATCCACATCATAAAATATGGCTACTATTGTGAAGTGGAATTGCCATGGTTTGAGAACTAATATTGATGACATTAGACAGTTTTAGAATAGCGTTCACCTTACGTACGTTAAACGTAAGCACCTTTGGGGGATATTACAGTGCGCGCCCTTTCAAGTCTTTTAGTTTACCATACGGAAACGCAAATGTAAAGAAGACGTTATAAAGCAGAGCACCGTCTGGTGCCTCATGTCAAACATATCCAAGCCAAGATGATTCATTAGCAACCATCCTGCTGTTACTATGTGGATGCATCTTGTCAGGCCTATGGGCGCCACATTCGCCGAACGATTTCAGAAAATGGATGTGCTATGCGCTCATAACTAACCTTTCAGGTGAGTTTAGAGAAAGCAAAAGCTCATTACAATAGTTACTGGCGATCAACGCTAGCAAGAGGGTAGCCATCACAAGAATTCACGCTGGGTGAATTCACGCTGGGTGCCGCCATGTTCGATAACGCTATTTCTTAGCGTCCGTAAACATTACGAACATTAAACTCGCCAAATAATGTATGTTATCATAGCGCACCTAAACTGCAGAAACCCAATAACGTTTAGAGCATTGAGGAAGACGCTATTTCTTTACGTACATACTGCGTTCATGTTCGTTTGCAAATGCTATTCTAAAACTGTCTATTTACTATCTTTTCGAGGATGTTGAGGCTTCTGTTATGTGTTTGCAAGAAGCTCATTTGAAAAGTTGCTACAAACAACCTCTACATCAATATAACATCTTTCGCAAAGATAGCGGACAGTCTTCAGTCGCATTCGGAGGAGTCGCTATGGTGGTCGCTCAAGGAGTCCAAGTGCACAAAGCGAAGCTTAACGCCAATTTAGAAGCTGTTGCGGTAAAGATTCAGACACAAAAAATAATAGTATGCTCCCTGTACTTAGCACCAGGGAAGAACATCACAAGAAACGAGCTAGAAAATCTTGTAAAAGAACTTCCAGAACCTTACCTTTTATTGGGTGATTTTAATGCTCATAACGTCTGGGGCAAGAGCCACACTGACGCGAGGGGGGAAATGGTAGAATTTTTAGACAACTGCAATGTGTACCTTTCTAACGATAGAAAGCCAACATATTTTATTGCGAAAACACAATCTACTTCAAGCATTGACATCTCTTGTGGCACGCTGTCACTTGCTACATTTTTTTCTTGGGACGTTGGGGAAAACCCACACGAGAGCGACCACTACCCTATAGTACTTAAACCAATTGACGTTCCTCCAACAATGCCAGTATGAAGACAGAGATGGAAGCTGGGTAAAGCAGACAGGTCTCTTTTTTTGGAAAGCTCTGAAATAGGAATTGACGACATCATCGCACTTGATATTGACGATTTATGCTTTCGCAATAACGGAACAAATTTCGGATGCGGCTGAAAACTCCATACCACTTTCACAAGGGAAGCTTCCACGTAGACTAAAACCGTGGTGGAGTGACGCATGTGATAAATCTCGTAGGAAACAAAACTGTGCATGGTCTCGACTGAACAAGTATCAACTTTCAAAAATTTATTGTTATTTAAACAAAAGCGCAGTGAGGCTAGAAGGGAAAGACTTAGCAAGAAGAACATCATGGATGGAATATGTGAGCTTGATAAACAGTAGCACGAGAAGTAATTTAGTCTGGGAAAAAGTGAGAAAAATTGACGGTGTTCATACAGAATACAGACTGTATATTTGACGAGAAAACAGATCTTAAAGGGCAAGCAGGTATATTTGGCGAGCACTTTGCTGGAATTTCGAGTGATGCTCACTGCACTTTTGACTTTCTTAAGATAGAGTCCACTGCAGAAAAGAAAAATCTTCGGATATCACTTATTAGTACTGAGCCATATAACTCTCCTTTTACAAAAACTGAATGCTTCGATGTGATCAATTTATAAAAGCCATTCATCAGGCTCGGACAACATACACTATGAAATACTGTGACACCTACACGCAAACACATACGACACAATCCTTCACTTCTTCAAAAGGTTGTGGATGGAAAGATATTTTCCAAAAGCATGGAAGGCTTTAGTTAGACCACTTCTAAAGCCTTGAAAGGAATGCTCTGACCAAAGCGGTTATCATCCTATTGCTTTAATCAGCTGTTTAGGAAAAACATTTGAAAGAATGGTTAACAAAAGGCTTATGCATCATTTGGAAAGTAACGGGTTACTTGATCAGTACCAGTGTGGCTTCAGAGCCAATCGCAGTACAGTCGACCAATTACTCAGGTTAGGAACGAGAATCCATGAATCTTTCATGCAAAGGCAACATTGCATCTCCGTTTTCTTTGACTTGTCAAAAGCATATGATACGACAGGGAGATATGGCGTGTTAATGGACTTGCACAGATACAGAATAAAAGGGCACATGCTTGGTGTAATGAAAAGCTATGTGGATAACCAAATTTTTCAGGTCCTCTGTATAGCTTCAGGTTTGGAGTAACTTCGTCTGTTTTATACAGGAGAATGGGGTGCCACAAAATGGAGTATTACGTGTTACACTACTTTTAGTGAAGCTCAACTCGATAACTACATTTATTCCATCTTCCTTAATGTATCTTTATGTCGATCACATTCAACTTTGTTGCTCCTCTTGTAATATGGTTACTTGCGAGTGCCAACTCCAGTTGGGCAAGAACTCTATAGTGCGATGAGCAAATGAAAATGGTTTTAAATTTTGCCCAGAAGAAACAACATGCATACCTTTCAGTCAATACCGAAGCCTCAAACCAGACCCATCATTACATATTAAGCTTATAAGAACTTCTTGTTGGGCAAGTTGGTGCATATTAACAGTTTTATAACTGTGCAAACAAACAACCACAGAGAGAGAGCACACAAGGACAGGCGCAGTCCTTTTAGGAACTGTTTTTAGGAACACATTTTAGGAGCCAATAGTCATTCCTTCCTTTTTTATCAGGTTCGCTTTTTTCGACGTTTGCTATTAAGCTTCTTGCCGTTGGGTGCCGTGTTTTCCATTGAAAGGATTCGCTGCTGTCAGCAATGTCACCGACTCCGCCTTTGTGGTCCTCATGATTGGCTTTAAAAGCTTGGAAAGCACAGTGCGTTGCATAATGCTGGTTCCCAAGGGTCAGCTTTGCCTCTGTACAGCAACGTTACTTGGTGAAGCGTATGCAAAAGTATTGCAGTGAAGCATAACAAGCGTGGGAATGGACTATTGCCACGAGACACAGTATGTATTCCTTAATTATACACACATGCACACGGTATCTCCTGTCACAGTACAAGCACTGATATGCCTAATACGTGTACCGACAGGCCTGCAGAGCATTTTCGAATGTGCCTGGGGTGGTTTGAGCCCTTAAGGGCAGTAAATGACATGCATTTATTTTATCCAATTGGCTGATTTTTCGGACGTTTTCGCGGCCCCAAGGGAGTTTGAAAAATTGGACGTGGACTGTGCAACTGACCAAGAAGATGCTTCAAATGTTCCGTGGGGTGAACGAGTGGTGGAAGGAGGACAAGAACAAAAAGAACCTATGCATTGAGGAGTGAAAGGGAAAGGAAGCATGCTGCCACTGTTTTGAAGGAGCTTGAGCTCAAAATACAGTGTTGACTGATGCCGAGGTGCAGGTGTCCCTCATACAAACTGAAGCAAACTATTTAAAGCAATGAAACACAACACTGAAGTGTCGTGCGTGGGCTGAGATTATGTTAGGAGAGTTGAGGTTGACTTACGAGCTGTTGAGAGAGAATCTCTATTGTGACAAAGTCCGCGCCTCATGCAACTGAACTTGCTAGCACTTGACAGAAAGAGGTCATATTCAAAAATATTTGTTTCTGTATGCATCTCCTTTTTATTTGTATTTGAGAATCTCAGACTCTATTTGCGATTTTTTTTAAGACATTTTATTTTCTGCGCATTTTACTAGCCCCTCCCTTCTATTCGCTTCTTGAATAACATAAACACTATTCCTTAGTATTCAAACTGGATTAAGTCGTTCTTTAAAGTTTGCTTTTCATATGCTTACTAGAGAGTGACAGCATCGGGCGACATGTTTTCAGCCCGTCTTGACATAAAACATAGTTCTGCGTCACTCAGGGAATTTTGCAAAAGCACTCAGGGAAAACCTGGAGAACTCGGAATTCAGAAATGTGAACTTGGTAGACACCCTGTTGCAAGATGAACCTTCTTTTGCTCCTTGGGAGATGAAGCATGCGCAATGTGACTTTAGGTTAATGAAGAACAGAAAACAGTCTACCAAGAGAGGCTTCACTAAGTGAATATTTTGAAATAGATACAGTATATAATTTATGCACGAAATATTTTACAGATGGATCAGAAAGCAATGATAATGTAGGCGCTGCAGTCACATCGAATCAATTTGAAAAACAAATGAAACTTCCAAGTCGGCTACTGTGTTTACTGAAGAATTCTATGCCATCTCGTCAGCTCTTGAAGACATCCTGAAAAGAGAAAATGACCATCTGTCATATTTAGTGACTCGCTGAGCTCTCTTCAAGCTCTCGCATCTAGGGTATCATAGAAATCATCTATTGAGGAAAATACAATATCAGTACACTAAATGTCATAAGAGAGCTTTAAACATCACTTTATGCTGAGTTCCTAGTCACGTAGGAATCCCCAGTAATGAAAGAGCATATTTTATGGCAGCCGGCACCAAAGATCTGGAGCTATATGATGTTGGCCTACCTTGGCAAAATTATAAAGGCACATTAAAATCAGCAGCTGTAAAACACTGGCAGAAACTGGGATCATCAAGAACATAACAAGCTTCATTGCATAAAACCTGTTTTACGAGAATGGCACAGTTGTCGCCACAAAGATTTTATGAGGTAATCCTATGTCACTTAAAATTGGTCACAAAAGGCTGACCCTCAGTTACCTAACAAATAACGAACCACAACCAACATGCCAATACTGCGGCGAACTTTTAAACATTCTACACATTTTAATAGCATGTCGTGGCTTGGAAAAATAGAGACAAAAGATATTTCAAAATTTTTTACAAAAAAAATTCCTTTCCATTTCATGCTTTATTGAGCGATGAACCACTTGTGCCATATGAAGATATTTATAACTATTTAAATGCCATAGGAACCCTACAAGGACTGTAGCACATTTCATGTTCTTATATTTTTACTTAGCCATGTACACCACTCGGCCGTGTACACCATTTTACCAAATTTGAACAAATGAGCTAACTCGAAAAACTTGCTTGGCACATTATAGCCTGCACGGCTGCTGCGCCATTAAAATTTCAAATCATCGTAATCATCACGAACTTTGTGTATGCAGGTATGACGTGGACGCGCATGAGCGTACTCACAATGGCGTGAAGCCGTTCGTGTGCCACCTGTGCCAGAAAGGGTTCGTGCAGCGATCCCAGCTGCACGTGCACCTGAAGAGCCACGCCGGCGAGAGGCCGCACGAGTGCCTGGAGTGCGGCAAACGCTTCGTGCTCTTCTCGCACCTCAACTACCACCGGAACAACGTGCACGGCAAGGCCGAGAAGTCCCATGTGTGCCCGCAGTGCGGCAGGGGCTTTGTCCGGCGCGCTGTGCTCGGCCGGCACATGCTGTCGCACGAGACTGATAAGCCGCATGTCTGTTCGGTGTGCGGCAGGACGTTCTCTCGGCTGGACAATGCCAAGACGCACCTTCGGCGGAAGCACCCGGAGTCCGACGGAGACATTTACACCACGCCCATGGCGAACCTGTCGGAGGAAGCGGAAAGTTACGGCGCTAGCTTAAACATGGGCGGACCTTCCGAGTTATACGAAAGCCCGACATCGTCGGGAACGTGCGCCGGCACTGCCGTTGATAGAGGCTCGGAAACGGCAGACACGAGCGGCTTACGAACACTAAGCGGGCCTTAGTCTATTCGCCCTCAAAAATGGTGGTATAACGACAGAGACCGTGTGCAGAACAAGAAGGGCACATGTGGAACGCAACACTTGGAACAAATTTTCGAAATATGGTTGCCGACGATGCTCATTCAAGGTGGTGGAAAAAAGAGCGGAAGTTCAGTGCACGTATACAGGGTCTTGAATGTGCGTCTGAAAAGCAGGCCCTGGCTCAGACTTGTGTCGCCGCCTGCTGGCAGCAGCAAGAAGGTGCTGCTGCCGCATAAGTGGCCGATTTCAAGTGCCGGCTTTTCAGACACCACTTTCTCCATAGGCAAAAACAGTTTCTCATTCTTGTCTTAAACAACAGGCGACTAATCGTGCCATGTGTTACACTAAATGAAGTCGACAACAAAATGCGATCGTTCTGCAAAATTTGAGCAAGAACAGTGCAGCGGTGAATGCAAAATCTTTTTTTGAACAAGTGCAGCCAAATATTCAGGACCCTGCATATGCACGCTGGTGGACGTTCTTTTTTGTTTACTGATGTGCGCATGAGCCTTTAAGCGCCAGTCTACGTTTATTTTTCAAGAGGCAGGAGGAGTGATTAGGTAGCAGTGAAATGGTGCAGAGACATGACACGGCGCAGGGGGCTGTACGTTTTGTAGGTTTATGCGCCGGTTGGACGCAAAGTGTTCGCGTCTATTTCTATCGTATAAGATGCATTGTTGCAATTGGCTGCTTTAATGCAGTGGACAAACTCTTGGCCCCTGGAAGTGCCTTGTAAGGGATGTCTAGTGTACAGAACCTTGTTGGCGGGAAGAGCAGACTATACCAGGACTCTTCATTTCTCTGTCCACCGCTTTGATTGACGCTCATCGGCGAGGAACTTAAATACTTTATCAATCTGGCCTTTCGAAAAAATAATCAGGCAGATGCAGTTTGTCGCGATTGCGTTAACATCCCTAGTTTTATTTCTTCACGTTGCATAGCGTAGCTGGAAGTGTTGACCTACGCAAGAAAGTAAAAGCCCCATATAGTGTTTCTGTATGGTACCTTAGGAGTAACTCTGGCTCCAAACTGCTGGCAGCACCGTCGCATAATTGCGACGTCACTTCTTCTGGCCTCACACGTGGCTTCCAAGAACGGTCCGTGCACGCAGCCCGATCTTAGGGGGCGATTTGACTCAGATGTAAGGTGATGCTATTCCTGTCCACATCGTCGTTATGTATCATGATTCTTTCTTGCCCCCTCCTCATGTGCAGCATACAATTTTGTATAATTACTAGAGGGAACTGTGGCACTAGTGTCTATGGAAGCGGCAAGCAGGACAGTTCAGCCAGCATGAAAATGTTTAGTATTGCATGGATTTGCCGAAACTTCATTGTTCCTGCTCAAATGGCTTCATCACTTTGCAAAATGTCCATTTTTAAGAAAGTACTGCATTATCAATAAATCCGAGGACACCTAAGCACTTCTTATGAGTTGTGAACGCGAAAGCATTAAAGGGACTGACAAACAGTTTTCATCATTCCCATTTTCTTTAGTGCAATGGAAAGCTTACCGGTCAGAGTGTCTATCATGAAGTGCTAACGCGCAAAGCGCCGTGGAACATTTTTTATCAGAATTTTTTTATCTGCAGTGAGGATGTAGTTGTTCACTAGAAGCATGCTGAAAACAGTGATAGGTGAGCGCGATAGCGATTATACGCCGGCATTAGTAAGAGGCATACGGGTGGCCGTGCTTTAACAAAGTATAATTTTGTTTATCAAGCCGATGTTCCTGCGATTCGTGTTTTCCGAATTGTTAAATGACTTCTGCGATAATAGCTACGTGTTTTCGTGGTTTCCTGTCCAATTGCTTTGGTACTTAACCAGTCAAAACGAAACCAATCGGATCGAAAACACGTCTTTACATGTGTTACGGAGTTCAGCGTATTGCCTTAGCCACGCGTGTTTTTTATTTCTGAAGCATAGAATAATTTCGCGAGTGTCTAATAATATGCCGACCGAAATTTTAAGCACTATTGTGGTGTAGTTAACAGTCGACTTGCGTACAGTAATCTCGTGGAATGTATCCAAAGTGCTGGGATTTCACCGCCAGGTCTCCTCTTTTATTGGTTTTTGGGACTTTGCCAGTTTGAAATGATAATTCCGAGGCGAAGTTGGAACGCAGACGAGAGCTTGCGTGGATAGCACAGGCTTGCGAGGGTGACGTTCCGTTGCGGCGATGCTCTCTTTCACCCTCTCTACTCCGGTGAGGCGCGCTTGCGACGTGGCGTCGCGGCCAATGGGAATTTAGGTGCCGTTTCGCTGCTACAGACGCCGGCTTTCTCTCAATGTGCCATTTGATGCTCTTGCATCAATAATCAATAGACATTGTTAAATTGTCCAAAGGCAGGATTCGAACACAGGACATCTAAGCACAGAAGCACGATATTGAAACCATAACACGGACGCATGGACAACCGGTATCCCTGCAATTAGCAGCGATTATGCGTTCTTGCAGAGTCTCATTACCTTCTGCATTAAAAAAGCGTAAACTGCTTTGAAATTCAATTAAATTTAGGCCCAGTTAAAGCGTAATAAACGAAGCCACATCAACATCTGAAGGCCCAAGCACGAAGATCAGACAAATACATGTACTACCCATCATTCCCGTGGTGGCTGAACGATCGCAGCGCCAGAGTTCCCTCTAGTAATTATTGTAGGAAACTCCCATGTTGTGCCGAACACAATATATAAGAGATATATACACCACTTGGGTTGTAACAGTAATCGTCATATGTCTGGCTTGCGTTTCCTTTCTTGAAAACTCTGCGCTCGCTACTTTCCTGTCACAAAAATTTGTCGCGTTGATAAGGCGCTTGCCGTTCGTGACCTGCAAGTACCGGGTGCGCAGCTATAAAGAAAGGAAAATGCGGGCAAGATAGGCGATGACTGGGGAAAAGATAAGCTCCAAATAGTGCAAACTGTTTTATAGTGGGCAGCAGGGCAGCGCATACTGGCTCTGCCTTTCGTGTAATAAATTCCTTCCTGCGTCCTTGTACACTGTCGAAATCGGCTGTATTCAATGTGTGTTGACCACCGCATGCGCTCGCTCGGTCGACCAGTTCGAGCTGGTCCGTCGAAGGAGCTGGACAGCGCTGCCTTCCATTGCCGTCTGCCGGGACGTGCTATGGCGGTGAGCTCTGGTGCGCTTAATTGCACATGCCCATACCGTGTGGTAGAGCGTTCATCGCAGTGTGGACGTTCATAGGAAAACAGTCTATACGACAGTGTATATAGAGTGGCACAGACTCAAGTGTGGATGTGTGTTTGTAGTTTCCGCTATACTATATCATGCAGTGGGGTCGAAGTGCGCCATTTTGCTACAATTCGACTCGCCTGCTCCTGGCTGCGCCCACCCAAGTGCCACATGCGCCGACTGCGCGAAAGTGCGGTATTTTCGCGTTGTAATTCACTGCAGTGCAATGTTTTCAGCAGGTTTATGCAGCTTCAGTCAACGACCGATTTTTCGGACATGCCCGATAATTCGGATGCGTTCGAGGCACAGCCACGGTAACCCGTAGAGTTAATGTGTAAGACCGTCTGAAATTTCGGGCCCAAAAACCCCTCGCCGTCCGATTTTCTGGGCTTCTCGCCATGACCGCAGCTCCGAAACGGCATTGATCGAAGCCACTATCGCCGCCATTTTGATTATCTCGCCGCCTCGAAAGGCGCTCTCGCACGCAGATCCTCTGGCAGCTGTAGCCACCACCGGGGCTACGCTAGGCCTAGCTACTTCTGCGTTCGTTTCCAAGCTTGTTGCTGTTAGTGCTGTGTTTTTTATTAAAAAATTTGCCGCTATTAACAATGGCGCCACCCGCCGTGGTTGCTTAGTGGCTATGGTGTTGGGCTGCTAAGAACGAGGTCGCAGGATCTAATCCCGGCAACGGCGGCCGCATTTCGAGGGGGGGCGAAATGAGAAAACACCCGTGTACTTAGATTTAGGTGAAGAACCCCAGGTGGTCGAAATTTCCGGAGTCGCCACTATGGCCTGCCTCATAATCAGAATGTAGTTTCGGCACGTAAAATCCCACAATTTATTTTACAATGGCGCCGACTTTGTAATCCTCACCAGTGGCCAACGGCTTCTAAGCTCAGAAAGCACGACGCGTTGCATAATGCCAGTTCCCGAAAGTCAGCTTCGCCTCAATATAGCAGTTTACGCGGTGAAGCATACGCGAAGTGTTGCGGTGAAGTATACCAAGAGTGGGCAGATGCGATTGTCACGGGGCAAGTATGTATTCCTTAATTATACACGCGTGCACCCGCCGTCTCCTGTCATAGTACGAGCACTGATACGCCTAATAAGTGTACTGTCAGGCTTTCAGAGCTATTTCGGACGTGCCTGTGGCGATTTGAACCCTTGAGGGCAGTAAGAAGATATGCATTCGTAATGCAAAAAAAAAAAGGGTAAGGCATGCAAACACGGACACATGAGAAGCGGACAATACGAACGGCGTTGGTGTTGTCTACTTGTGTCCGTGTCTGCACGCCTTACCTTTATTTTTGCATTATGAATCCTTACCGACTAGCTCAGCTTTCTGTCGGTATGCATTCCTCTTTTTCGCACGTTTGCGCGGCCCCTAGGGAGTCCGAAAAATCAGACGTTAGCTGCACTCAACTATACGAATTTATTTGAGTACATACGGTAAATCAGTGCGCGACTCGATTATCTACTACTGTATTTTTCGTCTATTTTGTGAAATACTTGGCCTAGGTCGATGCATTGCGCGCAGCCTT
Organism: Dermacentor variabilis; assembly: GCF_050947875.1. Classification (NCBI taxonomy): domain Eukaryota; kingdom Metazoa; phylum Arthropoda; class Arachnida; order Ixodida; family Ixodidae; genus Dermacentor; species Dermacentor variabilis. Next base: position 57,169,028 of record NC_134578.1, read on the forward strand.
ACCATGGCGCTCAGCTGGTTTCGGGGTAAAAGAAGATGTAATTGTGGAGTTTCTACTTGGCGTAGTTACAATCTAAATATGAGGCACACCTGTCTTAGTGCAAGGGTCGTCCGGGTCATCAATTGCAATCGAAGCAATTCCTATGCCCGATGTCGACAAAGAGAACGGCGATGATAGCAACGCCACGTGCGCAGATATTGGACCGATTAGCCACTGGAAGGCACGCAGATCGTATCACATACACGTGTTCACGCACGCAGATTCACGCGTTTGCACGTGCAGTTCGGAACTTTCTGTCAGTCTGCGAACTTCTATGCGCAATTGCAGTATTTGCCGGCTTCGACGGTTCAAAAACAACACGTATGATCTCAGCACCGATCGCCGGTTAGCCACTCATACGAGCATATTAGCGGCAAGCTTTCTGCAACGGCTTGTGGAGATCTTGCGGGTCGCATCGGAAAACAGCCAATTTTTGCAATGGTAGACTGCCTTGGCCGTTAGGCCTAATCGGTAGTACTTCGAAAGGTCGGCCGAGTATCGGCGGCAAAAGTTACGGTTTTACGCCGAATCGATTCGTATCTACTCGCGGAGGCCACACGACATACGGGAAGCCGACAAACCGCCTCACAACGAAAGCAAGCGTACGGGATGGTACAAACGTTCTCCGTCGCCGTCGCCATCTTTGCGGCACTCAGGACGGACGCATCTCATCTTGGCGCCGTTCATTAGACGCATAGTCTCATGTCGAGCTTCTAGCATTGTTGGGCGTAATACACATTTTGTCTAGTGCGGTAAATCATATCAAAGCACATTGTCATTTGGAAGGCACATAAGAAATTTGCCATCACTTTTTGTCTTGTGCCTGGCGGCGCAAATTGTTCTACCCTATTTGTAATTTTATGTCTGTCCTGCGCCCAGGCGCATATTTTTGTTCTCGCTAGCCTACAAAATTTTATTTAATTGTTTGTAAAATTAAGTTCCTTGACATATTAGGAGTGGGAAGCGCAACCCGGCCGTAGGATAAAAGGAAGTGGAGGAATTGAACTGCCCACCCCTAGGAATATGTTCAGTCACCAATTCGCCCAGCTTGCTGTGTTAAGTTGCTTGCCTACCCAAATAAAAAAAATTTGCAACATACCGTGCGTGGTATACCGTCCGTAGGAAGGCAAGCCTAATTGGTCGCAGTTGGTTTGTCTTGCTTCACTGTTGAGGAGCACTTGCTGATTGCACAGTAATGACAATCTTCGCCAAATGGCTACAGGTTACTACTGTACTACTCCAAGTGTTCCAAGAAAAAAAACAATTTTTCTGCTCCAAAACTGCTCCAAAATGCTGGTGTGGCTCCTCCAAAACTGCTCCAGATCGACTTTTTTCCTGCTCCAAAAATTGCTCCGAATCCTAAACTGGCTGGACCACCACTGTGTACGGCTTCCTCTCGCGTGAGTGTGTTATGCAGCGGTGGTACAGTCCTTCGCGACAGGCGAGATAGTGCCGAATGTTGTGCGCTCGATACTTTCCTGCGAAGAATGCTATGTCACGCTGACGACGCGCATGCCGTTCGTGACCTGCACCGGGAGTGCAAAGGAAATGCACGCAAGATAACTAATCGAAGATTACGGAACCCGAACTCCGGGCGTACAAAAGAGCGGAGAAAGGTATACACAAAAGAACGCAAGATGGGCACAGGAGCATTGGGTAGAGTTACTGAATGCGCTACCAAATGCTAAATTTGAAAGCATGTACAGCAAAGCTAGCATTGGGTTTCCGAAACTCCGCGTTTCTTGGGCGCAAGGTAAGCTGCAAGTAGTGCGACGTTTTCTTGGAGTATAGTACGTTCGACTGGCTCGTGCCGCTCTACAGATCGGTTGGCAGCGGTGCGGAGTCATCTTGACATTGACGTCAGAGAAGGCCTACCCCAGCCGTACGTTCTCAGAGCAATCGGGGCAGCCATGTGACCGACACTATGTCGGATCTCGGTCACGCTCTAAGGTGGGGCACGGTGCTCTGTGTGAACCAGCCGGTTGCCTTCCGAGCGCTCGATTTGGAACAGCCGAGTATCAACCGCTCCGCGGGATGCGCTCTAGAGCGCTCCAAAGCGAGCAGTCGAATGCTCCGATTCGAAGGGTGCCATATCGAAACGAACGAAATTTTCTTTTTAAATCCATTAATTTACCTCGTTTAAGAGAACCTCCGTGAGAAATTTGACGCCAATCCGAGAATTTTTTTTTACGTGTTTTTACTCTTTGCGCCGTCGCCCATTTTTGGTAACATCTTTCGGTCGCGCCGACTACGACGTATTTTCGTGTAATGCGGCATGTGATGCTTTCGCATTAAAAAATCAAAGCTCAACCATGTGTCGATGCTAAAGAAAAGACCGACGCACGTGGTGGTTCAAATGATCTGACTAATTTCGATTAAATCTCAATTCTTTTATGTTCATTGTTGACTAGTTTGGTACCTTATTTGTGCGGTATTTAACGCGCGGCTACGTCGACCTTGCATTTTTTAGCGTGTGCACGTGGCTGACCCTTTCTTTTTTTCTGTACACCCAAAGGCCAGCTAGGCCGATCCCGGAAATAGTGCATGCAGTCTACAGTGTAATGTGCTTAATGTTTAACTACAGTGGCGCTATTTACCCCCGTACCTTCAATTGTACCTTCTCTGCGAGTAAATTTTACTTTTTTTTGTCTCGTTGATTGAGTTCTATTGATCATTTGGTCCCTTTTGCGACTCGCTACGACGATCTGCAGGCCAGAAAGTGCCGTGTTCAGGGTGTCTACCAAGTTTACATTTCCAAATTCCGAGTTTTCCAGGTTTTCCCGGAGTGCCGTTGTGAAATTCCCTGATTGATGCAGAACTATGTGTTATGTCAAGACGGGGTGAAACCATATCGCCCGATGCTGTCACTCTAGTAAGCATATGAAAAAAAAAGAGACGATTTAATCCAATTTGAATACTAAGGAATAGTGTTTATGTTATCCAAAAAGAGAATATAATAGAGGGGTTAGTAAAATGAACAGCAAATAATATATCTTCGAAAAAAATTGCAAATCGAGTCGGACATTCTCAAGTACGAATAAAAAGGAGATGCATGCAGAAGCAAATATTTTCGAATATGAGCTATTTTTATCAACTGATAGCAAGCTCAATGGTATGAGATCCGAACTTTGTCAGAAGTGAGATTCTCTCTCAATAGCTGGTGTGTCGACCTCAACTGCTCTAACAAACTCTCAGCCCGCGCAAAATGCCTCAGTGATGCGTTTCATTGCTTTAAAGAGTTTATTTTGGTCTGGATCAGGAACCCCTGCATCTCGGCGTCAGACAACACTTTTTAGCTCAAGCTCCTTGAAAGAAGCGGCGGTACACTCTCTTTCCCGTTCATTCATCAATGCATAGGTCCTTTCTGTTCTTGTCCTCCTTCCGCCACTCGTTCGCCCCACAGACCATTTGAAGCATCTTCTTGGTCAGTTGCACAGTCCGCGTCCGATTTTTCGAACTCCCTAGGGGCCCTGAAAACGTCCGAAAAAGCGGCCAGTTAGAAAAAATAAATGCATGTCATTTACTGCCCTTAAGGGCTTAAACCGCCACAGGCACATTCGAAAACGCTCTGAAGGCCTCTCGGTACACGTATTAGGCATATCGGTGCTCGTACTGTGACAAGAAATACTGGGTGCACGCGCGTATAATTAAGGGATACATACTGAGTCCCTTGGCAATAGCGCCCTTCCCACGCTTGTTATACTTCACTGCAATACTCTTGCGTACGCTTCACCAAGTAACATTTCTGTACGGAGGAGAAAGTGACTTTCGGAAACCGGCATTATGCAACGCATCGTGCTTTCCTAGCTTCTAAGCCAATCGCGAGGACCAAAAAGGCGGAGTCCGTGCCATTGCTGACAGCAGCGAATTCTTTCAATAAAAAACACGGCACCCAACGGCAATAAGCTTCATAGTGAACGTCGAAGCAGCTAGGCCTAGCGTTGCCGCAGTGGTGGCTACTGCTGCCAGCGGATCTGCGTGCGAGAGCGCCGGTTCGAGGCGGCGAGGTAATCAAAGTGGCAGCGGTGGTGGGTTTGACTAATGCCATTTCGGACCTGCGGTCACGGCAAAACGTCCGAAAAATCGGACGGCGAAGAGTTCTTGCGTCCGAAATTTCAGACGTTCTGGTACACTGACTCTGTGGGGTGCGTGGTGGTGCCGCGAAGCCGTCCAAATTATCAGGAATCCGGAAAGTCGGTCGTTCACTGTACATTGGCAACTCCTCCAGTCGACGACAGTGCGTCAAAGACGATTCATTACGATTCCTGTCTGTTACTCGAGCCAGCATTACCGCGACTTTCAACCCTTTCAATACGAATACAGCTAATTTTCCCTCATAGAGGCACAAATTCCCTGAGTTTTTCCAGACTACTCAAAATCCCTGAGAATTCCCGGTGGGTAGACAGGGTGTTCTTGCCCAAAAAGAGGTAACGAACGTACGTGATAACCGCTTACGTGTCTCCGCCAGAAATTGAATCCGCAACCATTGTGTGACGCCGGTGTTGGTAAAATTGATTTAGTGTTACTCTTTAGTGTGCCCCTTAAAAAAAGTATGTGGTGCAGTTTGCTGGAGAACATTTTCAGAGGGATTCGATGCTTCTATATGCCTTCGTACTTTTTAATACTTCATCGACGGCATGACGACATATGATAAATTGTCCCCAACGGAACTGGACAGATTTAGCGTATTTTAACTAGATTTCGCTGTAAAACTCGTTTCACGAACGCAGTACGGAGAACCGTAGCAGGGGTTATAACTGGCAAAGAGGTGCTCGCCAGGATAGCGCGAAATATCGCGAACTGTGCGGAGATAGTTTGAAAAAGGACAGCAACAAAGTCGCATTTTCGCCCGACAGGCGAAGCATCGATCGCGACAGCAAATTAATAGACAACTATACGGAGGACAGTAGCTTTACCGGCCGTATAGATTTGTAAACATTCGCTTAGCTAAATTAACAAGCACGGTGTACTCGCGCGCAAGCAAACATGTACACATCTCACTCGATGACCGCGCACACTCGCTGTCAAAACGCTGGAGTATGAAAGCGCGGCAGCAGCAGCGAGCGTATTGACCTTCGTGTTGCCTCTCGCTTCAACGCGAGCTAAGCGGCGAGGACACGGCGCACACGAAGCTACTCAGCGCGCTTTGCCACCCCCCCTCCCCCTCGTGTCTTGCGCGCGACGGAAGACTGCGCGCTTCCTCTACGAGTTGCTTGCGCACGCAAGATTGAGCCGCCATCGTTGGCGCCCGTAGAGCATACAGCGAGCGGCGACGATGCTATCGCCCTTGGTCTTTATACGGCACATCACGGCAGAAATGCGCCTAGAGTGTCCGTATAAGTTCAATCAGAATCAAACAAGACATGAACAGTAGCGAATTACGTCGGACTAGTTTTGAAGATGATACTAGTCGCATCGTTAATAGAGTTGAAACTTGGTTAATCTAAGCGATGACTACGCTCAATTCATTAAAACGGGAAGTTCGTAAAATCGAGAAAGGAATTCTTTTTCGGTCCTTCGATATATAGAACTTTAACGTAGCGATACACAAAAGCTACCGCGACATAGTATTTGTCGCTTATAATCCGGACATATGTCGCATAAGCCATGAAATAACGAAAGCAACCACAGCCGCCCCTACCGAGGCGGTGTTATGACCGCTGTTCCATGCATAGGCGCAGCGTGAAGCCTCGTCAAAATAAAGCTGGGGCCGTGACTAGGGCGCCTAGATGTTTTAACGCGATAGCTTTACAGCGCACGCTCGAAGAAAATCCCGTCTGTGTCAAAATTAGAAATCACCGCTTTTTTACTCATTTATTTCAGGAAAAAGTTCGTTAAAACGAGTTCGGCCAAGTTAGTTTCGTTAATTCGGGTTGATAACTTTGAACCACATGGATACCTGCCAGAGAATGGAAATTTCTTCGTTAGATCGGGAACTTCGCAAAATCAAGTTTCGTTAGACCGAATTTTAACTGTAGCTGATAATGGCATTGCGTAAAGTCTCCCAGAGCGAGAATGTCAGGAATTGAAAAATTAAATCCCGACTACGGCGCAACGGACCTTCTAATTTTTCTTTCTTTAAATGCAAGAATTATACCTACAGTAATAAGTCGTCTCCACACTGAGAAATGTGCTCGCCAGACCAGCACAATGAAGATACATGTTTCAAGTTAAACTGATAAAATGTTCTTTGAAAATTTTACGTTCGTTATTTTCCCGGTAAGACATCGACTACTCGAAAAGAAAAAAAAAAACGCCCTTTTTGTTTTTATAGGTTCCCGCCAAAATCCAAGCACAGGTGCATCAGTGCGATGTGAAATTTCAAATTATTCAAACGAGTATACTCAAGAATGAGATTTTTTTTGCTCATTTAACTGCATTTTATATTCAAAACGCACAACTATACGGCTAAATGCGGTTTTGAACTTGTTAATTGATTTTTAGCCATAAAAAATTGAGAGGTCTGAGCAGATCCCTGACATCGGGCAGCATGGCGCGCACCGCGATGCTGTCCAGTGCGCCATGGCGCAAAGAACAGAAACCGCTTTAATTTACGGCGTAACGCAGCGCTCAATCACCGCAATCTCGCGGCCGATAGCAGAAGGAAAAAGGCGAAGGAGCAAGCACCGGAAGATCGAGGCAACCAAGTGTGCCGGCAAATGGGAGCGACCAAGGAAGAGCCGTAGCAGACAAACACCACAATATTTACGGTCGATAACGACACGTATAAGGCGGAACAGCAAGCGCCGAACCGGGCAGCCAAACACAGTCGAAAAACACCCCAAAGAAATCAGAGTGCAGTCCCAGTTGCCCTCTTATTGAATGAGCATCCATCTTCCCGGCCACCCCCGTGCGAGTTCTATACGTACGCGTACGGACACGCGCAAGCTCGCGTCCGCGCGCCTAGCGCCTGCCGCGCCTCGCTAGTAATGGCGGTTTGCATCCAGAAAGACGCGCGACAGCGCGCGCTCACTGGGCTCGGTCGGAGACGCCTTGGCAGGCGCCGCATCGTTTCAAAATGCTTCGATATTAATAAACGTAATTGTTATACTTTTATAGCTGTTAGAGCAGCGCAGAAAGGAAAGACGAACCACTTTCTTGCAGGATATAAATCTGCTTCACTGAGACGAACATTCCGCGCCGTAGCTGCGTAGCCACGCGCGCCGACGCGAGGCAACCTAATTAAGGGCCGTTTATAGTCCGACGTAACGCCCGCGCGCGCGCACGCTACGTCACGTCGGCGAAGTCGGGCGCACCGGCGCAGCCAACGTAACCGGCGGCTTCCGACGCGCCCCGACGGTCCCGGCGCCAATATGGCTCCTGAGCCATTCGCGCGTCGGAGTCGGCGGAACTTTTGCACCACAATGCATTGGGCGCGAAGAAAAAGGCGCCAACGACACTCCGCAGACGGCTTTTGCGGACGGCGCGCGACTTGGCGAACGTTCTGCGCATACTCCGAAGATAGCCGCCGACGGCGCGCGCATAGAGGGGATGGCATATCGGCTGGCGCAGCGCAACCGCCGTAGCGTGACCTACCGCGAGCAACGCTCGCCCACACGCCGATAACGTCGGACTGTAAACGTGCCTTAAGCGCGTGATAACAGAGAGGAGCTGTTCTCCGAGATTACGCCGCGTTTCGACGCGTACGAGCCATGCCGCACCGTCTGCGCATGCGTGGGCACGTGAACGCGAACATGCGCGCGTCCGCAAGCGTACGTACGTGTGGTCTGGGCTTAACGCGATCGGGGCGCATGCTCTATGCGGCGTATGCTGTTGTGGCGGCCGTTTCAAAGGATTCCACAGCGCATGCTGCAGAGGCCCGACAAGATAATGAAGAAAAGGAAAGCATAGAGGAGATTATCTGTGTCCTTTGTCTGAAGCGTAAAAATGAGAAGCTAAAGGGAAATGGAGGAAGCACAATTGGTTGGCGGTGGGAGCCGAACACGCGACCTCCGCATTAAACGTGCGTTGCACTATCAATTGTGCTGCGGCGACGGCAATTCCCACGTCCTTGCGTCCGTGGGTGTTTATGTAGGGCTACAAGACCTAACCAAATGAGTTTTAACCAGCGCCACACTTCCACCCCAAAACCTAACAAAGCTTGCGTTACTGATTTTCGTTCCCGCACTGCATCAAAAACTTGTCGCTGTTTTATTTCTGGGAATTATAATTTGCGATACTTTGTTCAGCAGGTGGAGAAAAATAACCCGGTTTTAACAGTCGGCTACGCGAAATTTGTTTAGTTTCGATATTCTAAAATGGTGAATAGTTCACTTTCAAATACGAATAAAATATTACACACGCCCTTTATTTGCATTCGAAACTTCGAACATTTACTCTTATATTAGAGACATTAGTAAAGTTAAAGCCCTCTATACTCTGATGGTAAATACAGTGTTTCTTCAGCTGCATAGACATTAGGCCAACATAAAACGTCTAGGTAAATGATTTACTTCACATTTGTGGAGGAAATTAGAGTGTTCCAAAACACCTAGGTTCTTAAAATCAACTTTACAGTTCTAGCAAGAACTTCAGAGACACGCTTCCGAAAATATTGGCCGCCGTATACTGCAATAGATATGTGCGATTGAAAACCAGATCTGTCAATGAGAAAGCTAACTTTCACTAACACATTTTACAGCCTTTTGTTTTTTTTATTGCACTTGTATTTGGGTAATCTGCTAACTTTACAGTACATGACTGGGCGGAGCGTACTCAGCGGGCCCAGGTGGCCCCCTGGGCTCGCTCTGAGTATGCTTTGCCCATTCACGAACATGAGCTTCTGTGTAACATCTAATGAATATTCTACAAGAAATCAATGTGTCATTAACCATTAAATAAAAGACATGTCATTGTTTATTGGTCTGCGGTCGCTAAAGTGGCCCCCATATCGACCTATACCTAACCCCTCTCACGCCTGGAAGCACGCTGCGCGCCAGCTCGCTCTGCTCCCTCTGGCGAGAGCCCTTCATGTCATGCTTGGTGGTAAAGCATACGAAATAATGCACATGTACTACATAAATATAAGGGTAAATTTTTTACAAGGTTTACAATAGTACAGCTTTCGTTGTCGTGGTGTCAGTGGCGACAGGGTAGCGACGGCAGTGTGAAAATCCTTTTCCAATCTGTAAACATCTCTTTTTCTCTCTCTCTCTCTCTCTCTCTCTCTATATATATATATATATATATATATATATATGGAAAGAGATAGTACACTGAAATTCACAAAATGCTGAAATTTACAAAAAAATATAATCATTGTTCACCGATTATGAAAGCTTTGCAGGCTTTGTCTGTAGGGCTGTTAACAAAAGCTTGTTGACAAAATATTTACGTTAAAGCTGTCAACGATTCACTTGGTTCTATTAGCTGATGATGCAGCCTTGCAGTTAGGTGTTTGCAATCGATGGGACTAAAGAAATGCACTATAATATCTGGCACAGACTAATGCACTCTTCACTTCTGAAATTGATCTTGCTCTAAACTATGCGCAATTGAAAATTCCCGTAATATTTGTGTTAATATGACAATTGTAAACAAGTCCTATAAATTGGTATTGAATGATAAAATCGTGAAATTGGGAGGTATGATCATAAAGTTAGACCATCTGAAGCCACAAGCACAAAGATCAGATAAATCTGTGCACTATCAGTCCCACATTAGCTAAAAAATTGCAGTGCCAGAGTTTCTTTTAGTAATTTTAGTAGGAAACTTTATGGGTATTGCTTCTTGAGCCTACTATCAGTCTGGTGCTTCATACTCTGAGCAGTACATCAACCTCCTTCATAGATTACACTCGCTCCCAAGAGACTGGTGTCTCTGCAATGTCGCCACATTGAAATGAGGGTAGCCTTCCTGGTCAACCACATCTTTATTGATCACATCATTACCAGCAGACAACATATCGCGTGACCTACTTGACTCAGTCACCTCATCCCCCTTTTTTTCCCACCCAGACTGAATTCTTCCATCATTATTTTATGCACCATGACAAGGTCTAGCTTTATTTAATGCCTTCAGTCCTTCAAAAAGAGTCTTTACTGCGGAGCAAAAAATAATGCAAACCTTCAAACTTTGTATGTGGCACAGAATTGCACACATGCACAACAGCCTCAAGTCTCCAGTACATGGCACAGTATAAGATTGAGTAATATTGGTGGTCGATGGATGCAGTAAGCACTTATCAGAAGTGCCACTGAGCTATTGCCACAAGTGCGTAATCATGGGAATTCATTGTACAAAATAGCCACCTGTGCTTATGTGTAGTACAGATAGCAGGCATTTCATAGAGTGTGTTTCATAAGAAATAACATGTGCTGCACAGTCAGTTTTTCGAGCTGTGGATTGATTCAATAGCAAGTACACTCAGCCTCTGCATGCAATTTTTCCACTGGACATAAGAGGCACATTTCTGGTGCTTCCGACAATGTTGAAACCAGCTCATAATAATGGCACCAGGTCAAAAAATTGTGTGGTCGCTGCACTCACTTCCAGGATAAATTTACATCAGCCTAATCTGTCCTGCAGATTTGTGTTGGCATTGTAAAGCAAGCACTCCTGGTGCCACACTAGTACATTGCTAAGTTACAAAAAATGCCTATAAACACAGGGATATGACTAGGTGGCATTGTTGACAAAAATTATACAGATATTGCCATACCAAGTCTTGATGCAGCTGGGAATCATGTGCCTATTCGGTATGTGACTAGCCATAGACACATAAACTGCTACACATGCTTCGGCACAACATTTGTCGTAACCTTCATGTACTGGAAAAAATTTTTGCCATGGTCTTCTCGCATTCTTCAGTTCACATTGTTGTCACCTGTGAGCAGTGTTGTGTAAAACAATCACAGTCCAGATTACTCGCCCACCAAGGTCCAGCTATATGGCCCAGCTCTGAAGTCATGGCATAAAATTAAATGCATTACACACCAATGAATGTCAAACTGAGAGTACAGATCTGAGCCTCAATAGTTTCATGCCCCCTTCCATCTATTTCAGCTTGCAATCTGTAATATATTTTTCTACCCTGCTGTCTTCCACCAACTAGGCATATCATAAAGGCGTGTTGACAAATACATCACCAGAGTTGTTTTCGTCCTTTTTGAAACGACCAGTTACGATTATTGATGCACAGGTAGGTCAGGAGAAGTCACTCAAACAGGACAGCCACCTTGCCCATGCTTTTGCCTGAGTGAAGGTACTCGACACCGCGGATGCACCCTTCAACACCCCTCAGCTCAGAGCCGCCTGCGTTCAATCCGAAGTCAATCACGGGAAAGAGGGTGCGGTCCTGCATCATCCTGTACAGCTTACCAAAGTACTCCCGATGCAAGTGGGCATAGTCGGAAAGCAAGAAGCCCGCAAGAGTGGTTGAGCGTGCAAACAGTCGGTAGGGCAGGTTTTGCAGGTCAACACCTGGGAATGGTTTTTCACCCTGGAGATAGCCCTGCATGGCGCCCACCACTACGAGACGGCCTCGCGGACGCAGCCTGCTGAAGAGCATGTCGAATTTATCGCCGCCCATGGTCTCCCAGACAACGTCGACACCTTCGGGATGCGCACTGTCCAGCTCGTCACCCAGGTGCTGCCTGCGGTAGTTTATGACCCTGCAGCCCATGCGGTGCAAGAGGTCTCGCTTATCGTCCGAGGAACAGGTGGCCACCACGCGGCAGCCGGCGGCCAAGGCGTACTGCACGGCCATGTGACCGAGACCTCCTGCGGCCGCAGTGATCACCACCGTTTCGCCAGCGCTGATGCGCCCCTGCTGGTCGAGGCCAATTGCGGCCGTTAGACCGCTTACCAGGAGCGGCAGCGCAAGCGATCGAGCTTCGGTAGGCGGTACGCTCGCTCTGCCGGCAAGCATTGGTATTCGGCGAACGCGCCGCCGTTGAGGAAACTAGTCGTGGCCACGGGGGCGCCGACCTGCAACAGTCAACACAGCGACAGACAACAGTCAACAGTTTCGTCCACGTCTAGTCGTTCCTTCTGTGTCCGTGTTCCATAAGTTCTGCTGCTACAATCCTCGAAGTAAACACAAGCAAGGTGGCCGCATTAAAAGATGATTTGAAAAACTTAATCTGGTTGCAAGTCAGCAATAGGTTCTCCACACTTTTCGCTTCAAGAATACATGCGTCGGCGGCGAAGAGATCTTCACAGATTGCACGTTCAGTAAAGTTTACATGGCCGCCCCCTCTAAGAACGAAACCGAAAACGCGTGACTGGGGAGCGGTTGTGGCGATAAAAGTTACCTGAAGATCATCGACGTTGTCGCCGACCGCGACCACCCTTCCGACCGACTCTAAGCCCAGGTCGAACGGGAATTCCTTGGACGCCTGTCCGTACCGGCCGGAGGTTGCGTCGACGTCCGAAGCATTGACACCGGCCAAGTGGGTTTTCACAAGCACCTCATCCGGTCCGGGCTTCGGCATCGACACCGTAAGGATGGCGACGGCATCGCGGAACTTCGGCGCTGTCGTGACGCATACTAGTTTGCGATACTCGGCTGGTAAAGGTTTAGGCGCCATGGTCGCCCGGGAAGTACCCAGTTCCGGCGCGCAGCAAAGCAAGATAACTAAGTTAGAATCGTGCCGCAGAGTCGTTTATCAAGAGATAAAGGCCCAACCACTGACATGCATTGGTACGCTTCAGCATGACGCCATTGATGACGCGCCGACAAGCGAATGCGTCGCCCGCTTTGCTTCGCCACACAACAAAGGGTACGCAACCACTGCCATTGTATATATAGTTGCCTGCGGAATGGATCGAGCTCCCAGCGTAAAGAGCCTGCCCTCAGTTGTGAAGAAGCATCGTGAGATGGCGCTCGCGACCGACACTATCATCACGGGCGGTGGGCGGTGCCCATGGCTGGTGACTCAGCGCACGGTGTTTACGTGGTCGGTACCGCGGTACAATCCTTTGGGTGTGCTTTGAAAAATTGGTTGCCTGGATCTCGAGTAGCTGTTGCCTGTAATGCATGTAAAATCTGAGCTGCGAGTGAGGTTAATAGCCTTCGAGATCGGAGCGCACGCATAATGGTTATTTTGAAAGCAACGCGAGTTATGGCGTTTTTCACTGGTCGATCTGGAGCGGCCGCCGAAATCCTCGAGCGAGCGCTCGGGTTTCACGAATCCGAATCGGCCAGCGGAGCGCAAAAACGCTCCGCGGCGGATCACACAGGAAGTCTGCGTACTCGTCGCACGAACCGGTTCCGAAAACCATGCCCTACTTCCGTTCTGTACGTTTCCACGGCAACCAAACTCGCCGTCCCCCGTGTGTAATTTGACTGTGGCAGTCGCATAGTCCGTCATTTCCATGTCGCGCCCGCAAGGACGACAGCGTCACTTCGTAATCGCTGTCGTCCGCGCTCTCATCGCTAAACGCGAGCGCTGCAGCAGCACCGAACGCAGCCATTTTGCGAAGCAACACAATGTTGTGCGTACCAACCGGGTACCGATTTCGCTTGAAAACGGAAGTGACGCGAACTGTTTCCGCCCGAATCCGCGCCTCGGCGGCGGAGCAAGTGAGAGCGATCCGGCGCGGAGCGAGTTGATCCGAAACGACCAGTGGAACGCGCGAACCCGCTCCAGATCGACCAGTGAAATTCGGATTCGTTTCCACGGAGCAAGAAATTCTGCTCCGAATCGACCAGTGAAAAACGCCATTAGTGACCAGTGTTTCCGCCAGCAGCGTATGGCGCTCGCTACCGACAATAGTGGAGAGGAGAAAAGGAAAAAAAAACACAGAGTTTCATGCCACTATAACTAGAGGGAAAATCCGGCACTGCGATAATTCAAGTATCATGGGAATGATGGTATGGTCCCTAGAATATTGGCTAGTCTACCGTCCGCCGACGGGAGCGAGGACTGTTTTCAATGACGGTGGCGGTGGCGCTGCTAGCGGTCCTCATGTAGTGTCCCTGTACAGCCCTGTATATGCTCCTGATGGGGAGCAGAATCCGCCTTTTTCACGGCGCGACGGCGCATGCGCCCTGCCCGAGCGGAGTACTCGCGAAACGTTTTGGAAGGGACACGGCCGGACTCGACTCTCTCCTCCGCGCTTCCTTAAAGGGAGCGCGGAGGAGCGAGTGAGTCGAGTCCGGTCGTGAAACGGACGCGCGCGCGGCCAGATATCGGGGGAAAGTACCCCGAAAAAAAAATTTAAATAAACAGACAAGATCTAATCCAATCCCTCACCCAATCAGCTCTTTTCTTATCCCTTAACGTTACACCTATCATTCTTCTTTCCATAGCTTGTTGCGTCGTCCTGAATTTGAGTAGAACTCTTTTCGTAAGCCTCCAGGTTTCTGCCCCGTAGGCGAGTACTGGTAAGACACAGCTATTATATACTTTTCTCTTGAGGGATAATCGCAACCTGCTGTTCATGATCTGAGAATGCCTACCAAACGCACCCCAGCCCATTCTTATTCTTCTGATTATTTCCGTCTCATAATCAGAAGAATAAGAATGGGCTTTATTTTACGCATCTTGTAGCGATTATTTTCAGACCCCGATATAGCCACGTTACGTCTACATAATTTGTCACTGAACGCACCATCGACTACATCATGCCATTTCATGGCGCTATTTGGCCACCATAGACCCTTGCGCCATAAAAGCGCATTACATCATCATGCTCTGAAACGAGACCACGGTCGCACACATACTTCTATCATTGCCAGCGCCAACTAACTGATGTTATATCGCCATGTGTGTAACATAGCGTGACACGGGTGCACAAGAGCACATGCGTGCACGTAGTGTCATTCACGCCAAAGACGCAAAAATGAGATAAAAACAATATAGAATTTGATTAACCGTCTCAAGAAAGCTTCGCTTCACATAGATTCCAATATATTCGTTGTATCTCAATAATTTGTGTTGAAAAATAAAGGCAATAGAAAGCAAACAAAACAGCGAAAAGTGGCATAACCTGTGTGTATGCGCGTACGGCCGAGGTGACGTCATGGAGGTATCAACTAGCACGTGGACTTTGCGCCGGATAACGCAAAGCAAACGTAAACGCTGATACCGCACACACAAGATTGGCGGCGTCTATAAATATAAAATTTTCCTTCGTGCGCCAAGAGCGACTTTCTGGCCTCTCTGTTGTCAAGCGTCTGCAACCAGTACTATAGGTCCCGGCAACCTTTTTTCTTGCCTGTCTCGGCGAGCAACACGGTCTAGCAGCTGTCTCTCGTTCTCAGCGAAGCGATCTTGTAACGTCCTCTCGACCCACGTCACCCCTCGAGAGGTCATCGCTAAGGCATGTCTGGCAGGGATAGAAGTCGTGAGCGCTCGCCCGCCGACAAAGGCAAAGCCGCCAAAAAGACCAAGGACGACAAAGCGGACAGCGACAAGGACACGCAGGAGCCTTCGACTTCGCAGCCACGCGGTTCCTCCACTCCGAAGAAGGCCGGTAGCGATGGGCGTTCGACGCGGAGCTCCAGTCGCACTTCTTCCAGGGCGTCTTCGAGGCGCGAGAAAGAACCGTTGTCACCGAAGCCCAAAAAGGGCAAAGCAAAGAGCAAGGAAACGAGCAAGGGAGCGTCTACTATGAAGCGAATCGCCACCGGGGTGCTATCCCTGCTTGGCGTGGGCGATTCGGACGGTTCCTCGCCGAAGAAGGGCGGCTCCTCGAAGGGTAGCAAACCTTTCATCGGTCCCTTGCTGCCCGAAGGTTACGAGCCGTACACGAAGGAAGAGTTAGACCGCATCGCCGAGTACTACAGGCAAAACTCTTTCTTGAACAGGACCGTCCGCGTAGTCGAGTACATTCCGTTTGGCCCGGGAGCAAGCGTCACCATACCATGGACCACGCCCCCCACGACTACGGGTCCGACGTACTCGACGGCGCAGTCGTCGCCTATAAATGTGGCCTCCACAGTTGCGCGGTACCCCAATTTGGGTGCTATGGCGGTATCTCAATCGAAGGCGACCTCTACGGAGCTGGCGTACCCCGAAATGGCTACTCTAGCCAAGTCTCAATCCAAGGCGTCGGCCTCTACGGCTGTGGCGTACCCCAAGTTGGCTGCTATGGCGATGTCTCAAACCAAGGCGACCTCTACGGAGCGGGCGTACCCCAATATGGCTGCTCTGGCGAAGTCTCAATCCAAGCCGTCGGACTCTACGGACGAGGCGTACCCCCATTTGGCCGCAATAGCGAAGTCTCAATCCAAGGCGTCTCCCTCTACGGACGAGGCGTACCCCAATTTGGCTGCCATAGCGATGGCGCAGTCCAAGGCGTCGCCCTCTGCGGAGGAGGCGTACCTCGACTTGGCTGCCTTAGCGCTGTCGTTCTACGAGACGGCGTCCTCTACGGAGGACTTGTACCCCAAGTTGTCTTCAATAGCTATGGCACTCTCCAAGACGGCGGCGTCGCACGTCAGAGCGCCGGTCGCGTCGCCGTTCATCCAGCCCGACGGTGCGGAACCTTCCACTTCAGGCCTGCAGAGGCCCATCGTTCGCGAAGACAGTTCCTCCGACTTCTCGCCGGACATCCCCTCCACGCCAGTGCATCAGCTGCCGCCTATGAGACCGCCGCCACCTCCGCCCCCGAATGAGACGGAGGAAGAACGCCTGAAGCGACCCAGGCGCAAGGGTGAACCCAAAAGGTGAACTGCAAGGTTGTGCATCCTGAACCCGCTGAACACTGTAGGGCTAAGGCGGTGGTCTTCTTTTCTGAAATCTGTTCCTTCACCGAGCTCGATAGTACCCATGCGTGTTGTATAATTGAAATCGTAGTACGCACTCACTTGTTAAGCATGCGCTCACACTTTTTTTTTTCTTGAGCAATTGAGATGACTAGAAAAACTGTCCGTACCAACCTGTCGACTACTTTGATTTCTAGGATGTTTCGCGCACGGTTTCCTGCTTGCTTATCTGCCTGAAATACGCCTCTTTTTCTTTCCACTCAAACGTTTCTTGGCAGTGTTTTGTGATCCTGTAGCGTATTCTTTTTTATATTCCAGCGCCCTTCTGTTACTAGCTATTCAGTAAATCTTAGCATGACTAATTCCGTTCGGTTTTCTTGCAGATCTACTTTTGCAATTGTCGAATATGACCTGTTTTCTATGCCCGTCCAGCAGTACCGCCGTTAGACAAATAATCTGCGTAATCGTGCTTCTGAGCATGACTACACGATAAAGCTAGAGCCTTCACTGGTCTTATATTTTTACTGTTGCTCGACAGGGCTAACCGCCTGCATTTTTTTCTGCATTGGTGTCGCGCCTTTTTGAATAAAGATATAGCGATTTTCTGTGTAACCATAGTTGCTAGCATGTAACACAGCGTTAGCTGTTATGGGCTCTTATTTCGATAGCCGTTTCGATTGGTGATGTCGTTCGCCGTTGGTGTCCGTCACATGTTATCGGCAGGAATCGGAGAAAAAAAAAACCAGTTTCCAGCGGTATCGAAACCGGGCCCTCTGCGCGGGAGTAAGCCATTCTACGACTGCGCCATGCCAGCACGTGCTCGCAGTTATTATTTGTTTTGCGCATACATACAATTAACAGGAAAGGGAAAGCGACGAGCAGGCTGGCAACTGCCATGGGAAGGGGCACTCGCGGTTGTGGAAACATGCCCTACACAAGGTAAATTAAATATACGTGGTAGCGAAGCTCCCATAGGAGCCCATACGTTCAAAACATGGCGGTCCATCGGCGGTTCATGGGGCTTAGCGCCATCTGTATGTGGTGGGAACACTTCCGGCGGAAGAAAAAATGTGACACCATGTCCGTTAAAAGCAGACGTGACGTCATTTTGTTTTCGAAGGCGCGAAATTTGTTTTGTTGTCCTTCATTTGGAGCTATATATTCCAATGCCCCGCCATTCGACTTGATGGGCGTTTCGAGCTTTCAGCGTGGAAAGCGATGCAGGAAAAGGCCAGCCGTACGGTTGTCGAAATCGCATCCCTGCACAGAACATACTTTCTTTGGAAGCCGACGAAAGCTCTAGGTGTAGAGTGCTGATCCTATTGTCGGATGCCAAGCCCGTCGGTCAGCGCAGTCGCACGAAAACAACTACACAATTATCTGGCGGTCGTAACTCACTGCTTTTGACTGAACAGATTAAGACGCGATGAAGCTACCCGCGTCGCCAAATTCAGACAAACTTCGACAAGCAAGAAAGCACAAACTGTGAGAGGGGCGTATTTCAACAGGTGAACTTTACGAGTGCGCCTTTCCGCCAGTTTCAAGACTTGCATTGCATTGCGAGTGATAGTGGCGTCAACGCCCCCTGTAGCGATGGGCGCTGAAAAGAAATGCATTTATTAACAATAATAAATTCAACTTGTATTTTCTTAACTCGTCACGAATGTATAAAATTGAATAGGAATTTTATTTTCGTTCAATGAATCTAACTGTGCTCTCATTTTAATTAAAACACGAGTTTTTCTTTCCCAATGTTTGTTCCCTCCAAACATAGTCGCGCTTCAATCACTGCTCCCATAACCCCCCATGCTGATGTCGGTGACAATCTGTACTGAACCGCTTTTCGCCCGAAGCTTCGCGACCTATTTGAATCGACCTTGCCCTACACATGACTCCTAGCGCGCGAGGAGTCACGCGATTAAAGCCCGTTAAAGTTCGTGAATCAGCGACACTCTCCTCCTGTGCCTTCACTCCTTTTCGGTTCTCGTCTCTTCACGCTCCCTCCTCGACCGTGGTGCCGCCTACACGGCGCGAGCGTAGCAACGGCGCCAACATGCGCTCCTCGCCACTCCGTAGACGCTTCTCGAGCAAAAATGGCGCTGAAGCATGGCGCCAGGGGCCACGTGATGCTATTAGGCCAATAGCGACGCGCTGTCGTCCTCGGCCAGAGCACGAGGAGGAGGCAGCATTCTTCAAAGCGTGGTGCTAGTTTACGAAGTTCAAGGGGTTTTACACGCATGCGAGATAAGCGCCGCGTAGCGTTGATACGTGCACACTTTGCACTGCAGTTGCATTTTAATCTCCATGCAGGCGTCCGCGACATGTAGCAGTTGCATCGCGCCACGTTTCAAGGGATGTCAGGTGCGCGCGCGGCGTAGTCCCGATGCCTTTGTTTGTTCACTCTTCGGTACCCGTTATATGGCGCCTCCTCGCCAGGTACAAACCGCTACTGAAGAAGCGAATCGTAGAGCTTCGCGTGCGGCTGCAACCAGGCGACGTCGGGCTGAGCAGCAGACCGCTGTGCAGATGGCAGCACAAGCCGAAGCACGCCGTCGAGCCTGGGCGGACAGTTTAATTCGTTTTCGGGAAAACGATGAAGATACACTCAGCCGCGAAGACCTTCTATAGACCTCAGACTCTGCCCAGGCGGCGCTGCGGAAAAAGCCGTCACCAGCGCCCCCATCGGAGCCTTGGCGCGAACTGAGTAGTGTAAGGAGAGCTGTCCGCAAGCGAAGGTGCATAGGCCACAATGGACCCCTCTCTTTCGTTTGTGTTGAGGCACGGTTTACTAAAAATCAAGGACCTGGAAAGCTTCTTCCGCCCATCCACGCTTCGGAAAGGAAGCTCAGCAGAGCGAAGTACGTGTACAATATAAAATAAAGTCTCAAGTGTTATTTCGGAGTGCTGCAACTCGCAAGTACAGAGAGCATCAGGTTTGTCTGTATGTATATCAGCATAAAAATCTAAGCATTTCAAATTGGTTCACATTGAATATGTCCTGAACACCAAGACTTAAGTATCTCCTATATTTTTATGTATTTTATCGTAATGTTTTGTCTCGCAATTATTTAGAGAAAGTATCCTTTCATAACTTTTTCCAGGGCAGCAAACAGAAAACGTTTTCCAAGGCATCAAACAGCGTGAGATCATAGCGAAAGAAGCCTCCTACAGTGCCTACGCGCTGCATCTTTCTTTCTCGCAGGAGCTACAGCATCGCTCAGTACCTTAATTTGAACTTTTCGCAGACGCTTCGAGCAACAAGCGCGCACAAATAAATGTAAATACACGCGAAATTCTTTTTCTTTACACACGTGCGTTACTTCGCAATTACTCGTCCAGTGCTCCTACAGCAACTTCATTGCTCACATTTGAAAAACGCAGTCGAGCAGGCTCAGCACATTGCGAAGCGTGCTTGTATCGGCGCAGGACATACAAAATACCGAAAATAGAAATGTGCTCGCGATACAACGATGCTCTAGAACGGGATTTTGAATTCATAAACGAACCAAAATATTTGGTTAAGCTGACCTTCCAAATCTCTCCGTTCCACTTGTTGAGTCAAGCGGAGGCGGACGTCTGTTAAAAGGTGGAGATATCGATGGCACATAAGCAGGATGGTTCTCAACGTTGTTTTTTCTGTTACCAACGAAGTGGCGGCTTCCAATTCTTGAGTTTTCGCTTGGTTACCACGGTCGTCCGTCAGGGCTACGCAACACAATTGCAGAAGAACAAAATTGTCGCACTTTCTCATGCGAGCCGATGTGTTGTGGGGAATGCAAGTAATCCGATTACCCAACAGGTTGAACGGCCAGTATCCAGCGCTCTCGCCTTTCCCCTTCATACGATCATGATGGAAATCGGTAAAACTGAACGTTGTTATTCCGTCCTTCACGTTTGTGGCAATTTACAACACAACTGTAGTGTCGATTGCGGCGTTTCTTCGTAGCGCGCGGAGCTATCGCTGTTGCCGTCGTTTCCGCCATCAGTCTGAAAAGTGAGCCAGCAAGCGCTTTATGGCAGTTCGGCGGCGCGTCCGATTAGCGCAGAAATTCATAGCTCTCTGTCTGGGTGTCAAATGCGCAAAACACTCGCAATATGGACCAAAATCTATTTAAATTGTTGTTTCGCCGTCGCTAGCTGCATAGGCAACTTAGCAAGGGAGTCGGGCTTCGCACTACTCAATTATTGACTCTTCGCACCGGCAGGTGGCGCTACGCGTCTTGCAAAACTCCAGAGTCTGACGTCCATAGTGGGTACTGCTGAAAATGGAGTCCCTATGGAGCCGCTCCTCCAGCTCACGCTATGACTGCGCTGGGTGGGCCACGCAGGCATGTGACTTTTTTAGACGGTAAGCGCGTTGTGCGCTTGAAATATATCTGACGCTTTTACGTGCCGCACCACAGTGCCCCTGTACTCCATGCCAGGCGTGGCAGCCAGCGTTTTCAACCTTCTGTCGCATGCACGAACAGATCCATGCCCTTTAGAAAAAAAAAAACAACGTTCGGTAGCATGTTTCACTCCTGTAGCACGTGAAGGCGAAAGCCTGCTGCACACTTGGTGATGCGCCGTCTCGCATCGTGGCGTTGCTGCTTTCGCAGTTCGGCTCATTTTCGACGCTCAGCTGCACCTTCGCGCGCTGTATAGCATGGCCAGACTCGCGCCAACGACGTTACTCTTCTTTACGTTGCATAATCTCGGCAGGAGATTGAAACGTATGCTGCTCTGCGCGTCTTATGGGTGATTTCAACGAATGCATGCACTGTTCGCTTCACTTTGCTGAGCGCTTGTAGACTCATCCTTATCGTGGGTGCGAGCTTTTGAGAAGGTCACGCGTTTTTTTTTTACTACTCTACTAGATGTCTCATTTCTGTACGTTGTATGTGTGCTCCCAATGAATGTATACACTCTACGCTTCACTTTGCTCAGTGCTTGTAGCCTCTGCATTACGGGAGGGATGAGCCATTGCATTTTTTGCTTGGTTAGGGGGGGGGGGGTATGGACCATTGCTGATGATGATAGCTTTTGTACCATGGGACCACACGACGCGTTTGTTAAGGCCATCGGAGGTATGAGCCACAATTAACGCTTTCGTCCTAGAGAACCGATCCCAAGGCACAGCCTCTCACATTTTTAACTACATCGCTAGAGCATCCGCGACGGCGAAGGTCTGCGAGACTTGCAGTGGGCAGGCGCTCAAAGCGATCTCTAGCGCCGCGGTCGTCGTCACACATAGCGACTTCGCGAACCTTCTGCTACGGCAAGGAATGCGTCGTCCCAGCACGCGATAGCTTGCACTGTAGAGTACCGTGTGCGCGTGCCACTGCTGGTCTCTCAGATTATCGCCGTTGCAAGGCACTGACCGAGTGTGCGGTCTATGCTCGCGCTATGTAGTTTCATTCCTGCGTA
Source organism: Dermacentor variabilis (assembly GCF_050947875.1). Classification (NCBI taxonomy): domain Eukaryota; kingdom Metazoa; phylum Arthropoda; class Arachnida; order Ixodida; family Ixodidae; genus Dermacentor; species Dermacentor variabilis. The sequence continues at coordinate 57,191,127 of NC_134578.1, forward strand.
TTTGGCGGCAAGGAAACTGGGTCGCGCGCATGCGTGTGTTCTCGGAACGCATGATCATGTGAGATGGTTGGCGTTGGCGCGATAGAAGTACCATATACGTGCAGTACCTGCATGGAACGAGGTCTGCATGCTTTTATTGAATTTCATATTGAAGCTATGCGGCGTGGCAAAGCCAAACAAATAATAATAATAATAATAATAATAATAATAATAATAATAATAATAATAATAATAATAATAATAATGTAAGTATACGTGCGGATTGTAGCCCAATGGTTAGAGCATCCGGCTGCTGCAATGGCCGACCGAGGCTAGGTACCACCATGGGACACATAATTCAATCATTTTGTTAAAAGCGTGAGCTATTCTGCAAGAGAGCTGCTGCACCCCGCAGCCATGGTCAGAAAGACCTGGGAGGGCTCGAAAAGAAATTTCCATTTTCAAAAAGTCGCAGCTTCGGGCGAAAGGCGGAGCATCGATTGCGATAGCAAATTCGTAGACAGCTACAGGAAGTAAGGATAGTAGTTTCGTAAACTTCAGAAATTACCACTATCCTTACGAAGGATAGTAGTAAGCTTGTAAACAATTGCTAACTGCATTTACAAGCGTGATGCCATGCGCACACAAGCAAACATGAATGCATCTCACTCGCTGACCGCGGAAACTCGCTGTCGAAACGCTGGAGTGGGGAAGCACGACAGCGGCAACGAGCGAATCGACGTTCGTGCTGACTCTCGCTTCAACACGAACAAAGCGGCGAAAACACAGCGCACACGAAGCTATCAGCACTCGGCGCGCACTCTGTCTCATCGCAGAACGCGTCTACGATAGCGCCCGCGCGGCCGCCGCACTAGCACTCCCCCCCCCCCCCCCGGTGCCTTGCGCGCGACGGAAGACGGCGCGCTTCCTCCTCGCCTTCCTCCCCCGCCGCACGAAATTGAGCCGCCATCGTCGACTCACCCTCGCACGCCTTCACTCGCACATACAGCATGCAGCACGCGGCGACGATGTTATCGCCCTTGGACTTCATACGGAACATCACGGCGACGGCGGAAATGCGGCTGGAGCGTTCATGTAATTGCTGTCGCAGTAAAAAGAGTCCTGACTTCAGTGACTGTTTCATCGGAACTCGTATTCCGAACAGTAGTCTGAAAGTTGGGAGCATAGTCACCAGGGGTGTACTTTACACTTCAATGGCGCAAGCTGTAGGCAGCTTTCACAATGAAAAGAAAGGAGCGCGAACGGGACACAATGAAAGAACGACGATACCAGTGTTTACTCACTAGATCCTTTACTGAAAGAAATACAAATAAGAAATTATTTGTCCCTATTCTTTCAGCCAAATTACGGCTGTAAATGCGAAGTCAACATATCCATTCTCAGCGGTGCACCTTTCTTGGACCGACCCGGCCTTATCTGCCGGTAGCTGCTTTCAGTTCTTGAAGATGGCGGTTGTACTTCACACATTCACATCGTGCGAGCAACGAAGTGTGGTTCGTTTTGTTCGTATCGGAATCCACAGAGAAATGCAGCCCACGTTGGAGGAGTAGGACTTGCATTTTGAAATGCGGTTGTTTGCTTGAAATCAGAGGTATAATCAGGACTCGATGGCAACCAGAGGTCAGTGGGACGCCTATAGCACAGGGCGCTCACTGGAAAACCACAAATAAAGCTGTGCAGGGTGATATGGGCTGGACAAGTTTTGAAGTGAGGGAAGCTCATAGTAAAATTAATTATGAAGAACGACTGAGGAATACGGAAGAAAGTAAATGGGCTGGGAGAGTGTTCAGGGTATTTGTACAGGAATAACATTGATTCGCAGTGGAGAAAAAGAACTAGGAAGCTTTTTAGCAAGTATGCGGCCTGTATGGTGAGCAACAGCGCAACAAAGAATGTAAAAAAATTATTGGGTTTTACGTGCCACAACCACTATTTGATTAGGAGGCACGCCGTAGTGAGGGACTCCGAAAATCTGTACAAGGTGGGGCTCTTTAACCTGCACCTAAATCTAAGTACATGGGTGTTTTGTCATTATCCCCATCGAGACGCGGCCGCCGTGGCCGTGATTCGATCCCGCGACCTCGTGCTTAGCAGTCCAGCACCATAGCCGCTACACATCTCATGGGTGGCGGCAATGGAAAATGCACTTGCCATGAGTAACTACTTAAGAGGAAAAAACGGAATCAGGAAAAAAAAAACAATTTATGATAACTCAAAGGGATGCTCATTACTTTTCGAGGCGAGATCAGGGTGCCTTAGAACACGCACTTATAAAGCGAGACATAAGAAGAAGCATGTGCTTGCTGTGGTAACGTTAGGGAAGCGATGGAGCATGTTTTATTAGAACTTGAAGATATCTGCCCAGTGGTCGATTTAGTAACCATTGGCCTCCTTGAAGCCTTTGGGTTCGGCGAGAGCAGGGGAAAGTAAACATGTCCGCAATAGAGCTTAGTAAGAGGCGATGTGAAGATTCGTGGAAGATAAGTAGGGAAACAACAAACGGACGCGTACAAAAACAAAGGTCACAATAGGGGTTTAGAAACTTTGGTTGTGGGAATTCATAGTGAGTTTTTTTCTTTTTCCTTTTTTTCTCTTTAACACAGGTAGGACAACAAGAGCTTATTCGTGCAGCCCACCACCCCGTTCCGAATGGGACGCTCATAACATCGATCCATCCGGTTCGCTACCAGTGGCGTAGCTACGTTGTCTGGCACCCGGGGCCCATAGGTATTCTGTCACCCCTCCCTCCCCCCCCCCCCCCCCCCCGGTGTAGCCGGCGGAAATGGGGGTGTCTTCAGACGTATGTGACCCCACTGGGCCTCTTGCATCCGGGGCCCACGGCCCCCCGGCCCCCCATGTTGCTACGCCACTGTTCGCTACTCCGATACATGACAATAAGAAACCAACAGACGCCAAGGACAATACAGAGCAAATTACATACCCGCCGTGGTTGCTCAGTGGCTATGGTGTTGGACTGCTGAGCACGAGGTCGCGCGATCGTACCTCGGCCACGGCGGCCGCATTTCGATGGGGGCGAAATGCGAAAACACCCGTGGTACTTAACATTTAGGTGCACGTTAATCAACCGCAGGTGGTCAAAACTTCCGGAGTCCTTCACTACGGCGCGCCTCGTAATCAGAAAGTGGTTTTGGCACGTAAAACCTCATAATTTTTTAAGGGAAAATTGCATGTACTTACTGATTCAATTCAAGAATTATAAATTAATGGAATTGAAAGTAGATGAAGAAAAAACTACTTACCGTATGTGGGGAACGATGCGACGTCTTCGCATTACGCGTGTGATGCGTTACCAACTTAGCTACCGCGGCGCCGTTTTCCCATCCACTCTCTGGGGTACTTATGTGTCACTGCTAGAACTAACCCTGGGAGTGTTAGCCAGTGACAACACTCACAAACCTTGGCGGCGGATCTAGAACATCCTTTTCGACGCAGGCGTCACGAGTACGTGTTCTTTCTTGGGTAAAGGCAACGTGTCAATAAACCCACATATGCTACCCGAAGGCATCAGTGTTATCCGATTCGACACCCTCGTTATCTAATGAACGAGAAGAAAGGGGGTTAATCCAGGGATTCGATTTTCATTAATCATACCATATAAGAAGCCGACAAACAAAGGCACCAAGGACAACACAGGGGAAATTACATGTACTTACTAATTGAAATAAATAAATGGTAAATTAATGGAATTTAAAGTAGATGAAAAAAAAAAACGATCGCACGTCATCGAAAAACGATCCCACTTCTCCGCATTACGCGTGCGATACGCTACCGATTGAGCTACCGTGGCGCCGTTTTCCCATGCACTCTTTGGGTTATTTATGTGCTTCTACTACAACTTTGAGCGGCTGTTTGAATTCAGGGCGGCACATACGAAGTTGCCCATACTGTAATGGTTGGGGTCGGGCGTGAAATAGATGGTAGCTGGCCCATGCCGTCGTCCAACTCATCCACGCTGAGGACGTTGTTGAAAGGAGGGAGTTGTTCTCATCGAGAACGAGGAATGTGTGGAATTTATTTACAGCATTTACATGAGAACGTTACAGTTCATCCGTCTAGCACGACTGAAAGAGGAATGCACACTCAGCAGCCGCGCAGCAGCTGCTTATAAACACTATGTCCTCCCTAGATCCCTAGGTGAGGGAAAACGGCCGTTCGACCTTCGACCAATTCGGAGCGTCCAAAGTCATCGTAGCCGACCCGCATTTGAGGGGGAGGGTTTACGCACTCACTTCCGCACAGGTTGCACTGACCACACCAAGGTGAGAGGGTTTTCGCAGACACGGGTCTTGTCCTGAGCAGGCGCCTCTTGATCCCAGTGTTGACCCCGCAGACCCCGCAGTGTTGACCCCGCAGTCAATGGACTGCCGCGTCTGTCCATTGACTGACGACTTCTAAGGCCCGTGAGACGGCACCGCATCACCTACTTTTCCCCGAGTTCTCCCGCTTGAAACAAACCGTAACGGGGATTGTGAATTCAGTAACAATACTTCGTCCGCCGACTGCGTCTAGACATCTCGGCGCCATTACGTTGGGGACGCGGCGCCGGTCGAACGTAACAATACCTGTGTGAATGGCCGACATAGTAAACAGCACTACCTTCGGAATAGGCCCACATTTATGGTGTTAAAGCTAGATATCTGGATATCCGTAAAGAAAACTGGTCTCACACTGCCAAGAATGCTATTCGGATTAAAAAACTGTAGTCTTCTTGGCTTTGTGACGCTGTCTCGTTTGCGGTCACATTTAAAGCAAATAGGATTCTTTCTTTGCTTCAGTCGTTTTGAATATCTGTCCGTCCGTCTGTCTCTCTGTTCGTTGTTCCGTTGGTCCGTCCGTCCGTCCGTCCATCCGTCTGTCTGTCTGTCTGTCTGTCTGTCTGTCTGTCTGTCTGTCTGTCTGTCTGTCTGTCTGTCTGTCTGTCTGTCTGTCTGTCTGTCCGTCCGTCCGTCTGTCTTACGCCGACACACTGGCGACACAAGCAAGTTGTCGACTTGCTTGGGCCACTCGGTATGAGCTCCTGGCTGTGATGCCGTAGTGGTGGTTTCATTGTCGTCATTCCAGCTTCGTGATCTGGGTCTCGTCATGCTGTCGTCGACACCCCATCGTCGTCACGCAGTCGTCGTCATGCTGTCGTTTTATCATTGCCATCACTTCAGTAACGCCATTCCATTGTTATCATGCCGTTGTCATCATCATACCGCCTTCGTTTTTCCATTGACGTCAATCTTCTTTCAACGTTTCATTGTAATTATACTGTCGTCATTCAGTCGGGATTATCCTTGCCATGCCGTCAACGCCAGACAGTCGCTAACACGCCTCCCTTGGCAGACCGTCGTCGTCATGCCGTCGTAGTCTTGCCATCATCGCCACTCCAGCTTCGTCATTCGATTCTCGTCATGCCATCGTCGTCAGACAGGTTTCATGATACCGGCATTGTGACGCCATTGTCATCGTACACTTGTCGTCATCCCATTGTCCTCAAGCCGTTGTCATGCTGTCGTCCTCACTGCATCGTCGTCACACAGTCGTCATCACGCATTCGTTGTCATACCGTCGTCGGTATGCCGTCGCAGTCGTTTCATCGTCACTGTTTCAACTTCGGCATCCGACTCTCGTCGGCTCATTGTCGTCACGTTTTCGTTTCACTACCATAACTTCAGTATAGTCATTCCAATGGCGTCCTGCCGTCGTCACCACTTTCGTCGATCCGCCGACGTTATTTCTTGTTCGTCATTTTATCGTAGTCATGCTGCGGCCATTCAGCCGTGATTATGCCGCAGTTGTCGTGTCAGGGTCGCCGTTGCGTCGTCGTCGCGCAGACGCTGTCACGCATCCGTCGTCGTACGGTCGTCGTCGTGCCATCGTCGTCGTTCTCGCTTCTTCATACGGTTGTCGTCATACCGTCATCGTCACGCCTCATGTCCTCAGGTCATTGTTCCCATGTCGTCGTTATACTATCGTCATAATTTAAATATCCGCATCTCATTATCGTCGCGCCGCCGTTGTATGCCTTTGTCGTTCGATCAATTTCATTCCTTCTTCGCCGTTCCATCGTCACTGCGTTGGCATCACTGGGACCTGCGTGCCTTCCACAAAGTTCTACACCATTCGCGTCACGCATACATGCAATCAGATTACACAAGGTTCTGCGACAACAGACAGCGGATAGAAGCATCGATAACATTCTAGAAACTTCTGATACATGTAAGCCCGTCCTGCGCTGAGCGATAACATTTGTTAGGCGGGGAAACGTGGTCACCCGATGAAGGTACACAAGTACATGTGTCAATATGGCTGTCGGGCAAGGTAGCATGACGTCATGGATCGCAGCGCACAGGCCTCGTGCTATCTGGGAGAGGTTAGTTATGGTCAACCTTCGCAAGCGAGTGCCTTAGCAAAGTGGGATGACATCAGAGTGTGGCATAGAGCTCATGCAATGAAGCCCTCAGCATTATCACTACACGCGTTAAATAAAAGTGCCTTCGTGAATATTGTTATTTGCATTACCGTCGAAAGCCATCGTAAGGTGTTCTGCCATAATTGTTTTCATTATGGCATTTTACCAAATCAGTCAGTCGACAACTGTACTGCAAGCAACTTCTCTTAACGGACACGTTCTGCGCATCGCCGATCTCATAACTTCCGCTTGTGTTCGAGTTTCCAGAGAGAGCACAATCTTCTGTCAGGCCAAATTTGCAATACACATAATTCAACAAACAAAAAAACAAGTTTCGTTTCAGCGCATAGCAACTGCACAAGAATAAAATATTTCAATAACAAACAATGCAAGCATTGCGGAGCAGGTGTCAATGGAGCGAAATCAAAAGCAAAATCATGCATGCGTAGTAGTAAAAGTTTTCTCAAGTTTCGCGCACCGAACTTAAAGAAAAGTACGCGCGAACGATAACAGTGCTTGCGCTAACCTGTTAACCCGCCCCTAGCTCAGGTTGCTACTGCGCTACTGGTCCAGTTGCGCCGATAACATCTATTGAGACCTTCATAAAGGAAGCGATGGCCGAAGCACTGCGCATTTAGCGAAAGTCCCAGCATCAGCGACGACGCATCGGCTGACATTCCGGCTACCACCTGCGGGCCACTCGGACGACAACACACGCTTCAACTTTTCGGCGGTTGCTCCCTTGTTGACTCGAGGTACACTCGCTTCGAGAGAAGAGCTATGTCGCACCTACTAGGCTTGTGCTGCTGCAACGCCTGCGAAAACTGCCGGGACAGTCTGCGTGCCAGGCTTCCCAGCTGCTTGGGCGGTGAAGACTCGCCAGGAGAGCAGGTGGAACATGGACAGGAAGGAGAATCAAGCTCGGCGTCCGAAGTCGTCACCCGCGGTCCGTCGTCCGCGGAAGCTGGCGTCGGCACCGAAGCGGAGTCTACGGTCGAGGCGTCCGCTGCGATGCCACCGCCCCAGGTCAGTCGACCCGGCCACGGAAGCCATCCCGTAGGCACCATGTACCTGTCGCACGTCGGCAGTGACCTGTCGCTTTCGTCGGATCCGCAAACGGAGCCTTCCACGCTGGCTTCTACGGCCATTCTGAAGACCGCTAAGGATGCTGAGGAGGACACTTCCCCGGAAGATGTGTCTGGCATGGAGATGAAGCCCATGGGCGCCGGGGCGGACCAGGAGCAGTCGTCCAGCGCTTCCGAACTGGAGGAGCAAGCTGAAAAGGCAAACTTTGCTACTTTTATTTGTTTTTTCGTTCGTTTGTGGCCATAAGAAGCAATATCTCAGTGCTTGGTTTTAGCGTTCGGCCTTCGCGCATATTGCTTCGTTGCCGTGTTCGTTCGACCAAAGTGGCAATACTGATCGAGCTTGGTGAGACCGGAACCATAGCGAATCTGGTCGTTGCATCGGCCGGCTGTTAAACGTGCAACTCCTGCGCCGCAAGAGCCTTTTGAGCAGTCCGGTACTTCGTCTTGCCGATGGCTCTCAATTGTTCGATGCGCGGTTGGCAGGAGGTCTGCAGCCTATCGGCTCATTTGAATTCTGCGCTTTATTACACTGATCTGAGGAAATTTCCGCTTGCCTTCGGTCTCGGTTTTCGTTTACGTGGCTCAGATTCCGAGATCTGAGCGAGAATAGCGGTACGTACAACCTCCCACATTATATTTCGCAATATCACGTGAGCGTCGATGGCAAGGGATGTGAGCGCCTTATAGCGGCGAGGTACTTACACGAAAGTACGTGCAAGCGCACCAGACGCTCGCATTTAGTGGGATAAGGGTCTTTAGTGGGATCCTTATCCCTTATCCTGGATAAGGATAAGGGATAAGGGCATTTAGTGGGATAATTTCATAGCGCATGCGCGGGTCGAGTATGACCAAGTAAAAATGCAAAGCGCATCGCAGATCACGCATATCAGTCTTTCACATGTTCTGCTCCACATATTCAGGACGGCGCAGGTACCCCTGGCAGGGCGTCTGTCCTCCAGAAGTGGACGGCGTAGCAGATGGTGCAGGAGTCCGCTTTGCGCGCACGATCGCCGCTCGTCGCCGTTACAAGGCGCTGATACGTTTTGCTGTCAACGCTCGCGCTAAATTAAACATTTGGGAGGCTCTGGTTGTGATGCGCTCGTGTCGTGCTAACTTGCTCTGTGATATACACATGTCGAGCACAACGCGTTTAATTATTGCGCACGACGCGAAGGGCTGCGGAACAACCGGGTAGAATTAATCTAGGAAAAAGAAATCGAGGGGGGCGGGGGCGTGCCTAAACGACCCGATTATGAGGCATGCCTTAGCGGGGGTGCTCTGGAATAATTTGTACCGACCGCTTGGGGTTTCTTTAACGCGCACCTAAATCGAAACACACTGATGCTTTCGCACACACCTAATCTAGCGGGCTCTGCATATTGCAGGCAATATCTTCACTACTGCGCATCTGCCGGGCGTCTGCGAGATAACGTTCAATATGTTTTTTTTTTCGGCTGTCTGGTTGCCTCGATCGGGATGTGAAAGGGGCAGTTCTGCCGAGAAACTCTTCTAGTCAGTGTGAATAGTTAGACGACTACGCTTAGAATGCGCAGGCACATTTAATTGCGCACTCTTCCACAACGTTCAGATTCGCGAGGTCCCACAGCGCAGGCGTGCCCTTCCTTAATTTCAATTTTGGGAAATTCTCCAGTGTGGTACGCGCTCAACGCACTCGTCATATGCATTACATGCACGCTACATTTGCTCACCGCCTGTATTTTTTGTGCTTTATCGTTGCAGGCTTAATATGCCACAGTGGGGATCTCGGACGGTCGCTTCCTGACGAGAACTCGGCATGTTGTCTTCCGTCCTGCCGGAATTGAGGTCTTCTCTTCTGGCGTGCCATCAAAATGTCTTAACTGCTTTTAGATGTCAATAAAATCCTCACTTTTCTTGTCTTTCATTTTTCCAAACTGCTATCGCCTGCGATTTGGGCATAGCGGGCATCACTGTTGGCTGTCGTTCCTTTACCCCTCACTAATTTGTTTTCGTTTAAAGCTTTACTTCTGTGGTCAGTGTCCTCAATTCTTCGCTACCGCCCAGTAGGGTCGAACATTTTGGCATGACCGAAAACTTAACATTGCGACAAGGACAGGCGCAATAGGTTCTTGCTTTTTTCCCAAATTGCTCCGGACAGGCGCAACTATGGGCTCTCCAGAGGGCCCACGATGCGGCGGTCGGGCAAGGCCTGACTGTCCCAACGTGGGAGCGGCCCGCAGCGCGCTGAGTCGCGTACCTCAGGACCTTATTAAAGTTTTGCATCCATCCATCCATCAATCTTCTGTATTTTGTGATTTTTTTTTGCCGTGTTTCAGTTACCATACAGTTGAGGCACTCTGTAATAGTTTTGAACACCTTGGCCTCTTAAGCACGCGCGCACACCCAGTACACGCTACACACCGTCTCCGCCAGGACGCCGCCGTATCGGCTGGGAATCAAACCCGCGCCCTCTGGCTAACTGGAACGCCACGTCTACGGCGGGTTGCCGTTATTCAGCAACGTTTCACGCTGTTTCTCGTCGTGACACATCGTGCGTCACAGCCATATGTCAAGTTCGGTGTCTGAGCTGACTTGCCTCGTTCTGCCCGAGTCGGCTCATTCGACCCGAACAAGTCTCGTAATCTGTGCCCGGAAATGGTCGATGACCAACGGCCAGTATAGCCTCAACGTTCAGCACAATGCGTTGGCGGGCTAGTTGGTGCGAATCCATGCGCCTTATCCTGTCTTCTTTCTTGTGTCTTGTTTTGCGCTAAACAAAGTATTCATAGCTTCAACGTCGTGGGCTGCACATTGTTAAAATTAAGGCTGTCTCGAGCAGTGATGAAAGAAAGACGGGGAAAATAGCACGAATTCGCGGCCATGTCGCTGTTGTACTGTGCCACTTCAATATGTCGTTGCTATATGATGATTACTTAGAAGTCAGTGAGCAAATGCTGGCGGGCGCGTTGGTTATGCATGATACAACGAAGGCGCCAAATAAAACGACGGACGTTGGAAGGAGACACGAGACAGCCACGTAGGCGCACTAACCACTGAGCGTTTTATTTCTTGACACAGGAATAAATACCTGCTGTCAAGGATCGAAAGAACAAGAAACGGGGCAAGAAGAAACATCTGCATCGCGCAAGGAAACCACAATACAGAACAACTTCTAAGTGCCGCTCCCAAGATACGAGAGTTCCTTTGTCGAAAGGAAAACTGAGGCTTCACTGATGCAATATCACCACACTTCACTGATGATTGCATCAGTGAAACCCCAGTTTCCCTTTCGACAAAGGAACCGGCGTATCTTGGGAGCGGCACTTAGTTGTTCTGTATTGTGCTTTCCTTGCGCAATGCTCAAAAACTAAAGCTATTCTTTTTCGCTCTAAATCTCCACTTTATGTGCTCTCTCATTCTTACAATCTCATGCTGAATAATAATAGAATTGAATTTTCTTCTACAGTAAAATCTCTAGGTGTAATTTTCACGAATATATGAAATGGGATCACCATACGGAACATTTACAAAAACTTTGCAAAGTCTTGGGCGTACCGAGAAAATCTCAGCGTGTATTGCCAATTCCTCAAAAGCTTTCGATATTTAAGGCACTCTTCTCATCACATCTGCGCTACTGTAACTTAATTTGGGGTAACGGAACACAGCAATCCATAAATAATCTTGTTATCCTACAAAAAAAGGCACTACGTTCTGTTGCAAACCTACCATTTAATGCACATACTTCAGAACTATTCGTCAAATATAATGTAATTAAATTAAATGTGCTATATGAATACACTTTATTAGTTTCCTTTAGATCTGATACCGTAAGAAATCGCGGATATATACACAGTGTAGCTAACTTGCAACTAAATCCTTCTTCGCACCTTAACAAACACACGGAAAAATGGTATGTGCCACGGCCGCGCACAAACTATGGCTTTCAAACATTAAGCTATTGCTTGCCGAAGACATTAAATAAATTCCAGATTTCTTATGAAAACGTTCGCACACTCTCTAACACTTCCGTTTTAAGCATGCTGTGTTACATATGTTCCGTTAAATCTCACTTTTTGTAAAATATGTTTTCTGTGCATATCATGTTTTCTCATTAGACACCGACGTTGAAATGTATTTTTCTTTTATTGCCATGCTGCCTTAGTGAACCGGGGACGTGGGGCCAGTCAAGCTGTTTGTAATGCAGCTTTTTTCCCCTCGTTCCAACCACTTATGTGAAACTCCATGTATGTGGTAAATAAGTGAACTTGAACTTGAGTGTATGTAGGTACGTCCAACTATTACATAGACTTTGGCGGACGTTTTCGCTATTTCACTTGTGCCACCTTGTGTAGAATATTGTATTGCGATAGAAATTATATGTACACTCCAAGCGCATTTCTGCCGTCAGCGCCGCCGTGAGGTTCCGTATGAAGTCCAAGGATGATAAAATCGACGCTGCGTTCCGTATGCCGTATGTGCGAGTGAAAGCGTGCGAGGGTGAGCCGGCGATCCCGGCTCAAGCTCGCGCACGCAAGGGAGGAAAGTGGGGAATACGCGCGCCGTCTTTCGCGGCGCAAGGCTCCAGGGGGAGGAGAGGGAGGGGGTGTGTGTGTTTTACTCAACACCTCCTAGACAAGAAGGCCTGAGTGCTCGGCGAGTGTCGTCACGGAGAAGAGGCCGGCGGCGCGCTTGGGGATACGGTTTGAATGAAGGGATCGCGGCTTGGTTCACCTAGCAGCAGTATGCTTCCATTGACTACTCCACACTTTTTCTTCAGTCGAAACTGCGGAATGAGCAGCAGAACCCTTACAATGCATTTATTTAGAGGCAGAGACACAAAACAGCTTTGTAAAGCTTGTGCAGCTATTGATGCCAGCAGCTTTTTATAGCGTCGCGCTTTGTCGTCCTTGTAATGTACGTTTTTTGTGAATTATTATACCCCATACCTCACACCTACTACTTCAAATAAATTGAATCCATAAAAACTTTTCCTTCTGTATTTTTGTACTTATGGTTTTTATGGCACGGCAATGATGACTGTAACGCACTCGATTAGCTTCACAATTGCGTAAGAACAATTTTATTGGTGACACATGTACTTATTCCAATCTAGAGTACGCTTAACCGAATAATTTTGCTTTCGAAGCACTAATTGCCGCAGTCCACTGACTTACAACTCAAATAAGTTTAGAAATGGGATATAAAACATTCGTGCAACAAGGAAACAACTGCCTTATTGCGCACAGTTTCAGATTTTCTCTTTCTTGCTTTAGCAATGGCATCCAATATCTTGTCATTCATCTTGAAGCAGTAGTTCTTCAATAAAATATTCCTGATACACCACAAAAGGCGTCTTAACAAAAATTCACATTTGTGTCCATCCTCGTAGGCGTCGAACTCTGAGGAATCATCACTTTCTGTAAAGGCACTTTCTGTAATTGAGCAATTAACATTTCCGTATTTTTCAAAAGTAACTATTTAAAGAAGTTCTGAACATCTTACCCTGGAGTGTGGTAATACAATGTAGTCTGCACGTGGTAGCGCTCTAATCCAGGCACTCTGGGCTTCTTCTTCTTGCGGAAACTTGAAGACATGATTTCTCTGCCCCCATTTGTACATGTAATTGCTCCGGCAATTGGGCACGCAGCACTTATTAGGCATATCTTGGCATGGCACTCCACATTCCGGGGCAATGAAGACTCGCGGTACACACAATCGCAAGCACAGCACAAGTGCTGAGACTACATGCACTGGTCACGTCTAGAAAAAATGTGCGTTCGGAAGCATGCAACAGCATGGCCGAGTATGTCGGGATTTGTTCAACCCAGAAGCTATTCAAGGAGCGACAGGGCTCCTGGAACTAATTGTTGCCGCTGCCGTCGTCCCCTCGGTCTTCTCCGAATAGTTGGGGTTAACCATTGTATATCTTTTGCGCCTCATCTTCAACACAGGTGCGCCGCTCGTACCTTCGTAGCACGCTTCACGGAACTTCTATGTAGGCCTCTTTTGCGTGACGTAGCTCAAGGGGAGAGGGTCAGCCAGAAGGCCTTAAGTTCTCTAGAGGGCGGTGGTTTTACTGCAGGTGGCCCCTGCGGCCGCGCGCGCCTGCCAGGGCCGCTGTGTCTTGAAAGCCATCTGCAGCAAGGACAAAGTCCGCAGCGCGCTGTGTTTTTGCGGCTTAGTTCACGTCGATGCGAGAGGCAGCACGAAGGTCGTTTCACTCGCTGCTGCTGCCGCGCTTCCACACCCCAGAGTTCCGACAGCGAGTTTCCGCGGTCATCGAGTGAGATGTGTTCCGGTCTGCTTGTTGGCGCATGACACCACGCTTCTTAATTTAGTTAGCATGCCTATGTTTACAAGCTTATGCGGTAGATAAAACTACTATTCTTACTTCTTATAGCTGTCCACTAATCCGCTATCGCAATCGATGCTTCGCCGTTTTTCGGCGATGCTTCTCCTGCGACATTTTTCCGTGTCCTCTTGGTGATCTTCATTGTGTTTTTTTGTTTAACGTCTTGCCGGTATGCTGCGAATGACTGTTATCGTTTCAGCTCTTCGGGTCTTGTCACAGTAGCGATAACGTATTCATAAAACCTTCATTACAGTGCTAAGAAATTGTTGCGCCGTTTCACTCATCTTGATTGATTGATTTTTTATTCGTTTATCACATATAGATATGATGGGAGGCGAAGAGAAAAGCCATTCAAGGATGGCTTGAGGGAGTCCTTCGCCCCATACTGGCAAAGACAACAGCAGAGGCACACACATTTTGTTCACATGGTCGTACACTTTCACAAAACCATCATATTAAGCACAACATTGTCATACACTTCGACAAAACCATAAAATTAAATACATCATTAGTTACTGTCCTACGTAAGTTAAGGCACAATGCATTAAGATATGTCACTTCACCTCAGCGTCGAATGCCAGCACAACATTTCATAACAATGTACGCGTAGTAAAAGTGTTATTAAAACAATATAATTAAATTCAAATCATAAATAGCTCTGGAGGTCAATGTTAGGCTAGAAAGAACGTGTACAAGTAAGATAATTTTACTTCGCGAATATCGATTTATGTTTTATTAAACTCATTTAGTAGACGTGGAAGTTTGTTCTGAAGCATTCACCGACCATAGCCAGTGCGACAATACGGAACATTCCACATTTCTGTTGTTCTTGTGTTATATGATACTTCCTTTGGATGAAGATTTGCTAAAGCCATGAAGAGAGAATTACGACAGTCATAGTTAAGGCGATATTCACGCAACAATTTATGCTGATGTATGTCTTGTGCTCTAATTATTTTAATTTTTTTAAAGAACTCCACAGCAGAATGCCGGAGCGGCACATTCTCAGTTATTCTCAAAACTCTTTTTTGTATTAATAATAGCCGCGAGAAATTCGATTGTGTAGTAGTGCCCCAGACCAATTGACAATAGCTTAGATACGAAGCGAAGAGAGCATTATAGGTCAACAATTTTATTGACTTCGGAATTAAGCAGCGGTTTCAGTTAAGAATTCACGTTATCGCACCGAACTTTTGTAATATCGCATTGATAAGCTCATCCCACTGCAGTGATTCTGAAAAATGCACACCAAGTACTTTAATAGAGCTAATTAGCCCTTTCTCTGAGCAGCGAAAAACTAACTTACCTACTACTGAAACTTGCCCACCTATAGAAAGAAACATCACAGCCTTTGTCCTTTTGTATTTATCTTTAAATGATTATTAGCTGCCCACGTGCTTAATTCCTCTAAAATAAGATTACCTTTATGAAAAAGATCGGCATCTGATGAAGACGAAACAAATATGCTAGTGTCGTCAGCATAAATTATAAATTTACCTTCTGGAGATATATGGACTATGTCATTTATATATAAATTAATGATGAAAGGCCTGTGAATGCTACTCTGCGGTACTCCTGAGATTCTTATATACAGGCACTACAACAAGCCACTTGCATTTTGGATGCAAAAACACCCGTTGAAACACATGTTATATATATATATATATATATATATATATATATATATATATATATCAGAAAAGGAGCAATTTTATTTATTACGTATTGGACTACCCTTACTTGCAGCCCATCAGCATAGCAACTGCGGCTGTTCTTGAAGCCCAAGAAAACAGCGCAAACTTCATGTTCTACTGTTGCTTTTAAAAATAACGTATTTACTTTATTAGGATCAAGAGCTATGCAGGATGCACGTGACCCTGTCTCGGAATCTCGCTGCATGAAATAGTTGTTAAATACGTTGATCATATGGTCACCACTGACTGTTCCCCCCCGTGTAAGACTTCCGTCACCGGTTCCTTCCTGTCGCTCCATCCTATATAAGTGAATTCAGCTTGTTCCATAATGCATCTGTTCATTTAGAACATGAAGAAAATAGATGAAAGCAATACATTTCCTTCGACTTTTTAAGTTCCTTATAAAGGCATTTCGAAACCACTTAGAGAACTAATCCACTATACACGACGTCATCAATGAATGCCGACGCTATGAAAAAGCAAAAGTCACCATGTTTCTCCGAAATTCACACGTCTTCCGAACACGCTGCGACGTCTACCTGCGAGGACCTCCGTCTCCCACTCGTTCCACCCGTTTCTGCTGCATCCGACAATGTTGTGCGCATCATCCGTCGCGAGATTGAAGCTGCATCCCCAGTTCCTCTTGAGGTGCGCAACCCCGACGAGTCCCATGCAACCATTTCCCTTATCCAAACCGTTGTGGTCAAGAAATAGGGAACGCACACGCTTTGCCCAATCAGCGGACCTGACTAGCGCCAGCCCACCGCACCTGAGTTATACAGACATCCAACCGTTCATCCTCGTTATCAGAATTCCACAGAATGGCGCACTTCCGATGACAGGCCCATCTGCTTCTGCTGTGGACGCGTTGGACACATTTCCCGCCATTTTCGCAGTGCTTGGAACTCGCAGCCTTGGCAGAGCTATACGAAACATCCAACATCCAGGTGGTAGTTCCCAAGTGCCGGTACACAATGACAACGACAGCGCTCCGCCATCACCGTCACCATGCAGAACGATCAAACCGCTCCCCTTCACCATCCCGACACCTGTCCCGATCACCTCTGCGTCGTCACTCTCCTGCCCCTTCATACTCCCGCCGCTCATCGGAAAACTGACGGGCGCAGCTCCGAGAGCTGAGCCTGCTACGACGACCCGCCCCGAAATTCCTCTGCTCACACTACCTAGACGTAACAACCTCATCAATGTAGACGTGGACGGTACACGTGTCATCGCCCTCATTGATACTGGCGCCTCATATCGTTCATGAATTCAAACCTCCGTATTCATCTGAAGAAAGTTCTTACCGCTGCTCCGATCGCTGTAATCCGCGTAGCCGATGGTGCGACTCCGGCTGTTGCTGGGTTCTGTACCGCCCATGTCACTGTGGCCGGACGCCACATTTCAGTTTTGTTTTACGTCTATGGATCAGTGCCCACATGCCATCATCTTAGGATTTGACTTTATCTTGGCACATTCGGCTCTTATTGACTGCTCTGCAGGGGTTATCAAGCTTGCCTTAGCTCATGCCGTTGAACCTTCTGATCCTGCGCCGAGTGGGCTGTGTTCGTCCGATTACATTCATCTGCCGCATCTAGCCGTGACGTACATCGACGTCTCTCCTGATCCCCCTGTGGACGACGGCGATTACATCGTGAAGCGATATCACTCAAACCTACCAAGAGCGGGGACAGCGCCTTCGCCGCCGGGGTCGTGCTACGAGGCGCTGCCGGAATGAACGGTGATGAGAGGACTGACGAAGTCGACGATCGCCGATAGTAGCGCGCACGGGCTCCATCTTGTATGCCTGTCTTCTGCCCGTTGTATATATCGTGAAACTATATTGTCAAGCGTCTGTTCTCCCCGTAACAATATGGTTGATCGCGTATTCATGGGAATTGGTAGAACACGGAAGTGAAACGTGTCTTCACAGAAGCTGTTGCATGTTTGCTTCGTGAACTCCTGGTCCGCTGCAGCGAAAGGCGCACAATTTTTGGATCGGGGACCGTGTTGCTTGGCGCGCGGCGTCCTCAAGCGAGGTCACTTCGGCGAGGGTACGAGCTTCTTTAACGCGATAGCGTTAATGGCCTCGTGTCGCAGAAAATCCGGTGTCGGTGTCCGACGCCGGCGCCCACATGAGCGAAAATTCCCCTATATATTTAGGTATATGTATATGTCATGCCTTGCTATATATGACATTCGGTACATGCAGGTTATATTGCCACCCCATTCTATCACTAAAGTTGCTCATACATTGTCTTACGTTCTTGAAAAACTTATTCTTCGGAATTTTGAGAATGACAGCCCCAAACTAATGTCATGAAACAAAACACCGACAGTGCACGCCTTTTATGTTAAATCTTCTCAGACTGACATACTAAAAGTGTGCAACAAAAGCCTGACAATTATGCAATTTTTTGGCGCGGCTGTGCGCCATCTCCGGCATTGGCCCACGCAAGGTGCCGTGTTTCTGCGCACCTGTGCACTACCTCTGGGATCGGCCCACGCAAGAGGCGGCGTTTCTACCAGAAAGCATGCCTTCGTGCATAGCATTCGCCGCCAGCGTTTCCCGGTAAACATTAAGATTACATAAGCTGCAGTTGCCAGGAAGCGTGAGAAGCGTCAGGGATCTTTGAATGCTGTCGCGTTCCACTCTTAAAGGCGAAGCTTACGCGTCCTCCAGATAAAGGCCTCGTGTAGCATAATATTCAGTGCCGGCGTCTTGCGTCGGACGTCGTTTAGTGAAAGATCATTCCGAATGATCTTTCACGGAACGCTTTCGCAGCGGTCGTCATAGGGGCGTCAACCGGCGTCACGGGGACGGCAGCGAGCGTCAGAAGCGCCGGAGCGGAACAAGCGGAGGAGGTAGCCATCGCCCTGGCCATCGCCGACGCAGACTGCCACACGGTGCTGAGTGACTCAAGACAGGCGGTGCGAAACTTCGCCAAAGGCCAAATCAGCAGGGAGGCTGAGCGCGTACTGCGAGCGGTCAAACTAGAAGAACGAAAAGTACGACTCAAGTGGTTCCCGGTGCACGCGGGCGACGCGTCGGAACGCAATAAGAACCATAATGAGACGGCATACGCAGCGGCGCGAGCGCTAACCAAGCGCCCCGGCGACAGACCGTCCGACGTGGTTCGGAACCAAGGACCCCATGACGGATTACAATGAAATCACGAAGGCCTACCGCCTGGCTCGTAGGACTCTCCCACCCCCGCACCCGAGACTGAGTCGAGCGGATGCGGTAGTACTGAGACAGCTCCAGACCTGATCGCTACCGAGCCCGAGACTGATGAATAGCATGTACCCCGAGACATATCCGACAGATATGTGCAGAGTCTGCCGGAGGGAGACCGCAGACTACACGCAGATCTTGTGGGACTGCGTTAAATATCCAGAAGAAGCAAGATCAAGAACGCTCCCACCGCGTCTCGAGGCAGCCGCGAAGAGCTACGACCGAGACGATCAGCTCTGGGCCGTACAGCAGGTCCTCGGGGCGCTGGAAAGGCACGGAACCAGCGAGCCGGCAACGGCGAGCGGTGACCCGCGCCGAGTAACGGTGACTTCGAAGATGACATAGGCCCTCGTCGGGGCGCGCGAGCGCCCAACTGCAGGCATAAATAAAGTTGGCTCCAATCCAATCCGAATGACAACCACGCGGGCCCTCCGCGTGGCGCAGAGGCGTTATTGAAATAATTGAATTCTTCAAAGTAAGATGTGTCAGGAAAATCGTAAAGTACAACCTAAGCACAACCTCAAGACAAGATAGCGCAGGATTGTAATTTGACTATACCAGAAAAAATAATTCTGTTACGCGGAAACTCTAACACAAACCCCTTTTCCATCGTTCCTACCCTTCATAGAGCGGCGCGCTGTGCTAGGTTCCCTGCAACAACACCATCCAGACGGCGCTCGCCTCCGCGCATCCGCGGCCCACGCAAGAGGCCATGTTTCTACCAGAATCCTCGGCCGTTCGCCTTTGTGCATAGCGTTCGACGCCAGCGTTTCCCAGTAAACATTACAGTGTTTTAGTTGAGCGTCTTTAGGCTACGCGCCGCTCCGAGTCGCCCCGCTAAGCCACAGCGGAGCGGCGGGTGACTTTCACGTTTTAGTTACACGTTTAGCGTAGCGGAGCGGACCTTTCGTATTTGCAGCGCCCTCTGGCCAAATTCAGGGTAATGAAAGAAAATAAAAAAGACCCATTGATCACTTTTATAAAGTAAAACGTATTTATATGACTTATTTGTCCGTGAAGTATATAGACGTGCGCTTGAATGCGTAACCGGTCCATCTTATTCAGTGGAAAATAAGGTGCCGTCTTGGGGAACGCCACGTGATAGCCAGCGAGCTTGCTTTCTGCATCCAGTCCAATCCTTCCTGACGCCAATGCTAGCCAACGTGCATGCGCAGCCTGCTCCGCTCAGGCAGCTTCTAAGCGCACCGTGTTCCTCGATCCGCTAGCCCGCTTACGGCTAAGCCGTGCCTCGCCGTGCCTCGCCTTGGGGTCATTACTCCCTGCTCTTTCTTGAAATCGAGGCGGCTGCCTGACTGAGGCGCCACTACAACCACTAGGCAAAACTGCTTTTACTTTGCTTTACAGATCGGCGCTGTGCTGGAGCTGGGATATCCCTGCGGATTTCCAAGCTATTGCCTCCGCTCAGCAAAGGGACCCCGAGCTGTGCCAATTGGGGGAAAAAGGCTCGGCGCTCCAACTTGCGGAGGTGCCGCTTCCTTACATAACATTGGTCACGTGCGACACATCGCAGGCAGCTCCTCGCCCGTTCGTGCCCCATCAGCTTCGGTGGCCAATATTCGAGTCACTGCACGGGCTAAGCCATTCCGGCATCAGAGCAACACAGAGGCTTATCACAGACCACTTCGTCTGGCCAGGGCTCAACGAAAATGTTCGAAGCTGGGCAAGAAGCTGCCAAGCCTGTCATGCCGTGAAAGTGACCCGGTACACGCATTCAGCATTGCAGCCATTTTGACCACGTGTATTTAGACTTGGTGGGGCATCTTCCGCCCTGCCAAGGTTTCAGGTACCACCTCACGTGTGTCGACAGGTATTCAAGGTGGCCTGAGGCTACGCCTCTGCAAGACATCACGGCCGAAACAGTGGCGGAAGTATGTGTTGCTACGTGGGTGTCGTGGTACGGTGGTCCTTTGCGCATAACTACTGACCGACGCCGACAATTCCAAAGCTCCTTCTTTTTCTGTCCTGGCAAGACTGCTCGGCACGCGCCTTCATAACACTACGACTTACCACTCACAGAGCAACAACGTGGTCGAGCGTCTCCACCGACAATTGAAGGCGTCATTGACCACCACTCTTGACAGACATGACTGGTTGGAAAGGCTACCCCTAGTACTACTGGGGCTGCGAACAATAAAGGATGACCTCGGAGTCATCGTAGCCGAGATGCTCTATGGATCAGAAATCCGCGTTCCAGGCCAGTATTTCGGCCATAGCAAGCCACTCCGCCAGCGGCCGCGCAGCACTTGGAGGCTACGTTCCTGGCTCGAACATCTTCAACCTAAATCTTCACATATCGTTCGCGGGCAGCCTGTGGTTCATATCCTGACAATGGACACAACCACGTACGTCTTTCTGCGGTGCGGCTCTGTCAAGCCACCATTGACTCGTTTCTATGACGGCCCCTTTCGTGTGGTCTCGCGTTCAGAGAAAACCTTGAATAATGACGTTCGCGGCAAAGAAGAGACAACGTCGTGCGACCGCGTGAAACCAGGCTAGCTTCAACATTAACTCTTCATTCCTTCCCCAATTTACACATAAGCCTCCGAGATTCTAGTGGGGAAACCCTTGAAGCGACCGTCCGTCACTTCGTTGTGCCTGCTTCTCGGGAATCCAGTTTACCCCGCCGTACTTCATCGCAGGGGTCATTCCCCCCCCCCCCCTGCTCCTTTTTGAAATCTAGGCGGCTGCCAGACTGGGGTACCACCACAGTCACTCGGCATATCTGCTTTTACTTTTGAGAAAAGCCAGTCAACACTCCGTTCTCAGGCTACCAATACGTGTATTCCTTGTCTCGGCCAAACCGAGCTCCCAACACATTGATGCGATAAAAGTAAACCATGACTGCTTCGAGGTTGTCGTCAGGCCCGGATAGTTATCGGACACGAGATACCGTGCCCGGCGCTGATTAATTGATTTAGAAGCCTTACAGATTGGCAGGCCACGAGTTATGCAAGAACCTGAATCATCCCTCGCTGCGTCCTGCGACGGCAGCGGCTCCCTCGCTGCCGTTTTCGGCAGCGAGGGAGCCGCAAGTCATCACATCCTCAAATGGTTTCCAGCCCACATGGGGGCCGACGTGCACCCCGACTTTCCCAACGCCAACGAGCTGGCGCACGGACGCGCGCGGGGACTCACGCACCGCGGCGATCATGGTGAGCGAAGTGGCGGGGAGGGAGGGGAGCACCGAGACCCGCTGCTTACCTTCAACGAAATAACAACGCACTATCAGCTGTCGCGGAGGACCTTCCCTCTCCCCCACGCTAAACTCACTAGACCACAGTAATCTATATTCAGAATGCTTCGGACAAGGTCGTTCCCCTCGAGAGGCAGACTGAGCCTTTATTCACCAGAAGTAGAGCCGCAATGTCCGGATTGTGGCGAATCGTACTGCTCGCTAGCGCACATGCTCTGGCAATGCTCCGCGTTAAGCGGCACCGTGTTCACTAAAGAAGAAGACTGGGTGGACGCCCTGCGAAGCGACGACCACCAGACCCAGCTCCGGGCCTTCCAGAGGGCTGACGACAGGGCGGAGGCTCACGGGCTTCCCGTCCCAACGTGGGTGCCGCCCGCGAGCCCTGCCGACCACTAAACCAAGAGTGGGTGAGGAGGGGTTCCTCAGGACTCAATAAAGTTATTTTCTCCTCCTCCTCTTCCTCGCGCTAATCACGGCTTGTACAGGGGACAAATGTCGCTAAATTTCCAGTTTGCAGCCTATAGTCTGTTGTGAGGGACCGCGGACCTGTTCAAGCGCCGTTTTCGTTCTGGTGTGAAGCAGCAGAGAAGAAATGACTGTTTGATTGTTCTGCCTCTGTATAGGACAAAAGGAGGTCAAACTAGCCACTTTCTGCCACTGCAAAAAGCTCACATCTATGCCGTTCTGGCCTTCCTGACGGCCCGAGCTCCCAAAGTTAGAACTGGGGAACTGCCGAAGAAACGCGGTTTACGATTTTTATACTGACGTCAAGTGACACAGCACGCGCGCGCTCTACAGATAGCCACAGTGCACATGCGTGTCAGAAAAAGAGTTGGCGCCGCATATGTGTTCTGCCGTGAAACCGCAGTTCGGGAGTGCCATCCGATGAGATTGGTTGTGGACATCGTATTTCCTGTATCTTTATCTGGTGACCTTTACTGCTTAATTTAGCTCTGAACGTCATCAGAAAGCGACTTTTCTTTCCAGATAGCAACTTTCTGGAAAAGTGCTTGATTTCATAGTCGAAAATTACTTTTAGCAGGAACTATAGCTACCGGAAGAACGGTAAATATTCATTGTGGCCAAAACATGAACGATATTTATGCAAAAGTGTTCTAAAGACGCCTGAGCTTTTGCTTTTTTACTGAGCGAATTAACGGCGGAAAATTCATACATGTGTTTACCTATGACGTCGCACGAAAGAAACACGAAAGTTGAATATTTTAAAATAAGATTTGTCTGCTACTTCACGAGAACTTTAAAGAAAACTTACGTCACCAAAATGTTTTTTTCGAGAAATATACTTTGGTGAAATCTTCTTCACATAATCACCAACTAGTTCATTCTTTTTCAGAAGAAACGGCGATGGTCACTTTTGGGCTCTGGGATGTTTTGCGTGCAATGATCCAAATATTACATGAGATTTCACGTTGCGAATAGATGAAAGCCGACAAAATTATGTGCATCGCCATTAGCTGCAGAGTATTCACATTAAATTTTATCAACAGCTTCACTAAATCTTCGCTTCAAATTGATTCCAATATGTGTGTTGAATTCGCATAGTTTATTTCTTTTTCATTCTGCTTTTCTCTTGATCACAAGTACCTCGTGGAGAATTGCGACCTTTACAAGAATTATAAGACCAGGAAAGAAGTATTTTCTTGCATACTTAATTTCTAAAAAAAAACAAGTCATTGCGGTTCCTAAAATACGTGAATTAGTTTTTTTACACTCCAAGTGGGTGAATTTTCCCGTAGAAGCCCTGCAGAGGAATTCTTGTTTATCGAGCGTTTCCAACTGACCCAATCAAGGTTCGTCTTAGTAGGTGCCGTCATACAATGATTATTGCTGTAAGCTTTCGTCTTACGTGTACAAAGTTTGGTACGGCTATGGTTCGATCAGCTTGAGTGTGCAAGCTACACTCAAGCACTAACGCATTTCAGCAAAATATTTAATCGTGGCGCAATTTCCCGAAGCACAAATGCCTTTTGCAGGTGTGAAACGTTCCCACAATCTCCTTGTAATGTATAATTTTACTACTTGAACACATCGAATAACATATGCATAAGTGCTGTTCAGTTAGACCGCTCTATTGTGTTATTTGTAGTGATGTATCGTTTCAGCTTTGCTTTTTGCTGTACCACTCCTGTTTCGCAGCTGAATTTTGATTTATTTAAAACCTAACCTCTCTATTTCGTTGTGGTTAATAAATTCACGGGTATTGTATTTCACTCTCTTTTGAATTATACTTTTCTTTTGCGTCTCAACTGGTGGCACATCTGTTAACTGAAAAAAGGATAACAAACAAAAATTTAGTCAAGGAACGACGCACGGCTATTTTATTCCCTACTTTATTTTTCAGCCTTCCGTCCTTGTTCTCTTCCTCCAAGTTATATAATCGTCTAGAATTCACAAAAGATATGGCGGTTTACGCGATGCTTAGTGTTTCAGTGATCAGTTACTGGCATTTACGAAAAACAGTGACGTGGCGACGAACATGTCGTCTTCTAGAAGGTACATTTTCTGTTCCAGGGACATGAGAATGGCGAGAACTGTAGGTCCCCATCTTCTCATAGTCTAAACTGCAGCAGTTGTTATTAACCATATTTACTGCTGGAAAATCTTGGATATGCATAGTTCTAACCAGCCATTCTTCAAGGCACGTCCCCTCAGTATAGGTATCCAAATGCTAATAGCACGTTCGAGATATGTTTCCGCAAAGCTGCGACGAAGTGCACTGGCGTTGCACTTACTGAAAGCGGGCTTTTTCTTTTTTTTGTTTTTGCGAACATCGCCGGGTTTTTGTGACCGTGGGAGCTGCATGGCTGTTCTGTCGCCGAACACGCCAACCAACCACAATTTTAACTACAACCCGCCGTGGTTGCTCAGGGGATATGGTGTTGGGCTGCTGAGCACGAGGTCGCGGGATCGAATCCCGGCCACGGCGGCCGCATTTCGGTGGGGGCGAAATGCGAACACACCCGTGTACTTAGGTTTAGGTGCGCGTTAAAGAACCCCAGGTGGTCTAAATTTCCGGAGTCCCCCACTACGGCGTGCCTCATGATCAGAAAGTGGTTTTGGCACGTAAAACACCATAATTTTAACTTTCACTACAACGGAGCACGCGCGCGGTTGGGTTGCTTGCAGCACGACCAGGTGGCGCCCGCCCCCGCGTATCCGCAGCAGCGGTGGCGCAGGCTGTGCGTGGAAAAAAAAAAGAGAACAAGAAAGCTCGCCTTCGCGCAACCGCCGCTGTACGGCAATGAGGAAGTAAACGCTTCTTGGCGATAGAATGGATTCGAATTGCGCCGCGGACATGTGCGCATGCTGCCTCTGGAACGAAGATGCGTTCAATAATAATAATATTTGGGGTTTTACGTGCCAAAACCACTTTCTGATTATGAGGCACGCCGTAGTGGAGGACTCCGGAAATTTTGACCACCTGGGGTTCTTTAACGTGCACCTAAATCAAAGCACACGGGTGTTTTCGCATTTCGCCCCCATCGAAATGCGGCCGCCATGGCCGGGATTCGATCCCGCGACCTCGTGCTCAGCAGCCCAACACCATAGCCACTGAGCAACCACGGCGGGTGATGCGTTCAAGGCGTCCGTCGTTATCGTTAGTAGTCAGCAACTCTGCTTAACAAAGGCTCGGTGTAATTTGTGAGTGCCCGCACTTGTCTGTGTGTGCGTGCATGCGTGTTTCGACACACAAAGCCTCACGGTATATAGATTCCAACACGTTGGTTGTACTGCCTCTTTTTCCCCGAATATAGAATAGAATTTAATCGCAGGAAATACAGAGTGGTCATTTTCCCCGAAAGCTTGCCTTACGTATTTGGGGCAAGGGATTATTTGGAATGCCAAAGTATATTGAGGCAGAATCAGGGGACGGAATGTCAAAAGACTGGTCGCAACCTGAGGATGCCAGAGTCGACTTTCAGTCAGCACTAACAGGCTTTAGTTTCGCAAATGCAACGCGTGCGTGCGAGAGAGTTTTCAATTTTCTTTAGGTAACTTTCCTTGAGAGAACTTGCGACATCTGTTGATACAATCATGTGCCACTAGATAGTGGTCTGCTTGCCAAATTTTGCTAAATCATCTGAAGTCTGCGGAATCACATAAGTATACGTCTGAAGAAGATTCCGAGGCGTGCCCTTCTCTTTGTCTCCTAACATTGTCCTGCTCGTCGGACACCATGAAGTATTTCAGACCGATTCTCGCTTTGCGCATGTGTTGTAGTACAATTGTGAATGGAAGGATTCACAGGATTTCCTCATTGTTCCGGATTTTTCTGCAGCGGCGACTTATTTCTTGCCATTCTTTTAAGGCTCATTGCACCAGAGCCTCATTTTGTAAAATATTCTCACATGATCCTATAGGCCGTTGTTGTCGTCCTGGCACTTATTTATCAGAAACTATGGGGGAGGGCAACTTACTGCGTCATGGAAATATTCCAGTTGCGCACCTCAGCCTTGGTACGGTCGTGCGTTGCGTAGTCAGCCAGTGCAGGTACACATGTAAGGCCATATACAAAAGTGGAACGGACAGACAGCCGGCATTGTTGTCAGCATTTAGAAAATAATTCAGGTGAGTATTCAGCGTTTTCTATAGTGCCATTTTTGATGCATTCCTGCTATCACTGTTGTTACTGCTACTCTGCACTACTATAATTCTAGTGCAGGGCAATGTGGAAGCAGAAATATACTTATAAGCATGTTTAACGAGTTTAAAAATAAGTTTCCGTGGCAGTTTAGTTTCGGTAATGAAGATTATGTTCATTGTTTTCGTTTAAAGTAACTGAGCATCGTAGAGTTCAGAATTCTTCGACCAAAGAGTCTGTGATGACGAAGTTCGCATGGCGTTCGGGTGCTCCCCGCTTTTTCGTGTCACTTTGCCATATCGTCTACTATCTTTGCTCTTTTGCATAGGCTTTATCTAGACATGCTTCACTGTCACCGCTACCGGCGCACAATACATGAATCTGGACCAACACACCAAACACATTTGTAATATATCACGCCGACAAGTCCTCGTCAAATCTACATAGATCGGTAACAATGGTTACACTGAGTTTGACCTCTCTGCTTTATGCTAATATCTTTCCCGAATTCTTAAATCGTTTCACCAGTTCTCACAACGTCCTAGTAAGTCACGTGCGGTATGGCGCTCAGATGTCTGAGTCCATGTAGTTCTTCCGCATTGCTCGGTGAACTACTGGCATCTCTGCTGAGGGTTGTCTCCGTAGAATAGGCCTGGCTTGTCGAGCGTTGTCGTCGGTGAGGGCGAGGTTGTCCCCGTAGCATAGGACTTCTACTTCAGCACGTGACATTTTTGCGTGCCATTTTGGTGGAGATAAGGGGCCTCAAATAGAAAAAAAAAACATATGCAGATTCAACGCGTGCGCTAAGCCGGTAATTAAGTGCTATAGCACAACTGTTTATATTCTGCACAGCGTCTTGCAGCATAGCAATAACGTGCCTTCCAGGCAAGATGGCAAGACGCGGACACCCCCACTACGCGAACTTCGTGATAGTGGTTTACATTGTTTTCGGTATCGGATCACTTTGTTATTGTACTATATCTCCAGGAAGGGGCTACTTTTCACAATCCCAATTCCCCAATGCAAATGCTTCATCACTTCGACGCATTACATCTTACGCATGAAGGTCGCCAAAACACGCCCAAGGTAGCGAAATAAGCTCTTGTGTAGTTAAAGCAAAACAATGCCACTACCACCGCTGGCATTGGAATCGTTGCGCCTGCGGCAGTATTCAAGTGGGAGCTGGACACAACCATTGGGGTACTGCGCAAGCTTTTAATAATTTCTTCAAGGTTTCGAGCCCTAAACAGGCTCTAACAGCTGTGGCATCTGTGCATATACATATTGAAGGCTATGACAGGCAATACTGTAGCGAAAGTACACAACGCTTTCTGTATCGTAAAGAAGAAAGCGCTCTTGGCAGCAGGGTGATGCCTGTGGTGACAGCCTGCTGCTGTCCCAGTAAATGAGGTCAGAGCCAGAGGAATGCTAAATTATGTTGGTACTTTTCTTTATTACCGGCGCTTTCAAGGCGAACCCTCCCGTACTTTACTGACCACCGCTGCCGCAGCTGTCTCTCTGAATAGCCCAGACACAGAACAGCACATGACAGGACAGAACTAATCGGCTTATATGAAGCCGAATCTGCAAAAACCCTACACATGTGCGCCGATGGCCGGCTTCGTCCTCTGTACGGAAGTACACAGTGAAACAATCAACAACGTACTTAAATATCTCACTGCAACAAATTTACAGGTTGTGCGTATACCTTCTTTACTATACCGATGTTTTGTATGCCTTCTTCACCAGGATTGCGGCCCTAATTTATCTTAACTCCATCAAAGAGGTCGTACGGATTTCGAGTAAAATGTTTAATATGTAGGAAACTGTGTTCCCTATACCGCGCGCATTTTAAGTCGCAACATTTTGAGACTCGACAATGAGATCTTAGAGCGCAGCTCCTAGGCGCCTGTTCATGCGGCGAGCGTCGGCGTCGGTGAAACCGAGCGCACGAGCACAGCGAATGATGAAAGAGCTAACGCGGAGCCCAGCGAGGGATAAGAGACGCGAGGAGGAAAGCGGAGGAGAAGAGTGCAGTGGAACCTCGAGGCGGAAAGCGGAGGAGAAGGGTATGGCGAAAGCGTGAGGAGAAAAGCATAGTGCGTCGACGACGTCTACGAGATGGCGCTAGAGTAGCGCGCGTCATGTCGGAGGTCTGCGGTCATACGTCACCCATGCGCTGCTTCTTGCGATATCTAAATTAGCGTGCCAGACACGCTACACATCGCTACCACAGTTGAGAGCGCGCCGGAGCCGCCTGCCCGGGCGCTGCATTTTTTTTTTCGCTGTACGTGGCTTCGTAGCCGCCACTGTATACGGCCCCGTCGGCACATACAACAATTGTGACCTTATCTGGTCGCCCGCGCTCGCTCGCGCTGACGGGAGTTTCACCTCCTAAATGTCTTACTCCGTGGTTCAAAGGTATATATGACAACTTTAACGAACAACCACGAAATGTGCAGCGGCTGCGCGAGGAGTGTTTCTGTGTTTTTACGTTTTGATTATTGCTCTGATTTGGTTTTCTTTTGCTTACTGTAACCAATTATTATTTTAGAGTGTCTTCATTTGCCATGAAACAATGCATTATCAGTGCAAAAATAAGACAAGGTATGCTTCAGCAGCTTCTTATGCTTCCTTGAACATTTTTTTTTTCATAACTTGAGCCATGAGATTATTGCTTTCCAAAATACGGTATCACAGAAAGTTTGTTCAGTTCAACTGTAAAGGCTAAGCCCTATGAGAGCTATTTTGTGCGCGACAGCGACGAACAACGGCTTCAATCGACGAAACGGGCCGTCGCTGGAACAGATGCCTCCGCCTTGTCGCTCGATCGCTCGGTTCTGGAAATCTAGAATTCGTTGCTCGTCATCCGGAAGTGCCACGAGCGGCTAGCCAATAGTACGAAGCCAGTACTGGATGTAAATAACTGAAATACTGCCGATTGTCGCACGGAACGAGCGAACGATTGAATTTTTATACGTGAAAGAATAAGAACCTACTGCAATACTTGCAGAAATGTTTTATGCTGCTTTTTATTGTAAAACAGATCAACCTAAATTAATAAAGCACGAGTCACGCTAGTTCCGACGCGTATTTGCTGCCCTCATACCGCCAATACCGAGGAGACGTCGCTCGATATCGTCGCTCGCACAGGGTATACGACTCGTAGGCGACGAGCGAACGCGACAGTCATCTCCATCGCATCTCTTGTTGCTGTCGCGCGCAAGATGGTTTTGCATGGGATTTATGCTTAATGTGCTTTAATTTGGTTCGCGAACAAGACGACATTTCTCTCTTTGCGCAGTTGACATGCGTTGCCTTCTGGTCATAGCAGCTGGTGCTATGGTGGCTTCTTCACCCAAAGGTGCGGTAAGCGTTTTACTTTTTTTTTTTTGCTTTCCAGCTTGCCCAGGGCTTCAAAAATTCCAGCTCATGTATTATTTATTGAAAAGCAAAACAAGTGAAAGCAATGCTACCATGCTTCTCTTTGAGCCTATAAATTCTTTATGAAGATATGTCGAGAGCTTCAGCTCTTATTTTCTTGCGAACGTCCTGAATTAAATGAGAAAAATGTGCAGTTTTACGCTTCGACACGAAGGAAACCTCAGCGGCCCGCTGTAAGTCACACGGTATGCTAGCAATGTCACCGGTATCGATGCAGCGCCATCAGTGAGCCGTTGCTAGGAGCGTTAAGGAAGAAAGAAGCATCAATACTTCGGCTATTCGAAGTCGTCATCGCTGTATGGGGGCACTGACTTTTAAGACTGGACGTTCAGCAATATCGTCATTTGTTGCAGGGTGCGCATGCACACTGCCTGTTAATTCTATCGAATCTGACCCTATAATTTCTCTATTCTTGTTCCTTGCCATTTTCGTGATCCCGAAATAAATATCCATGCGCTGAGGATTTGCATGGTCCCCTTGGAGTAACTAGCGAATGAAAGACTGCTGTGTTTGCATGTAGTGTTTGATATAAGTTTTTAAGGTCATCAACTTCTCTAGAACTGTGGACTGGTTGCGCAATTGTTGGTATTCGAAGATTCTTCTCGTTGTTTAATTTGTTTTTCCGTGAAAACATTTTTTGGGGTTGCAGGTTTCTTTTATTTTTTTAGCATTTAGCATTAACATAATTTTCAAAATGTAATGCAACTCTACTTCTTGTGACAGTAGAAGGCAGTCTAATACCGTGTGCCGTCTTAGACACTCCATTCCTTTCGTCAGATTAGTTTTCAGAAGGGTGGAACTTGCCTCAAGCTTTCTTATTGGCTATAGACGGAACAGGAGATATGTCTGTCCTGTTATTATCTCTGTAAAGCTTCTTCTTGCCTAATATTTTTTTACGATCTTTGTCTTTATACCTAAACAAACTTTCACGTAAGTTTACCAACGTATAGAGTCCCTTCAACTCCTTAAATAGAAGTGGCCATCAGGTTCGCTTTGAAGAACAAAAAAATAACTCGGCTGTCCTCCGGCTCACAGTGTTCCTCCGAAATTGTAAAACACCTACGGCGTAACAAACAAAGGGTCCGGCAGCACTACGAACCGCCAAGCTTTTGAAGTGTCGCCCTGGTACCGGGGTTTAAGGTGAGGCTTGAACTGGGGTGTTGCACCATGTGCTACCCACAGTGGAATTTTAGTATCAGGTAACGCTAAGCTGAATCGTGGTATCATAAGGAACATAATAGCGAAAGTGCATTTTTCTTATTCAACTGTAAGTACCTTTAACTTTCAAAAGCAACCCCTGATGATCAAGCACTTGGAATTTCAACAGGAACTCATTTGTACTGTATGCATGTCGGGAACAATCACCGGTTATCCCTATAAATGACCATAACGCTCTTATTTTCCTTATTATGCATGGTGCTTGAAATATTGTTATTGTGAACGTCTGTTTCTCTCTCATCTAAGGATTTGTGCCAGCTGACGCCGAAAATATAAACAGTGGAAACACTTGCAAGAAACCAAACTTGCGGAATCCAGAAGACTGTGGCGGTACGGAAGTAGGCTATTACTACAGTGCAACCGAACAATGCTGCCGGAAATTCACCATACTATGCGAAAATAGCCCAGACGTGTTTAAAACGCTACACAAATGCTGGTCCAAATGCTGCTCAGGTAAGGACCTAAAGGGTGGCGAATCTTTTTTATTGGTGTGCTCTTGTGGTTTGTAGAAAACTAAGTTCTACATATATATGCAGGGTGTCTTTTTTTAAAAATCGATGGTTCAGGTTACGCACTGTCCTGTTTCTAGAAAGGTAACTCTGTGGTTTCATATTATCTTTCGTCAGCGATATAAAATTTATCCGATCATCTATATTTGGCAATCTCCAGAAATTAGTAGTCTACCGTGGATAGTACGGGTGCTCGAGCGCGCACCGCACAGTTGCGTCATGACGTCGTTTTCGAGAACTGTTGTCTCACCCCTCCCGGCCTTGACGGTATGGCAGCGGGTGACAAAACATTCTCGCTGGGCGGTCATCGGGCCCACGAAGTCGGCGGGCTGCCTCCATTGGCCCAGTTTTGGCGGAACCCTTTTGGAGGGTGCGTACGTGTTTCACATTGCTGGCGGCGTCCCTTTGTCCACCGCCGGACGCACATTACTTCGGCTCGTCACGGCCCTGGACACGGAGGGCGAGTGCGCGCACTCTTCCGTCGTCTCGGTGTCCTGAGGCAGCGCCTTCCGATGGTATCACCCCGTGGGAATCGCTATGAAAATCCTGCAGAAGCCTGTGGGTACAAGCAAACCCTGATAAAAGGAGGGCTGGACCGCTTCCATGGCGACAGTTCCCCATGTGGCATCCCAAATTCACCTATTCAGCTCGCCACTTATTCAGGCGGGGACGCCTTCAGGTTGGAGACAAACACCCTTTCCCAAGCGTTGAGGTCCCACAATTGCCGAGCACTAGGGCGGGAGCGTGCTTGTACCTATTTTACCGTTAGGTTCCTGGCGGAAGCATTTGCCTACCGCAGCCACGGCGGGTACTCTTCAACAATGCCATGTGCGGTTGGACAAAAGGTGCCCAGAGGCAACTCTGGAAATCTCTACTTGGTCCTCTTTCAAGATGTGAATCCCCGCTACAAGCCGAGCACCAGGCCAAGTAACATCCCTACCCATTAAAAAAAAGACGGTGGGTTTCCGGCGACACCGGGATTTAAACTCGGTACCTCCCCGAATACGGGTCGGATGCTCTAACGCTAGGCCACCGCAGCGGTGCGTGATCGTGGGAGCACTGGCCGAAGGATAGGTAGCCGCTCCTGATAGAGGCTTTGTATGTTTTAGTATCGCTGCAGTATATCGCTGCAGCTCGCTCGACGCGCCTTCGTATGCGTCGTTTAACTTCGTTCTTCGTTTTTAGATTAATCGAGCGCGTAGTGTTGGCTGTGTGTGTCCTATCTGACTTTTTCGTCAATACGGTGTAGCCCCCTTTTGTGAATGCGTGGGCCTAAACGGTGGATACAGATGTTCGCAGTGTGCAGAGAGGCGTGTCCTTCGGCGCTATGGTGTTGCTGGTGCAAAGCCTGCTCATGCTACCGAGTCTAGTGAACATCTTGTTAGGACATTCTTAAACGCGCGGTCAATCATGTTGATAAAGCAATAAAGTTTATCGGGTGTTCCTTATTTCCAACCAGTCTGTCTGAGCCATGCGTACGCTTCTGCAGTCCTTGGTTTTCCCGTTTTTGCGCCGAAATGTTCTTACTGATGAAGGAAGATACAAATGAATAATTCACTCAGAGTTACATTAAGTCTCTCCTGCTTCTAATTATTCTGCTATGTTAGTATTCTTGTGCTAGGATTCGCCTGCTACTTCATCTCATAATTCCAGATCAATGGAATTTTTTTCGTTATAGCATCTACGAACTGCAGACCACTTAATTAGAACTATTAGAACTCACGGCAGAAACCAAATGCTATTGCTCTGCTGGTTTTACGTAAAACTTGACATGCTCGACACTTACCTTGAAGTCTGGCCAGGAACATTTTTATGATTTTAATGTGCATGCTAGTTATGCAACTTTTTTTCCTAATTGGAGTTTCACTTTTCCTTGGCAAAATTATAGCTGCCTTCCAGTCCCAATCAGTGCTGTTCTGCAGATTGGATAAACACGAGAAAAGCCTGCTCCTGCCACAACATAAATGTAATTTTGTTTGATTTATCTAATGTTCATTTAAACGCTGCAGCCATTACCCAATACAAACCGGCAAAAGTAAAAAAATAAAAATAAAAATGCATTGCCTAATCTGGTTTCTTAAAATTAGATTCGCCGTAGTACAGTCGCTTATGCGGTGAAGCATAATGAAAGTGGAAAGCGGCCACTGCGCAATGTATAATTACGGGAAAATAAAATAAATAAAACATTTGCGGCAGACTCAACAATAGGCTCAACCAAACCAGCTAAATCATTTACTACACCTAATACTTTAGCGAGCAGAACAGCTCGCACGTTCGCGATGAGTTCACACTCAACACGCTTGGCTTCTCCAGCCAACCAAGTGCGACGTCAAATCTGGAGCAAGGTTACCTGGACTTTGGTGCGAAGAAGGCTTCTCAAGAGACAAATTGAGCTCATGTTTGATAATGCAGACATGCCCTAGCGAGGTTGAGAGGAAATAATCCGAGTTCTGTGGTCTCTATGTGAGATACAAAATGACATCGACTGCCATATGGGTACCGGCACGACATGATAGTACTATACGTGTAAAGTCATCGTTTCGCTTTAGAAAAATGAGCTGATAT
This sequence comes from Dermacentor variabilis, assembly GCF_050947875.1. Lineage (NCBI taxonomy): Eukaryota > Metazoa > Arthropoda > Arachnida > Ixodida > Ixodidae > Dermacentor > Dermacentor variabilis. Next base: position 57,225,446 of record NC_134578.1, read on the forward strand.
TAGCTAAAAAGAGCGCATTGACTTGTATATGACCAAATTGGCTGTGCAGGAAAGTACGCAGTGTGTAGAAATACTTAAACATTTTAGAAAGCATAAACATCAGATCCGGTAAAAATCTATTCTGTGTCGGTGTTGGCCCACTCGATAAAACCGCTCGGTTGGAATGTCAATTGGCTGAAGGAGACCAGCAGGTTGAGTCGCAAGTTCCTTGCCCCGCTGACACAGATCAAAGATGTTATGTAGCGGCGAACGGAACGATAAAGGGCCTTCCAGAATAAACGTCGTTGTATGCGATCATAAGTTTTGGAGACGCCTAAGTGCTGGGAAGCTGGGACGTCATGAAACTGGACGAGGACTTCTTTGCGTGATGACGCGGGACAACTAGCAGAAGTTCTGCGCCGGCGGGGTGCTTGTTGCGGCAGTAAAGAACGTTATCCTGAAGCAAGAACATGTTGAGTGAGGAGTCGAGTGTGCCGGATTGCAGATGGTAGATAAGAGAGAGCAACGATGGAATTATACATTGTGGTGGTGGTAAACTTTATTGAAAAGGGGAAGGGTAAAGGGAGACGTGGCTGAGTGATCGGGCTCAAGTTAGGCCCTGGGCCTGTTTGGCCTTCTCCGCCCAGTCCACCAGTTCAAGCTGTCGGTCGACGTCCCCGGAACTGAACCAGGCTGTCCAGTCAGTCTCGCTGCTGACGGGGGGATGAGAAAACGGGAGCGAGGTGCATTCCCACATTGTATGTGAGTGTTCCTGTTTATGAACAGAGCCTACATTGGTCACTTTCCTTGCCCCCTGTGATTTTGTTAATGTACTTTGCGTGTGGGTATGTGTTTGTCTGGAGTCGCCTAAACGCTACCGCTTGCGTTTTATCGAGTTGCTTGGCCGGTGGTGATGGTGCGTTGTGCGTAGGCCACATGGATGAAGTCTGTGATTGATAAGACGCAGTTGTCGGGGTCTGTTTCAATGGAGTCGGATGACTCAACGGGATGACGGGATAGGCAGTCGGCGTCAGTGTGTAACTTGCCAGATTTGTACACAACCGAGAATGTGTACTCCTGTAATCGTAATGCCCAATGGCCGAGCCTCCCTGTGGGGTCTTTAAGTGTTAAGAACCGGCAGAGCGCATGATGGCCTGTTATGACCACGAACAGCCATCCATAGAGGTATGCGACAGCCCAGACGAGAGCTAGGCACTCCCGCTCAGTAATAGTGGAATTCTTTTCCGACTGCGACAGGAGACGACTAGCATGCGCTATAACACGGTTAGCTCCGTTCTGTGTTTGAGCGAGGATAGCACCTATGCCATGGCCGCTTGCGTCGGGGCGAAGCTCTGTTCTAGCAGCTGGGTCAAAATGAGCCAGCACAGGTGGTGACGTGAGGGCAGAAATGAGCGATGCAAAGGAAGTCGCTTGGTCCGCGCCTCATGAAAAGGTCGCATCCTTTTTGAGGAGGTCCATGAAGGGTCGAGCAATGTCCTCGAAGTTGAGAACAAAGCGGCGAAAGTAGAAGCAGAGCCTAAGAAAGCTGCGTACTTCATGCGTGGACCGCGGAACCGGGAACTGGGGTCTGGTTGGACACCAGTAGCATCAACTAGGTGACCTAGTAATTTGATTTGGCGGCGCCCCAAGGTGCACTTAGAGTTATTGAGCTGGAGGCCAGCCCGGCGATATATGTCGGGAATGGCCGACAGACGAGGGAGGTGGCTTTCAAAGCTGGGCGAAAAAATGATGACATCGTCCAGATTATAAAGACAGGTCAATCACAAAAGACCGCGTAGAAGAGTGTCCATCATGCATTCGAAAGTTGCAGGTGGGTTACACAACTCAAAAGGCATGACCTTAATCGGTAGAGGCCGTCGGGTGAGACGAAAGCGGTCTTCTCGCGATCGCGGTCATCGACGGCAATTTGCCAGTATTTCGAGCGGAGATCTAGCGATGAAAAATATCTGGCACCATGGAGGCAGTCGGGTGCGTCATAAATTCGAGGGAGAGGATACATATTCATCTTAGTTGCCCTGAGATGGCGATAATCGACGCGAAACCGCCAGCTGTTGTCCTTTTTCACAAGCACCACAGGGGATGCCCAAGGGCTAGAGGGAGCCTCTATCACGTCTTTGTCAAGCACTTTTTGTACCTCCTTTTGGATGACCTGGCGCTCAGAGTGAGACACTCGGTGTGCATGGGAAGGGGGCTGGCGTCTCCAGTGTTGATGCGATGGGCCACGACATTTGTACGACATTGTTCTCAACACAAAAACGTCAAGGTAACAAATGGGACAGCGGGGAATGATTCACTTTGGGAAAGTAAGAGATCGGGGGATATCATTTTGTTCAGAAGTGCCTTGGTTGGCGCCGGTATGACAGATTGAAACACGGTCTCATCGTCAACAGCGAATGCAGAAACTGTACATTCTTCCAGCGGTGACAGTTAGGTTAGTGAAATTTATTGAGAAAGAATATGGGTCGAAGTAGAAAAGTTGAGCACTGGAAGCTTCGTTCTGTTGTTGGCAACAGCCACAATGGTGTGAGGAAGTGCGATGTTGGGTTAGAGGATCGGATCTGTGAGGGGAGCGACCACATAGCCCCCTTCAGGGACTGCGGAAAACGGTGACAGAATGACGTAGGTAGTAGACTGAGCATGTAGTCGTAGAAACTTCACAGAACGTAGGCGAGTGTTACGTGATGCGGCGTGCGTCATCAGGACACAATGGCAGTTCGAGCCGCAAAATGCCGGTAGAACAATCGATGAAGGAAGAGTCGACGGTCAAGAAGTCAATACCAAGAATGACATCAAGTGGGCAAGCGTCGAGAACAGCGAAGAGAACTGAAGTGTGGTGGCCGGCAATAGTAACGCGGCCAGTGCACATATCAAGAGCCGGTGTTTGGGTGCCGTCAGCTACTCGCACAGTAGGACAGACGGCAGGTGCCAGCACTTCTCGTAGGCAGCGTCGGAGCCTAAAACTCATAACAAATGTGGGTGCCAGTATAAATGAGAGCAGTAACGGTCACACTGGCACGGTCACGTCTGGAAGAAGGGGTGAATAGGTTTTTGGGTCCTTTTCGTCAATGCAGCCTTCCCTCCCGGAGCTGCACTGGCTAGTTTCCCGGGTGGTGGCCAGAGTAAGTGGGAGAGGCAGAGCGACGGCGTTAAGGGGAGCGTGACTGGCTACTCTGAGGTGACGGCGATGGGCTAGACCAGTGTCCCGATGCGGCGATATTGGCGTACGTTAGTGCAGAGCGCGAAGATTGACGGTGAGGTTCGCGGGCAGGAAAGTGGTCGTCAAGATGTGCTATAAGAAGGGCCATGATCTTGGTGCATGGTGGTCACTGGGGAAGCTTGGTCGGTAACACCGACCATTGCGGCAGTGGCGTGAAATGTCACCGACGCGAGAGCAAGAAGAATAGATTAGTCGATCGTCTGGTGTACGCCACTACGCTGGGTTTCTGTAGCGGGGTGTGAAGCAGGGAGCGGAAGCGGCAGCAGCAACAGTTGGGTCATATAAGTGTTCAGTATGAGGACCGGAAGCGCACATGGGCTGAAGTGCGTGACAGATGGCTTGTGGAATGCTCATATTCACAAACTCTTGACGGACGACGACTTGAATGAGGGATATTGACGCCAAATGGTCGTGAGCAGGTGCCTGATAAGCGGCTGGGGCCATGGCTTCGAGCTCCTGGCGAACAATCCTGGTTAGGTTATTAGGCGTCGAGAACGAAGGGGGCGTCACGAGACCTTCGCATGAGGATGTCGCAGCCGTGTTCGGCAATCTGGTAAAGCGCTGAGTAATGCGCCGGCTTTTCGCTTGTTCGAACCGACGGCATATTGTTATGATGGAGTCAATCGCGCTGCAGTGCCTACACATTGGTATGCTGAAGGCATCGTCAGCTATGCCTTTAAAAACGCGGCCAACCTTTGTCCGCCTCTGGCATGTCTTTGTCAATGGTGCGGCACAAGGCTAGCACGTCTTGGATATATGCGACGTACGATTCCTTCGACATCTGAGCTCTGACGGCGAGTTCGATCCGGGCTGTATATATATATATATATATATATATATATATATATATATATATCGTCTTTTTTTCTTTCTCCTCCATTATCCTTCTCTCGACCTCACGTGTGAGCCCGAAACCACCTCCCCCTCTGTACACGACACGGAGCAGGCGCTTATGTGGCACCTTATGGAGGCTTTGCGTGCTCGAACCCGCGGTAGTCATTTGGCGCTCTATTAAAGTGTGCGCGCCGTGTAAACAGCTTGAAGAAATCGATTATCTGTGCATATGTGAGACCAGAGCGGGATGGAGTTATACTTTTATATACATGCCAATGAATTTTCTGCTTTATAGGCCACAAATATATGGCACCCGCTCCGCATATGTTGACTCACGGATGACTGTTCGCTATGGAGAGGGCACTAGTGTTGCAATGCCGACTTCATCATGGAATGCGGACTTCATCATGGAAAACTACGGAAGCACATACAGACGAGTAGAAGACGCGTGAGCACACAGGCACGGCGCTACTCTGTTTGTTTGAGCAGTCTTTTTCATGCGTGCCTTCTATTGTACTCGTGTGTATATGCGCTTCTGTAGTATTCATAGAAGATGGAAATGAGTTAAAAGTGATAGGTTAGTATAACAAAAATTAGCGCGCTGTTTTTTTAACCTCACTTTACTAACAGGCCTGATATGTAGAAACTTCGGAGTGACATACGTTCTTACACTGTATTTAAAATTAAATTCTATTAAGTTTTTATAAGCCTGTTTGCATTCTTTACAATATGGGTGCGGTTCCGGAAGCTTCTCAACCAGTAATCTTCATCGGACGCGAAGCGCGCTCATTTTAGGATGCTGCAAGGCCCGTTAAGAGGGCCGTATAAGTTTCGATGGCCGACCACACCATGAGGTTCGACGGGGGTGGCTAAACCAGGATGTATGACCCGGACGCTAATGACTCTTGGCTATTCCCCGCCATCAACGCTCAGACATATGCGTTGCTTTCAACGCTGACCCACAGTTCGCACATGCCGAGGTATTGAACACTTACGCCCGCCTTCGCCACCTCTACTATTGGCGCCGAATGTACCACTTCGTCTGCCGCTCCGTCCGTCCTTGTCTCGCTTGCCAGCGCCGTAAGAAGCCTCCCTGTCGTTCAACCGCTCCGCTAAAGCCGTTGCCTCGTATTGCGCGCTCCTTTGACCGCATCGGCATCGACTTGTAGAGACCTTATCCCATGATTCCTGTTGGCAAGCGATGGATGATCGTTGCAATCAATCACCTCACGCAATACACAGAGACTTCTCCATAACCATGAGCATCAGCTAATAGCATTGGCTCTTTCATTTTACAACACATCACTCTAAGGCATGGCACACCGCGTATCTGCTTAGCGACCGATGACGCGTCTTTCTGGCGATGTGCCCGAAGTGATTCTAAAGGAACGACATGTTGCTCACCAAATCGCCACGGCCTACCTACCGTACTCAAACGAATGGTTTGACTGAATGATTTAATCAAACATTGACCACTCAAAAAGGGACCGTGTTTTTTGCCTTTGTGACTCCATACGCAGACCACCACTGGGCTCTGACCGTGTTCCCTACTTTAAGGGTACGTGTCCTCCTGCACGCTAGACACCATTATTTCGTAGCATGCTAATATACACGAGTCGATGACAATTTCCCAAGCTGCTAAATACGCTGAAGCGTGTTGCCAGATCAATCGCGATGTCTCGAGAACTCCAGCGTCTTATACTCACGACTCCCTTGTGCGGCTCTGAATACCTTATAGGGGTATTACTGAAATTCTAGCGTGCGGACTTCCCGCTTTTCTGTAGCGCACAGCGCCAACGGAGCGGCAGTCGCAAGCTAGCAATTTCACAGCAGTCTTAACAGTCAGAGCTGTGATCCCTAACCCGTGGTTCACAGTGACTTGCGACCACGGTGGGTTCAGGTCAGGAGTACAGGGTGAGTATTTAACTCAAGGCGTTTATTCACATCAACAAAGGCAGCACAGTCAGGCAAAACAGACAAAACAACAGCGGCGGCGCGTTCCACACGGCTGAGGTGAAAACCACAAAACAGGCAAAACACAATATATGCTGGTAAGGGTTGAACTCACGTAGCGTGGATCCACGCTTGGGTTCTGGGGTGGTCAGTCACTCACGAAAGCGGGCGCTGCAGGGGGCAGCGTGCGGGGGTGTCCGCCGCAGAATTCAGCTGTGGCCTGTCGCAAGCTCGTCAGCCGAAAGACAAAAAAAGTCGCAGTTTCGCCGGATAGGCGAAGCATTGATTGCGGTAATAAATTAGCATACGAACTATAAGTATATAAATCTGCCGTACGAAGTAAGGACAGTAGTTTTATCGGTGGTATGAACTTTGAACATTCACTTACTAACATAACAAGCATGGCGTCACGCGCGCACAAGCAAACATGAACACAGATCACTCGATGACCGCGTAAACATGCTTTCAAAACGCTGGAGTGAGGAAGCGTGGCAGCAGCAGCGAGCGAATTGACCTTCGTGCTGCCTCTCGCTTCAACACCAACTAAGCGGCTAGAACACAGCTTACACGACGCTATCAGCCCTCGGCGCACCCTGTCCCCATCGCAGATCGCTTTCAAGATAGGGCCCGCGCGGCCGCGCCATACGCAGCCGCCACCAGAGTAGATTGACCCCCCCACCCCCTGGGTGCCTTGCGCGCGATGGAAGAGAGTGCAGGCACCTGGAAGATGGAAGACGGCGCAAGATAGGGCCTGATCGCTGGCTCTTGCGGGTTATGATTCGCTCTAGAGAGTTGATTTTGAGGTTAAGTATATAATTAAAGTTGTTTTGTTTGACCTTTTTTCCCAAGCACTTGGTGTCCTCAATATACGCTGTTCGCTTACACCGTAGATTACGAAATTATTGCGACGGATTGTATTCTCAAAGTCATAAACTTTGTTAGCGAGTTCACAGAGTTAGTTGATTACGCCTGCACAACATTATTCGTATTCAAGCAATTTTTGTTCGTGCAGTTGAATACGAACCAGTTTTTCTTGAATCGTGATTAATTTTGTTGAATGCCGGATATAGCCTGGTCGATTTGTTTTATGTGGGAAACTAGTTCCGTCAAGGTACTGTGTGTCTTAATTGCTTTGTTTGTTTAAATCTTTAGCACTTTGGCGTTGAAATTCATATCACTTTCTGAGCCTGTCCATGGAGCCGGGTTAACGTTGACATCCCCAGGTTTTAGTAGCAAGAACTTGATTCTCGTAAAAGTTAAGACTTGCAAGACTAGCGCCACTTTCGAGATGTCTAGTCGTAAAGCCTGCTGAGGAATACATTGCCGTTTTATATAACAATTTACCAAAGAATGCGCCAAGCAGTTTGGGATGATCTTTACTGCATTACTAATGCCTTTGTTATATAAGGGGACGGATACCTTTTTTTGACGATGGTGAGCTTGAATTTCACCTCCTCCAGTACACTACAACTGCAGGCTTGGAGTGACGCCTGAGACGGGCAAAAGATGCCGAGAGCGAGTGGGGCAATATTAATCCAGGTACAACCAAATTAGGAAGCCCCACTAAGCTTCAACAAAGACACTCCCTCACCAGAACAGGAATTGGCCTCCCTGGTGCAGTATTCAGCCATTCCCTCCCTCATGATTCCTACATTTAACACATTGCCCTCAGTTCCCAGTAGCTGCGGAGCACCTGACCAAAGCTGAGGTCAGGCCTGTAACGCAGCAGAGGGTGATAAGAATCTCTGGACCCGGATAGGCCGCCAGTGGAAACTGAACCTGGCAACCTTTAACGCCCGAAATCTGTCGAGTGAGGCTAGCTTAGCAGGACTACTTGAGGAACTATCGACATGGTTTGGGATATCATTGGCCTTAGTGAAATTAGCAGAACTGGTGAAGCTTTGACAGTGCTGAATAACGGCCATGTCCTCTGCTGTAGGGGTCTCCCAGATAAGAAGCAATACGGGGTAGGATTCCTAATCTATAAGGACATAGCGGGCAACATTGACGAATTCTACAGCATTAATGAGAAGATAGCAGTAGTCGTAATCAAACTTAATAAGAGATATTGATTAAAGGTAGTACAAACCTACGCTCCAACATCCAGTCACTAGGATGATGAAGTAGGTCAGTTCTTTGAAGATGTTAAATTAGCGATGAGAAAAGCGCAAACTCAGTATACTGTAGTAATGCGCGACTTCAATGCAAAAGTGGGGAAAAAGCAAGCATGTGAACAAGCAATTGACAACTACTGCGTCGATTCTAGGAACGCTAGCGGAGAGATGCTGGTAGAGTTCGCAGAAAGGAACAAGCTGCGAATAATGAACAGCTTTTTCAGGAATCGTAGCAACAGAAAGTGGACCTGGAAGAGCCCTAATGGTGAAACAAGAAATGAAACTGATTTGGTACTTTCTGCCGATCCCCGCATAGTATAGGATGTAGAAGTGATAAGTAGGGTAAAGTGCAGTGGTCATAGGTTAGTGGGGGCTACTATTCACCTCTATTTCAAGAGAGAAAGAGTAAAATTGGTCAAGAAGAAACAGGTCAACCTAGAGGCAGTAAGGGTAAAAGCAGACAAATTCAAGCTGGTACTCGCAAACAAATATGCAGGCTTGGAACAAAGAGATGAAGATGACATAGGGGTAATGAATGAAGCCGTAACTAGGCTGGCTTCAGAGGCAGCAATTGAAGTGGGAGGCAAGGCACCAAGGCAACCAGCAGGCAAGCCCTCCCAAGTAACAAAGGACGTAATAAACAAACGACAAAGAATGGAAGTGTCCAACTCAAGAGATAAGATAGAATTCGCCGAACTGTCAAAACTGATGAACAAGACGAAAACAAGGGGTATTCGAAATTATAACGTGAGAAAGACAAGAAGCCGTAAAAAATGGACACAGCCTGAAATCAGTGAGAAGGAAACTTGGCATAGGGGAAATCAAGATGTATGCACTGAAAGATAAGCAGGGTAATATCATCAGCAATCTCGAAGCTATAGTAAGAGCAGCAGAAAAATTCTATACTGACCTGTACAGTACTCAGGGGAGTCAGAATGTCTCCATTCGAAGCAGTAATGAATAGAATACAGAAACTCCTCCTATAACTAGCGATGAGGTCAGAAGGGCCTTGCAAGGCATGAAACGGGGAAGAGCGGCAGGAGAAGATGGAATAATATTCGATTTAATCAAATATGGAGGAGACAATGCTTGGAAAACTGGCGGCTCTCTATACGAAGTGTCTATTGACTGCAAGGGTCGCAGAAAACTGGAAGACTGCACACATTATACTAATCCACAAAAAGGGGGACGTTAAAGAATTGAAAAATTATAGGCCCGTTAGCTTAACCTTAGTATTATATAAAATATTCACCAAGATAATTTGCAATAGAATAAGGGCAACACTGGACTTTAGTCAACCAAGGGAACAGGCTGGCTTCAGGAAGGGATACTCTACAATGGATCACATCCATCTCATTATTCAGGTAATGTGGAAATCCGCAGATTACAATCAGCCTCTCTATATGGTTTTCATAGATTATGAAAAGGCATTTGATTCAGTAGATATACCAGCAGTCATAGAGGCATTACGTAATCAAGGAGTACAGACTGCCTACGTAAATATATTTTCGAAGATGCCTATAAAGAAAGAGGTTAGACAAGGAGACACAATCTTTCCAATGCTATTCACTGCGTGCTTGGAAGAACGATTCAATCTATTAAACTGGGAAGGCTTAGGAGTAAGGATCGATGGCGAATATATCAGCAACCTTCGGTTTGCCGATGACATTGTTATATGAAGCAATACTGCAGACCAGTTACATCGAATGATTGAGGACCTTATCAGTGAGAGTGCAAGAGTGGAGTTGAAGATTAATATTCAGAAGACAAAGATAATCATGAATAGCAAGAGTTCAGGATCAATAACAAGAATTCAGGATCGCCAGTCAGCCTCTAGAGTCTGTGAAGCAATACGTTTACCCAGGTCAATTAAACACAGGGAACGCTGCTCATGAGAAGGAAATTCATAGAATAAAAATGGGTCGGATCGCATACGGCAGACATTGTCAGCTCCTGATTGGAAGCTTACCATTATCATTGAAAAGGAAGGTGTACAATCAGTGCATTTTACTGGTGCTTAAATATGGGGCAGAGACTTGGAGACTAACAAAGAAGCTTGAGAACAAGTTAAGGACCGTGCAAAGAGCGATGGAACGAAGAATGCAAGGCATAACGTCAAGAGACAGAAAGAGAGCGGTTTAGATTGGAGAGAAAATGGGTATAGCCGAAATTCTGATTGACATTAATAGTAAAGGAGAAAAGGAGCTGGGGTGGTCATGTAATGCGCAGATTAGATAACCATTGGACCATTAGGGTGACAGAATAGGTACCAAGAGAAGGGAAGCGCAGTAGAAAAAGGCATAAGACTAGGTGGTGCGACGAAATTAGGAAATTTGTTGGGTGCTATTTGGATTTCGCTGGCGCAGGACAGGTGTAATTGGAGATGTCAGAGAGAGACCTCCGTACTGCAGTGGACATAAAATGGGATGATGATGATGATGATGATGATGATGATGATGATGATGATGATGATGTCCTAGAAAGTGGCGCTAGATTTAGGAATCAAACAATTTGAACATCGGCCGGAAAATGATTAAGAAAAACGCTATTACTGATTTTTTAGCCACTGGGACATTGCTAGTTGCCGCACAAGTAACGTGCGCCTCTTCGCGTAATCAAACTAAACAGGACAAACTGCGTATATGCTCCATGCTGTTTAAAAAACATTGCAAAAAAAAAAACAAATAAGATTGGAGGCCAATCCACTCTCTGAAGGTGGAATGCCAGCGAAGCTGTCGTTGTACTCCCAAATCCGCCCTCAGTCCACGGTGTGAACGTGGTTGGACAGGTCAGCCGAACGAGCACACGAAACAAAGCACGATTGACAGAGGTACAGTCCAAAGGAGTGCACGAAACAAAACGCGTTTGTTTGTGACCTGCGATTGAGCATACTTCTTAGTTAATTAGCTTAATGAAACTTGGTAAGGCTATAGCTTTATCCTATTGGATAAACATGGGGATGTCCATTTCCCACCCGTAGAAGCCTAGTTATTGACAGCAGACGGGAATTCAGCAAATTTAGAACTTCACTGTGAGCTACCAAATCATGAAAAGTAAATGAACGTGGTGCAGTAAGTGAAAAGCACCGAGTAAATGAACTTTGGTGCAATGATGGAATAGTCTTAGCTGCCAATATTCATTTAATCTTTTGGGGATAGTTTTGATAAAACAGAAGTGACAATAGGTATGCACGCACACGCTCGTATCACCTCGGTTACTAAATGCGTAAGCATTTATATGCCTACACCAACGAGAAACTTATCCGCCACGTAACACAATGAATGGCTCATACCCGCTTCAGCAATGGCTCATACTCCCGTAAGCAAGCAAATAAAAAAAATCTACCTGAGAGTCTATTGATGTTGAAAATGGTGCCTATTCATAACTAATCTGCTAAAGTGCATATCCAATTGTGATGAGACGAACAAGCTTTTGCATAAAATGAAGCGATTTTGCATCAAATTTAGGAACCGAGTTTTTTTCGCACACGCAGATTTGTTGACGGGCCACAAAAATCCAGAGAAACCTAGCCTTAAACAGCTTCGCTCTAGAACAAGCATGACATATGATACACAGCTGACTGTCTGAAATATTCATACTGCACTGCTTTTCCGTGGCGCATTACCGCAGATGCGTGGCCATAGTTGAGCAACTGGGTCCAAACTGAAAACAACAGTGCTAAATATGGGCAATGCGGTCTTCAAATTTTATATTTTTAATATTTTTAAAGGGATAAAAAACGATTACGTGTACGTTAATATGACCGTACCCACACAATCGTCACTCTTCAGGAGCTTGGTATTTACGTATATGGGCTTAGTTTAAACAAAAGTCAGTATTGAAAAGTTAGCTACTCGACGACTTCCACGTCTACTCTACACAAGGTAATCTTGACTATTTATTTACTAGGCTGAACGAAGGCACTTACCATCTTGTAATTAATTTTACTCTACGCGTCCTTATTTGTTCAGGTACAGTTCCACCACAGTGTGTTGAACCAGCGGCAAACCGTTGCTCGGGCACAGAAATGGAACGAATGAAAAAGAAAAGAGCCTTTTATAATATAACGGCCCAGGAATGTCAACTGTTTTATGCTTGTGGAGTGCCAGATAACCTGGAAGGCCAAAATTTTTACTTGAACACCTATTACTGTGAAAAAGAATGCAAGTGAGTTTCTACGCTGATGATGCAACTGCACTTAAAACCCATTCTTATACTTCTTTTGTAAACGCTTCATGGCAACATAACAGTGATGTGTCTAGTTCTACGGGTAGCATTTTACTATGCTTAAATGTGATCCACTGTTTTCAACTCATACGCTATTATGTTATCGACATCGTCGTTTCATTACCTAAATTTTTATTTAAACAACCATGCGACAATCTCTGGCAACAGTTGTCGCATTATAACTGAAGAGATAGGTGGGTATATTTTCCGAAGAACTTGTATTCCAATTGCACATGCGATGAACAATAATACTGCAGTTAATAACTTAAGATAGCACTCTTATAGATAAAACTACGTTGTTATAACGCGAAATACTGCTTATTGTTTCTTTTCCGTGACAGGCGCCATGAAAGTTGTACCGACGATTACCTGACAAAAGAAAAAAAAATGCTGCATTATTCTTTGTATTCACGTAGTTCTCTGATGCGCACAATTCTTGGAAAATTACCTTATTGCCAGTTAATATATGACAGTACAAGAAAACGGACGCCTCATGCACGTCAACAAACTTTGTAAATTCATTTTTTTGGGAGTCACGTCGCTGTTGGAAGAAATTGTGCAGAGCGAAAGTGAGAGCTGGCCGGCACTTCTGGTAAAAGTGGCAGCTCTATAATGCTATCCTGAAAAAGGTCATTTCCTTAAGCCCATCTGGAAAAGAGAAAATCACAAAAGAAACAGAATGAAGAAACGTTAATAAGGTTACATTATTATTAAGATAAGTCACGCCTTGCATGAAGAGGCCGGCGACTGTCATGGGAGGTCATGAAAGAAGGAAGCTTAGCTAGGATAAGATAAAAAAGTTCACGTCACAGTTACGAGTGTTTAACGCGAATGTTCAAGCTGTTGTCTCAAGTGAATGTTTAGCTGGGATGTGGGCTAGGCGTTTTTTCTCCCAATCATAAGCTCGACGAATTGATTGGGGGTTTGAATGCCAAGTAGAGTACTATGTTGGGCGAGTCGGGGCATCGGTAATCAGACGTGTTGTGGTGCAAATTATGAAACCCATGGGAAAAAAGAAGGAGGCAGAAAAAAGTTTTTTTGTCTGTTTCTTATTCCCCGGGTTTTACATTTTGCGCAACGGCACGTCGGGTCTGAAGGTCCTGCTTATTACAGGACATTTCAGTGAAAATGGTCATTTATAGCGTTAAACGAGAAAGTTGGCGTCCCTAAAACCGCAAAATTCTGCCACTTTATAAAACACCCCGAAACTGGGCGCGGCAACGACCCCCCATCCCACCCCCTGCCCGGCACCGGCTTCAAAAGCTCAGACTCCTATAGAAAACGCGCTGGCACAAATCTTGCAACAAATGCAAAGTATGGATAATTTGTAAGAGCAGTTATACGTAGAATTTCAAAACCTTAAAAGCTATGTTGACGAATCAACCCCAACCTTCAAATAAACAGCACGTAAACGTACGAAGGGAAGCCCGGGCGCCCCTTCGAACAGACGGCCGCGTCAACCGCACACAACAGAAAGCGAGCAGAATGGCGAGTAGCCTAACATGCACAGCAGACCGACTAGAAATGTGGCACTGGACTTGCCGCACCATCGCTTAACGAGCGGTGGTCATGCAACAATTCATAAACACGGCTTTGATAAAACCGGATATCTTATGTTCACAAGAAATCGGTGCCATACCAGTTAAAATACGCGGATACTATATGATTTCTAACCCCGATAATTTGCGGGTGGCAACGCTAGTGGCCAAGGGCGTCGTAACGAGTGCCCGCTAAGCAGCAAAATGTGTTATGAAGCATCAAATTATAAAAATGCATGCCGACAAACGAGGTAGGGCCACAAGCATCATGATAAACATACGTATATAGCCCACAAAAAAAGAGAGGAACGACCTCTGAAAATATCCTCACAAAAACGATCTCCTTACTAGAACGGAAAAACCGACTGGTCTTTTTAGGCGACTTCGATGCCCCTCACACAACCTGGGGCTATAAATGGTATACTCCCAAGGGGGCGCCACTAATACAAGTGACCGACAGATACGGTTTCCAGTTAGAAAAGCTGCCAACGGCTCCAACACGGATAGAGAGAGAGAGAGATAGGTGAGGAGAGGCAGGGAAGTTAAGCAGATGTTAGTATGCGGTTGGCTACCCTACACTGAGGTTGGGAGATAGGGGTCAGAAAGAGGACCGAGAAGGAAGGGGTAAAAATATGCACACACAGAGACGTACACACGAAGGGCTTTCGAGTTAGAGATGTTCACAAAGGCCGGCAGATCGAAAGAAGCACAGTAGTATCGCACGGCCTTCTTCTGTGACGTTAGGTCCTGTGGATAGTATTGAATTCCTTCTTCTGATAGCGGTCGGTCGTCCAGTTGGTTGTGTTCGTGGAGAAGAGATTCTCTCTGTGGACTGTACTGCGGGCAGTCGCACAAAATAGGGCTAATCGATTCTTCATGGCCGCAGTGGTCACAGGTTGCGGTGTCGGCCATCCCTACGCGGAAGGCATAGGTTGGGCTTGGCAAAAGCAACGCCCAACCACAGTCGATACAAAACCGTGGCGTCTCCACGGCGAAGCTTTGATGGGACTTGAAGGCGTAAATTGGGGTGAAGGGAGTAAATGTGGCTCATTCCATTGGGACGTGGGGTACTGGCGAGTAAGCAAGCGGAGCTTCCGTGCTGCGATATCAGGATACCTTAGAACACCCACTTATAAAGCGAGATATACGAAGGAAAAAGAAGGATGTGCTTGCTGCGGCAAAGCTAGGGAAACGATGGACCATGTTTTATTAGAATGTGAAGACATCTGCCCAGTGGTCGATTTAGGCACCACTGGCCTCCTTGAAGCCCTTGGGATCAGCGAGAGCAGTGGAAAAGTAAACATGTTCGCAATAGAGACTAGTAAGAGGCGATAGGAAGATTGATGGAAGTAGGGAGGCGGAAGAAAACGGAGACGTACAAAAACAAAGTTCACAGTAGGGGGTCAGCAAATTTGGTTATGGGAATTCATCGTGTTTTTTTTTTCTTTTTTCTTTTCTTCTTAAATGTAGGTAGGGCAACTAGGCAGTATGATAGCAAGATCTTGGTGGCGCAACCTACCGCGTGATTCCAAAGGGGATGCTTATAACATCCAACCAGATCTAGAAAGTTGTGTTGGTACGCGGTGGTCCTTAGTATGGGTTGAACGGGCAGCTTGTCCGCCTGTTCATTGCTGATAATCCCGCAGTGACTTGGGAGCTCTTGAAAAGTTATTTCATGGCATACATCACTTATATGGTGCAACGTCGTTGTAATTTGAAATACCAGATGTTCGTGCGATCCGCGTCGTAAAGGTGACCGTAGAGATTGCAGTGCCGCCTTTGAATCACGGAAGATCGTTCACTTGTATGGCGTTTCATCACCGATGTAATCAAGGGCGGTAAGAAGCTCTGCTGCTGTCGATGTTGTCGCGTGAGTCGTCTTAAATTTGATGGTTGTAATTTTCGCTGGTATCACGATTGCCGCAGCGGAGCTGTGTGGCAGGACAGATCTATTAGTGTATAAATGCATAGAGTCACGGTGGTTCTCGTACAAAAGCAGTAAAATTAGCTGTTTAAGGGCTGGTGATGATAGATCAGCTTTTTTGTGATGCCAGATATTGTCAGGTTGATTTTTGGCTGAGCGAGGCACGAAGGAGGAATCGAAGGTCTCTTAGCAGGAGTGAAACAAGCTGGAAATCATTCAGCATGTAAGGTTATCATTTCGCTGAAAGAGTTGGGTGGCCTATCCGCTTCCAACGCGGATAGGAAACAGTGTCAGCATACACACTTTCCCCGATTTGACATTTACGCTCAGTTGGACAATTTGACCTGGCAAAGTCTCAATGAAACTCTAGGGAATAGCCACTGCATTATAAGCCTATTAATACACTCACCAAAAATCAGACGAACTTCCGGGAAAGTAGTAATCATGGAGTGGTCGGTTTACCGAAACATTCCCTTCCCCGACAATGGGCTCGATAACACAGAAGAGGGGCTTCTCACATTTGGGAGGCTCACGGCAAGATCTCTAAGCAAATCACCCTTTCCACGGAAAACACCTTAATTGGTACCCATCTCCTGCACCTATACGATTGCAGGAGGGGGCTCACCAGACGGTGGAAAAGGCAGAGACTGAATTGGAAATTCAGAATGAAAATAGCCGAACAACAGAAAAGGCAACCGACTGTGCTAGGTAACTGGAAGCTGAAATTTGTGAGAGGCACACTAACGACAGCCAAAACATCGGCAATCCTGCGAAGCATGCTGCAGCCGGAAAATACAAAAAACGGTCACTAGAAGGACCCGAAAACCACTTGCTGGAAAGTTCAAGGGCTCGAACGAAGCCCTGATTAACTTGCTTCGGGAGCGGTATACATAGAGTCGGAAACCGTGGCTCTAGGCACACGGAAGTACCAAGGAACTTTTTTAAAACCTCCTTGGGAAGTACAACGGTCTAGCTAGACGCTCCGATCTCAAACGCCAACCTTTTCGCAACGGCGAAATTCGCACGACGGAACACCGCCCTCAATACAAACAAAGTTACGCAATGCTACGAAACCTTAGTGATGAGCATCTAGAAAAAAGCTCCCAGACTACTTAATTCCGGAAGTTTGGGACACGGGAACGCTAGCGATGCAGTGGAAGGTAGCGTCCATAGTTCTCATACCAAATGCCAAGAAAGCCCTGAGCCTGCAAAACCAGCGGCTCATATTTCTCGCCTGATATCTTGGAAAACTATTTGGAAGAGTCATACTAGCTAGATTATCTAACTGCTCCCGTGCTTGCTTAGTGGCTATGGTGTTGGACTCCTAAGCACTACGTCGCGGAATCGAATCCGGGCCATGGCGGCCGCATTTCGATGGGGGCAAAATGAGAATACCCCCGTGTACTCAGATTTAGGTACACGTTAAAGAACCCCAGGTGGTCAAAATTTCCGGAGCCCACCACTACGAAGCGCCTCATATTCAGATAATGGTTCTGGCGCGTAAAACCCCACAATATTTAGATTAACTAAACACATAAAAGAACACGACTACCTATTTTACAAAGTGTACGTGTTTATGTTGCATTTTTCCACGCAAGACATATTCCTAAGACTGTACGACGAGGTGATCAACGACATCTCAACAAGGGCAGGACACGTAGTGGTGGCACTAAATGTGAAAAGCGCCTTCGATATCATGGCTCACGACCATATTCTGCAAGAACTAAGCAGTATGGCGCACGGATAAAGAACAACTACATTGGCTCCTTCCTAACGGGACCAAAATTCGCAATAGGGATAGTAGAAGTCTCGTCTGAATCTCTCAGGATGCCCAATCGTGGACCCCGCAGGGATCGATACTATCTCTTTTGCTCTTCAATATGGGCGTGAATAGGCTAGCTAAAGAACTGGAACAAATAACGGAACTGAAATTCGCGCTCTAAGCAGATGACAATACGCTCTGCGTAACAGAAAAATCACTGGGCCACAAAGAAAACATGCTACAAGAGGTGATACAAACAGCGCATTGTTTGCAGTAAAGGGCGGTATGGCTTGCGCACCGGAGAAATCTGAATTCATCAGAGTTCAGGGCAGGGGGTACTGCAAACCACAATCCTCACTCTGGCTCGACGGAGAAGAGCTCAAAGAGGTCCGAACAATGCGCGTACTCGGCATTTGACTTCAAAGTAACAGAGGCACAGATAACACAGTCAGGGCTATATCCTAACGAAAGTCAAACAAATCTCTAAAATTATACGAAGAGGGCCGAAGCATCATGCGGGTTTAGCGAGGCTGTAACTTCCAGACCTGCTCACGCCTTCGTCATCAGCCGCATTACGTACAGCCTCCCTTGCCAGCAGTTGTGTAAAACGGAACTGGAGCAGATAGACGCCCTTATACGAACGGCCTACAAAACTGCCATCGAGCTCCCTATGTGCGCTTCCACAGCAAGACTAAATACACTGTGGGTGCACAATACATTCGAAGAACTAAAGGTAGTGGTATTCATATCGCAAATACAGTGCCTAAACTTATCCACAATCGGGAGAAAGCTGCTAGAAACACTGGAATACACAGCACGACCAGACTACTGCGAGGAAGACTTGGTGGCTCTACTTCGAACGACACACGAAAACCTCACAGTGGCGCCAATTGTCGAAAACGTGAGCCCTTTTTACCACCAGGGCCGGCGCATGGCTCGGGCACACCAACTAAAAAAAAAAAGGGGGTTTGGAAATTGTGCTAACTCACTGTACACAGATGTAGCTCCGGGGCCAGGTGGCCATAGAATAGTGGCCGCAAGCGCGATGGATGAATCGAAATTCCAAATTGGCGCCACAGTTAGGAGCAAATACAAGGGCACGGTGTACACAGCCGCCGTTTCAATAGAAATTAAGGCCAAAGGCGCAGCTGGCCAGCAATCTGTGATCCTCACGAACTCATAGGTGGCTTGTCGCGTATTTATACAAGGCAGAGTACCGGTGTGTGCCATACGCATACTAGATCACACGCTCTGGGAAACGCACTGTGTCATCTGGTGCCCGGGACACACGGGGGTTACAGGCTACTAAAGGGCAGAAGCCCTTTAGTAGCTCGAAAATTGGCTTGCCGAGCTAGAGTGCAGCCCGAGACACCGCATCGGATCCTTTGATGCCTCCACGCGACGGCCTTGAGCACCAGCGTCTGGAACGCAGAACATACGAGGCGCCCGCCCCAAGTCTCAGGGAGCGGATGCCCGGGATTTGAGATTAATTCAGGCAAATACCCACCACAGCCTCGGGCTATGGCATGTAATGTTGCCTACTGCCTATCCCGGCCACGACCCGTGGTGCTGGGGGAAGCCAACTCTCGCTCAGGTAACGTTGGAATGTACGAGCAGGCCCTCAAAATTCAATTCCCCCATGTTGAGGTCCAAAACAACAAATAGTGAGCAGCGGGAGACCATCCTCGTGGGGCGGACTTGGAGACCCAGAAATGTCTCCTCGACCAGGCCCTGCGAGTAGCTCTGGCTAGTGGAGCCTCGGAATATGGACCTACCCACGCGCTGCCAACACCTCTTTCCTCTTCATTCAATAAAATGTTATTCTCTCTCTCAACCATCTACGAATGGGGCAGGCTCAAGTGGCGCACGGTACACAAAGACGTCACCAGCGGAGGGATCATTTCACTATTATAATGCCCAAACACCCTCTGAAAAACAAGCGGACCCACTACGAATACGGGCGAGCCCTGTAAGAGCTCCACCAGCTGTGACATAAGTTAAACTTGTAACATTCTTAATGCGTGAATAAACGTCACTTGTGTATTTGGTTATGTCATTGCTGCACCCTAGTGCCCATACACCATCTGCAGCACGCACAGGATGCTTCGCGTCCCTCACTGCGGCGGCGTTCATGATACAGCCTGCCCATTTTTTAGACGTTATGCTGTGACGAATAACTAAGAAAATGAGATGATAGCTTTTAGTGAAGTGACGATCACTACTAACTAGCATACTTACTAAATGGCCTTTTTTTTCCTCTTTCAGGGGCTTTACGGCGACGAGCGCGAGTGGTAAATTTCTTTATATTTGACCATGCATGATAAATTTATTCACCTTCTAAGCATTCAATACAGAAAAGCTATCTTTGCTTAGTGTAAGCTTTGAGAGTGCGACGGCAGGAGATGAAGCTTTAAATAATCGTCATTTTTAAAGCCTCTGCCAAGCGAAGTTACAGGCATCTTTTGGTTTTACTCAACGCTTCCTTATTTTATCATTGCAGGACATTGACAGCGGCTAAAGTGTCATTGAAGCGGCTGATTGTGCCTTATATTATTTGTTTAATTAAACAAATGTAGCCACGGCTAACTGCGAATTTGGAGGTATTGTTCATAATAAATAGGCCACATCTTGACGTACCTACGTCAGTTCCTGCGCTCTAGACATATGGCATGCATTATGCATGCGGTTGGAGATGTAGGTCTACATATGTAACCTTAAAAATCCCAGGACACCTAAGCACTTCTAATCAGTTGTGGATGCGAAAGCATTAATGTCCAACTGAACGCCGCTCAGCGGCCCTGCGAGTTATGAACTCCTCGCGGGCAGCCAAGCGTTTTGAGGCACTCTGCCAAAGCCTCTTAGATAGCAGATGTCCGGTGCACTTCAATCAGAGACGTGATGCTACCTTGCTCGACTGCCATAGAATCTAATGAGGACGCTCCCGAGTAAGCTGCGGTGATTTTGGCGTAACCGCTTTCGTCACGCCAGCCTTGGCATTGGAAATTTCGGTCCACGCAGCATGATGTAATAAAGCAGAGTGCACAGGCCTGCTATCTAGGAGGCGCTGCCTTAGCCCAGTGGGTATAATACTCGGCTTCTGGCCATGGGGTCATAGGCTCAAAACTCCGTACCACCAACGTTTTCCCTTTCGAATGTATTTAGATTTTATACAATAATTTCTTTATTGCGATTACTGAGGCGTAGTTAGAACGCAGGCGAGAGCTTGCGCGAAGAAGGGACGCGCAGATAACACAGGGTTCCGAAAACGAGAGTGAAGGTTACGTGGCGTCGCGACGATGCCGTCTCCCCTCACGCAATACCTCGTGCGCCATTGCGGCAGTAAGTGCGAAATGCGAAAACAGCCGTGTACTTAGATTTAGGTGCACGTTAAAGAACCCCAGGTGGTCGAAATTTCCGGAGTCCTCCACTACCGCGTGCCTCATAATCAGAAAGTGGTTTTGGCACGTAAACCCCAATAATTTAATTTAATTAATTGCGGCAGTAAGTGTGCCATTTCAACCTTTCTGCTCCGTCGAGGCGCACACATGACGTGGCGTCGCAGCCAATGGGAATTTAGGTGCCGTTTCGCTGCTACAGACGCCTGCTTTTGCGCTCAATGAGGTATTTGATGCTTTCGCGTGAATATATAAAAATAAGAGAGCAAGCATTGCACATTTTCAATTCTCGTCAGACAAAGTTGCATTTCGGCTACTGTGGTATACTAAACGGAGCAACGGAACAGCGTAAGAAAGGATACATAAACACCGTCCCCGCCCCACGCGTCACCATGCGTTTTGGCCCGGCTCCGCATATGGTATACTGTCGAGGAGGAGGGCGAAGCTTAAAAAGCAGTTCCGACGGCGAGCCTCTGGCAAGAGTCCTTACCCAACGGCGCACCAGAGGAGGGAGAAATACCAGGTATAGCTCTGAGACCTATACCAAATAAACCCAGTTACTTTCGAGTCAAATCCAGGCTTCGTCAATTTTTTTTTGTAAACCTCAACTGGTGACGAGGATGAGATTACCTGGATTCTACACAGTGTCAAATTTGGCTGCGGTGATCTTGACTGGGAAATCACGGCGACAGAAGGCAGTACTGCGCAACCGTGTGTGCCGCTCTTAAAGTTTAGCCTACTTCATGACATATTAATCAGGGCAATTGGTGTCTTCTAAACAAAGGCAGTGTCATGGGCATGATAAATGGAACGACTAGAGTTGTTCGTAACTGCTAATGACATGCCGCCAAAAAAGCAAGTGAAATCTTCTGTCTGTTTTCGGAATGGAAACGTACAGGTTCATACGCAAACTGGAAGCTCCAGACAAGACCTCGTCTAAGACGTATGAGCGACTCCTGCAATAATGCAACCGCATGTTGAGCCACAATGCAATGATACTGTGGAGAGATATTTCACCACAGGAAGCAGACCAAAAACTAAACCATATCAGGTTACGTAGTCTAACTGAAACTACGGTCCTTGAAATGCAAGTTCGGAGACTCTCTGGACACCGGCCTTCGAGACAAATTGGTCAATGGCATAAGAGGTGGCAGCATTCTCGAACAGCTTCTAGCGAAACCTCAACTGACCTTCAAGTCGACAGTAGGCTTCGCGACATCATTTGAAGTGACCATGAAAGTCTTCAAGTAGTTACAGCGAGAACATTCACAGAACATAAACTGTCTGGCACTAAACAGTAGAAAGGCAAGTCGGAATAGCAGACCAAAAAGAAAGTTAAATCGCAAGGCCAGTGGCGTAGTAAAGGGGGGGGGGAGGAGGGGCGTGGACCTTGGGCTGAAGACGCCTCTCTTTCCGCCGGCTTGACTGGGCGCAAATGGTAAAGAATGCCCCGGTAACCAGCAGTCCGAGCTCATGTACCCGATGTACTCGATGTGTAGTGCAGCATAATTGTCGTCTGCAGCTTTATCAACATCTTACGTATTAATTGAATAATCTGCGGGCTAAAAAGTTTAATTCGCTAAGTGGTCGCTAAACTACTCGCCTTAGCGGAACGTTTCATGTGCTGTATGCTCGTGGGGTGCGCTCGTGCGCGGAGAGGGCATCGCCAAAGACACAGTATGGCGATGTGGCTCTTGGGTCCCTCTTTCGTTCAGTCCGCTCTATATTAAAGTAGGATATATTCAATAACTGTTTAATTAGGAATTATAGAGGAAACTTTGCAATTCGGGAATTGAGGACCCAAAGTCATAATTACTCAACAATAACTTCTTCTCTAAAAAAATCGCCTCAGGGGACAGAGCAGGGTGTGAGACCGCACTAGTTGGTATTCCACGCTGAAGTGACTAGCGCAAGAGTGGACACGGGACACAAAAAGGCGACAAGGACAGGCGCAAACTTACACAGCATGTCCACGCCTTCAGACATACAGCGCTCCGCTTCACATGCCGGGGCTTGCTTCGACACGTCGTGAACCACCGCGAGCAGTTCCGCTGGTTATTTGCGTCTTTCGACGGCAAACGTGGGGCCCAGTGCAAGGGTCCGTCTGACGTAGGAAAACGCCTTAATACCTTGATTTAGGCGAGTTGGTTCATCTTGGCAGTTTTCATAAAAAAGCGCTAAAGACAAACACGAAGTCGAAGGAACACATACGACAGGACTGCGCCAGTCCTGTCGTATGTGTTCCTTCGACTTCGTCTTCCTCCTTAGCGCATTTTTCTGAAAACTGGAGACGCCTTCTTCTGGGTGGACCTGTCTGGAAGACTGATGGTGAAGCGGCCGGTTACGAAGCCGGAGCAAAAACAAATCGTGCCGCCATTGCCATTCCACAGAGTTGTCTGTGAGAGTGCTCAATTCGCGCCGCATCTTCATTTTATCTTGACGGCTTCCAGGACCCCGGTCGAGCTGAACGTGCAGGGACTCTCAGTATAATCGAGATTGCCTCAACACTTCGGAGCGTAGGATCTTGCAGATCCTTTTTCCATGTCCTGCTGATGGGCCAGAACCACCGAAGGCTGCTAGGACGTCTGCGGGAAGCTGCTCGTTGCGAATGCAGTATCACAAGACGCGGGCACGGCAAACAGTGATTACGATCAAGGTTACGAGGACAGACGGATGAAGATTAACACAATTAACAAAGCCCGACGAAGTAGAAGTGAACTGAAGCAGGGTGTGAGACCGGGCTAGTTGGTATTCCATGCTGAAGTGACTAGCTCAAGAGTGGACACCAGACACAAAAAGGCGACAAGGACAATTGTTCAACTACCTTCAAGATTCTATAACCTTCAGAAGATCAAACAATTCAAATCTGGGGTCACGAATGACCATGGACGAGTCATTTCATCAATTCTTGGGGCCGACTGCTAACCGTTTCCGAGTTGTTCTGCGAACCGTCTTCCCACCTACCTGGGTTAATGGGTAGTCGGTGGTCGAATGGTAGCGCATCGGGCTGCTGTGCTAAGGTAACAGTGTTAGAAACCAATCATCGGGACAACTTGGGCCACTGAGCATGTGGCAATGTGTAGATACGTGCCGCTCTTCAACGAACCTCTTTCACGCCGACATGAGTCATTGTAGGATGTGGGACTTGGTTGGCACCACTGTTCTAGGAAACTATTAGGCGGCGACTTGGAGCACTCGGTATGTACGGCTATTGAATGAACCTCTTGCCGACTTGAGTCACTGAGTATGTGCCACTGAGTGTGCGGCAAGCGAGGGAACAATTTTCACGTCAGCAGGCACCGGCGCACCTGGCTTCTCGACTCGGAGCCGCCGCGTGAACTTCTCGGTGGTGCCACCAGATGGCACGGCGTGTACAGAATGAAGCACGAGAGGGAGCCCGGTTGCTGCATGAAGCGTTTCTCAGCGTTCGCACGCACCGGCGCACCATGCATTTCGGACGCTACGCGCAGGTATCCTGGCGGTGGTGCTAGATGGCGCCGAGCGTTTTTTAAGGAACCGCGAAAGAGGAGTCTCGCTGCTGTACGCGCCTCATACATAACCGATTTCGACGATGACAACACGTTGTGTCACTGTATGGTTTCAATGCTAACGCATTACGGTCGACAGTCATCGTGAGATGTGTAACGAGCGAAACGATTACTCTTGCCAGCGTTTCGAGGATTAGATTCTTCGTTTAGAGCTTAGCGATGCAACACTGGCGGATGAGTTAATGTTCCATCCTCTGGGAAAGCCGTACATCGCGAAGGGTCAGCCACACGGGCACTCCTTATGTACCAGCGGCCCGTGGACTTGGTCACACAAATTGATTTCACTCCATTTTAAAAATACCAATCATTATTTTCGCAACCAACTTTTTTCATCCAAGTGGAGTTTCTCAAGCCCACATAGGACTCCCTGGCCGTATCGGGGAGTTGGAGACCAGTGGGTACGCTTACTGACTTAAGAGAAGGAGCCATTGAAGTCTGTGAATATAGAAAAAGCATGCATTCAAACTACAATAACATGTTTTATTTGGTAAAAAGCAGGAGCTTTTATCATTACAACAGAAGGAGAAAGCAATGGGAAACAAAAATATAAAGTCCCCTGCTT
Source organism: Dermacentor variabilis (assembly GCF_050947875.1). Lineage (NCBI taxonomy): Eukaryota > Metazoa > Arthropoda > Arachnida > Ixodida > Ixodidae > Dermacentor > Dermacentor variabilis. The sequence continues at coordinate 57,250,520 of NC_134578.1, forward strand.
GGGCATAGTGTCACAGACTACGCCAGGACCTCACATTCAGGAGATGTTCTGGAAAATGGCTTTTCAGCGTGACCGTGCATCGAAGCATGTTTTCGCAAGCAAAATGCTATTTAACTAATGAGTTCATGTATATTGCGTCTTGAAGCGTTGCTGAATGCGCTGCGATTAAGATGATGGTGATGATACCCATGGAATTTTCGTTTCCGCGCACTATGAGCATTGAAGGTATAGCTTTTCTTTAATCACTACCATAATTCTAGTACAAAACTGGACGTTATGAGTTGTGCAGTTATAACGGCTCGACTTTGGCATCTTCAATAAGTGGCACATTAAGGATCATAAACTTGGATGATTTGAAACAGACTTCTCTCAGTTAGTGGACGTGCATATAGGTGAACTTTATTGATGTGTAGTATACATTGGTTGATGAATGCGCTCGTTTGGTTCGAAGCATGCGCGTTTATGAGTGTGGTTGTTTGTGTACAGTGATTTATAACGCGGTCTCTTGTTTTTCATGAGCATAATAAGGATTTCTTTTCCTGAAGTGTTTGTACCTTGAGCATCAGTGCAAGTTGACAATTAACCGATGTGGCTTCAACACAGTACTTAGGGATAAGTATGCAGTTTGGATGTGCTGTTTACGAGCGGAATTTATAGTTGGCTATATTTGAGGTCTCTGATGAACTAAGCACAAAGCCTTCCTTTATCGATAGCGAAGTTGTGGCGTGCTTAGCGGTTGAGAGCGTATTTCTTCCGCTCCAGGGTAAGTTCATCAACTGGCCAGTGCTCCAGAGCGTTCTGGTTCCTCTTCAACTCCATCTCAACAGATTGGTGGACTATAGCAACTGCTATGGACTGGCTGAAGACGTTGACGCAGGTACGGCAGCGGTTCCTGCAGATTAAAGAAAACGAATGTGAAAATGTCCCTTGTTTCAAATTGTCGGACTGCATTTTTTTGTAGGAGTCGAAAACAAAAATGCCCAGATAGTAAAATGCAAAAATATACATATTGTACTATTCTTGACAACATTTAATGATGATGAGGCTGCTTGCGCTAGCACGAACTTTATCGCTTCATCATCATTATCATTATCTGCCTATTTAATCTCCGCTGCAGCAGGGCGAAGGCCTTTCCCAGCGATATCCGATGACTCCTGTCTTGTGCCAGTCGACCCCATCTCACGCCTGCAAATTTCCTAATCTTCAATACACCACCTAGTTCTCTGTCATCCTCGACTGCTGTTCCCTTCTCTTGGCACCCATTTTGTAACATTAAGAAGAGCTCCAATTATCTGTGCTAAGCATTACATTGCCTGCCCAGCCCTACTCCTCCCTTCTGACGTCAACTAGACTTTATCTATGAAAAAGTCATTTTACCAGGGCCATTTTCAGGGCCCTGATGTGCCTCATAATGGTCGTTGCTCGATAAGACACTATACGTGATAGAGGAAAGCTGCCAAGTGAATGTTTTGGTTACTTTAATGTCTATGACTTTCCCGTACTTTCCATCGTTCAGAAAGAAATTCGTCAGGCACTACTGGTCGTAGCGCCCGTCACTGATTTCACTTCATGTTGACCTGTAAGGTACATTTAAACTATTCCACTATATGAATTATAAAAACAAAGTGAACTCTGTTTAGGGGCAGATTCTCGCACAGTTCCTTCCTGACAATGCTTAAGAGGAAGCTTTCTCTCGGGCCCCCAACTCCGATGCAGGGCAAAGGCCTCTCCCATACTTCTCCAACTACCCCGGTCATGTGCTAATTGTGGCCATGTTGTCCCTGCAAACTTCTTAATCTGATCCACCCACCTAACTTTCTGCCGCCCCCTGCTACGCTTCCCTTCTCCTGGAATCCATTCCGTAACCCATAATGACCATCGGTTATCTTCCCTTTTCATTACATGCCCTGCCCGTGCCCCCATTTCTCTTTCTTGATTTCACCTAAGAAATGTCATTAACTCGCGTTTGTTCCCTCACCCAATCTGCTCTCTTCTTATCCCTTAACATTACACCCATCGTTCTCAACAGTCACTATAGTTCTGCAGAAGGGTTGAAGTCTGGGCCAGTTGTTACGTACTTGAAGGAAAAACCAGTCAAAAACACAAAGGACAAGAGGAGAGGTTCACAGTTGATAGTCCAGTCGTTGTGGTGTGAACCTCTCATCTTGTCCTTTGTTTTTTTTTTACTGGTTTTTTCCTTCAACTATAGTTCTATTTTTTTTTCTTTTTCTCTTGCATGCAACAAACCTCATCCAATGCGGTGCAGCGTTTTCCGAGAGAAACGACTTATCCTTTCCCGTGTATTTAGATAGGAGCTAGCCCCCGAGCTAAAAGCTTCCTCTTAAGACTAAGATATGGCTCCCGCACTTACATTATCCAGTCGACGGCCAGCAAAAGCCCGATATGAGACGGGCCGATGCCACCGGCCTTCAGCACAAGGATCATCGTGATCACGCCTGCGTTGGGTATCCCTCGGTTGGCGAAGCTTGTCAGGGCAGCGGCGACGCTGAAATGCATTTAAAACAGAGTGTGAATCGTTTTAGCTAAGAGAGAGAGAGAGAGAGAGAGAAGGGAAGAAGGAAAAGCAGGGAGGTTAACCAGACTGAGTGCAGTTTGCTACCTTACACGTGGGGAGAGGAATGGGGAGTCAGAAAGCGAGTGAAACATGAGTCTATATCGCCCTTTCATATGCACTAAGTTAGGTGTAGGATGTCTATAGTCGGGCACTCAAGTCTGTTGCCTTCAGGTAGTGAAGAAGCACTCGAACTGCTTTCTGGGCTAATGAACTGTGAGGTCAGGCTCCCAAGATCTTTGCTTTTGTAAATGGCCTGTCATCCAGTCTATTCAAGGCACACTGGAGAGTCTGACGTTGGTTATCAAAGCGAGAACAGTGGCACAGAAGATGACTGATCGTCTCTTCACACTTGCACTTAACACACATTGGTGGGTCCGTCATTCTCATACGATAGCTGTAGGAGTTGGTATGTTTGACTTATTCACTCGATGTGACACGTCGATTCCTCCCTGTATTATCTGAGCGTAGGTTATAAATAAATACGTTTGTTAAAGCATATCGGTTTAGCGATGGATGTCTACCTATATAACGATGCATTACTTTTGGTGCCATAAGAATCAGTACAGGGTTCGTCGCTTCTGCTCCCATACAGTGACACCAGTGGTAGCGATCGTGAATATCAGAGACTTGAAACGCAAGATATTCCACAACGTTGATGAATAATTAAACAAAGAATACATAACTGAACAACACATTAATAAAGAATATCTTCAGAAAAGAAAAATAAATATATTGCAATTGTTCTGGCTTGATTTTTCGCCTGCTTTAGTGTGCACTTCGAATAGGTTGCCTGAATCATCCAAACAACGGCTATTCATCGTTCGCACAGCCGCGCTTTCCACGCAGCGTCACCGTTAGTGCAAGGGAGTATGTACATCGAAAAGGCGACAGCATATAGAATACCTAATTTAGCCTACCAGGCTGAAATTATATCCGTCTTACGCAAGCAACGAGGCCAAACATTTACGTTACTGTATGCAGTACGTTACTTTCAAATCAAATCGTTGTGCTAAGCGGCGATACCGAAATATGGCTTGAATAACACTGCAAAACTTTAGCCAAGTTTCTTCTGGATGAGAGCTCCCGAAGAGCATCGGAAATATTCGGCTTAATTCGGAGTCACTCGGTGGTACAACGAGCTGTTTGTGATGGCTGATTTTTGTGACGGGATACGATTGCATCACCGAGCCAGCATGGGTATGTCCAACGTTTGTCACCGATTACCTGTTGTCGAGGAAGCGGCCCGGTGGGCCTTGACGACTTATGACATTCGGTATCGTGACGCAAACAAGACACGTAAAAAAGAAAGAAAGAAAAAGAAAGTAAAACAGCCCGTTGCTCGGATCTCACAGACGGGAGACAGTGATACTCAACGACCCCTAAAGCGTCAAGCATAAGCTCTCTCAAGACCAGACGTAAACGGTTTTTAGCCGAACACCAACTATTAAAGGGACACGCAAGGATCGTTAACGCAGGCAGGCCTGATTACATGCATCGTAAATCGCGCAGTGTTCAGAGGACGCATGTAGCACACAGCTTAACAAGCACTAAGGCCACTGGCTGAATAACTGCTAATGGCGCATAAGGCGTACGCTAATCTACACTGCTTAAGGACGGCGTTGAACTTCGATTACGGATTACGTAACATCGGTGCAAACCTGTATATAGTATTGCGGTTTGGCCCACTTGCACCCCCCAAGTGGAACTATTTAAAAAATAAAGAAAGAAAAAGAACCTGGCGCAACTTGTTACAACAGAGTTGAACACGACGGCGACTCCTCGCACACCATGGTAGGTCAAGAGCTTCTTACGTCTCAACACGACTTCGAGCCGCAAGAAGCCGTGAACTGACATTTGTAGCGAAAACGTCTGTGAGTATGCCGGGCCTTGAGTGGTGCAACAACACGCAAAGAAAGCACGACGCCGGCGGTAGAAACGCACCATATGGCCAAGTAGTGCGCGAAGTCCAGCTCAATGCCGCTCAGGTTCGCGATGAAGATGGTCCCGATGGCGGCGTAGAGGGCGGTGCCGTCGAGGTTGAAGGCCGAAGCGATTGGAGCCACGAACCGCGTGACCCTCCTGTCCAGCTTGTTGTTCTGCTCGAGGCACATGAACGTCACGGGGAGTGTCGCCACACTGCGACAGGGGAACAGCAGTCGCACGGTGTCACGGTTAATCCTGCCGATTCCGACAGTATGCCGGACAAAGTACGTAGCAAACGGAGAACGATAAAGTCCTAGCGTGCTCGTTTTTCGTACGTGCAAGGTTCGATCACCTGTTACAGGCGTCGCTAGTTGCTGTACAAACAGTACGCTTATTCTACCGGTCGAAAAACCGTGTTAACCCTCCCAATCACATTCATGAATGTAAAAGCGTGAAACCGAGATGTCACTCGAAATACAACTTTTGCGCGACTTTTAAGATCGGTTTAAAAAAACAGCCTCCTCTACAGCAGTGTGCTAGAATAGCGAAACTAGTTTTCTGTAGGCGATGGTCCCTTTGTATTGCATGGTGATTCTTTGCCTCAAACTACAGTCAACCGTCATGTATGTCGCATATTTAGTTCATTAGGCTTAACAACTGGTCAATATTTCTGTAAATGCCAGTTCAGTGACTTAATATTGAGCTTTAAGTGTTCTTCAAAAGCACTACTTGCATCGGGTTATATCTGCAACATTATACTTGTAATAAACCTTGTTATTTCTCATCAAGATTATTAGCTTGTTTCTACGTGTGTGCGAAGAGTAATCGTTTAGACTGAATCGTGTGCGAATCGAATAGTGCCAGAAACGATCGAATCGAATATCGAATATATTTCCAATAGTTCTCGAATAGTAGACAGTTGTTTTCGCCATTACTGCAAAATAATGTTCATCCCCTAGTATCATTAACGCTTGCAAGTTTCTAGCAATTGATCGCACGTAATCAAGCCTTGCTTATTAAAACATAGCGGAACAGTAGGAATGAATGAATAGAAACAACTTTAATGGAAAATGGAAAATAGTTTAACGACCCGCGCTCAGGTCTCCCATGAAGCGACATTGAAGCCTTGCCTCGTCGCCGGCTCTCGGGCCCACTGGACTGTGCCACTGTTATGTCTTGAGGTTGGAGCTGCGCAGAACAGCGGCCCACTTCGACAGTAGGAAGATATATGTAGTTAGTTAGCATACCGAGTGTCCAAATGATCGTGGTTTAGCCGGTGAAGCCTGGCTTTCTGAGTGGCGTAGCATGCTTCACTACGTATCTTATCATGTCATATGCTACTGAGGCGACGGGAGATTAAACTTATCGCACTTCTGCCCCAGTTTTATGCTGGATTGAGCACGCTCGATAATTCTGAGATGTTCGAAAAACATTCGTGTGTTACGAATAGTAACTATTCGATTGGAACGCTTAACACTAGATTCATAATTCGAAAGTATCGGATATTCCCACGCCCCTACTCGTCTTGCGAGCTAACTCTTCTATGTTGTGTGACATTCGAGAGCTCACCTCTACCTCGAGCCCTGTAATGTAGATAAGGACGTAAAAACGAGAGGTTTCGACGCGTGATCCAAATCTTCTTTAGTCGACACTTGATTCGACAGCCTCGAAGTTCCTGCGCTTCAGTAACCCGATAGAACGACATTGGTACTTTCGCGTTTTTCTAAAGTTATGGGTTTATGTGTCTAACCAATGCGCTTTGGATGAATGGATGGACGGCTTTCTCGCACGATAAAATGGCGAGTGCGAAATATAGAGAGGATAGAAGAGTAAGGAGAAGGAGAGTACGGTGAAGCAAGCGTGGGTGTAGGGGGACGAGATTGAGGGGTGCCTTGATTGGTTGGCGCAGATGACAGCAGCCGCGCGCTGTGTGATGTTGCCGTGATCACGTGAAGTCTGTGCCTCGTTGGAGCCACCATTTGCAGCCCCCGCTGGTCACCACATATCCCGGATGTCGTAGTGTGGCATCTCAGTTCACCCTATCATCGCTGTCATCCAGTTATGGCTCGGCGCAATACACACCTACTGCACTGAATTTACTCGAATGTTGTCACTGGTTCTGTATATACAAAAGGCTATTTTTTCAATGAGAATGCGCGCATAGGGTTTGCCGTCAATCACGGTATGGCATGGATATTACAGCAGGGCAGCATAAGAAAGATACCGCTGACTTTGACAATCAACTGCAATTTTTGTCCCACATGCTTTCCCGCTTTTCCCGAAAGCCCCTCTCCGCTTCCTTATCTTTCTTCTCCCCTTAACCCTATCCAAGTTTAGGATAGCAAAACCAGATGTCTTCTTTCTGGTTAACCTTCCTGCGTTTCCCACCTTGTCTCGTTCTCTCCCTGGGTCGACAGCTTACGGAGCATTTCGTGGTCGAACCTTGGGGACCAGAATCTGAATTATAGAATATATAGGGTGACCCTGATATATATTCTCAGCATGTTCGTTTTATGTTGTTAGTAAGATCACACCACCTGGTTTCGCTAGTGGCGCTGTTAACGTTGAACACGGACATCACCGCGACAACCAGCTGGACTACATAACGACACCTGCACCTCGACAAAGAGTGTTACACCTGTCGAAACATCTGCTAAAATGCCTGAGGCACCACACCGTGGTCGATCTCTTTCTGAGAATCATTCTGTCACGTACACACGCGATCAATTGACTTTCGTGATTCACTCGTAATTAATTCAATGATGAACACACATAATTAGACATTGCCATATTATCATGGCATTTAGATTTTACGCACTTTTACAGCCACGTCACCGTTTACCTCCCGTAATTCAACGCTCCACTGCCAGCTCATTAACACTGGCCTGGAGCTCCTTGGCCATACTTGACCGTTGCGTCAGCAAACACCACATATCATCATCAACGCGTGATTCCGTCACACGTCACCGTGAACCTGAAATTCGTGTTCCCTATTGCAGGAAGATAGCGTATGGGCTTCCTGATCTGTCCGACGTGCCGAATGCGGTGAGGGATGCGTGAATCATTGATCGTTTCTAAAAGAACGGTGGTTCACTCGCGGTTCCATCACACGTCATCGCAGGCCCGACATTCGTGTTCTTCGTTGCAGCAACAACGCGCGTGTGGGCTTCCTCACCTGTCCGACGTGCCGAAGGCGGTGACGAATGCGTGAAGCAGGTTCTTGGCGAACACGAGCGGGTTCTTGCGCACGAAGGTGTAGTAGATGAGGGGCAGCACGATGAAGGAGTGGATGGCGAGGCCCGTCATGACGGTGCCTATGTAGGCGCCCACGTTGATGGCCTGCTCGCCCAGGGCATCTCCGCGGCCGATGGACGCGCTCAGCAGAAAGACCACGCCGATGGGGAAGTACCTGCGCAGTGATACGGAACACGGAGGAATCGCAGTTCAGCGATGTAGTATATATATGCATAGCTATTTGCGCCTTGCTGGTGAAACATTACGAGCAGTAACTTATCAAACCTGGAGGACAGGTTTGTGAGCACTCCCTGTCTGCTACAGAGAGTTAGCATTCCCAACATGCGAGTTGAATAGTGATGGAAACTATATTGTTAATATACCAATACGTTTAATGATTGTTGAAGTTCTTATTTTTTTCTTGTTGCTTGACATGCGCAGTGAAACCTTCGTAGGGGGTATGATTGATTGGATAAATGTTTTATTTATTGGATGGCTCTTTGTCCTAATACGAGCAATGGGGAGGGAAGTGCGAGGCGCAATGCGAGGAGCAGTGTCTTAGAGCTGTGTTACGTTAAGAGTTCCGTATTAAATTTCGCCCTCTTGCCGGTTCATTTACCTCCTGCGATAGCCCCGCACACGAGCGTTCCTGGATACAGCCTTCGTAGAAATGAGGCTTCCGGGGCCAGAAATCTTAACCGCTACCTTGTGACTTTACTTTTAATGTATTTTGGTGGCAGGGGGGGGGGAGGCGTGGGGAGGGGCGGGAAAAGTCTCGGTTGTGACGAGGAATTATCAAGCTAATAGGTCGTCAAAGAACGTCAAGTTTCACATATGTTCTTTCATGACGTAAAACAGCCATGTATTGAGCAACCTTTAGGAGCTATATGCGTCCAGCGTCGGCAGCCCATACGCGTCTGTCATATCAACAACATAAAAGAGGCTGCGGTAGCGGCATAGAGAGGCTACGAGGGCAGCAAGTTTTGGGGGCTATAGTGTTAAACAACGGCTGAACATGAAAGCGCTGAATGCAGACATGAGCATAGCCATTTACAATGAATGTGAACAAGTATGCCTAATATTTCGAACTGCTCCTAGCCGCCGTGGTGGCGTAGTGTCTTTGGCGTTGCGCTGTTAAGCCCGAGGGCGCGGGGTCGAATCCCGGCCCCGACGGTCGCATTTCGATGGGGGGTGAAGTGAAAAAAAGCACAAAAGAAAATCGCTCGTGTACATGTGTTAGGTGCACTTTCACGAACCCCAGGTGGTTGAAACTGACCCGGAGTCTCTCACTAAAGCGCGCCTCATAATCACATATTGTGTTTCCGCGTAATCTTTTCCTGTCTTTTTTATTTGCCCAACTTAAGCACTGTGCACTGTGTGTATCGCTATAGCGGAGTACTCACCACATGACCAGGTACGCAAGCTTCATGGTGAGCACGTTCAGAACGGAAAAGAAGTCCACCATGATAACGGTCATCTCGCCCATGAGCCCGGCGAACAAGCCGAACACGGAACAGAACACAATGATTCCTGTTTAAAAAAAAGGGGGGGGGGAGCATTCAATACGTCGTGCACATACCTCTGCAGCACTGTGCGACGAATGGACACAATACTTTCACCAAGGAATGCGTTTACAACTTTTAACCTCTGGATAACCACACATTTTGTTTTTTGCGACGACACATAGTCGTTTAATAAAGTAGAATCAATAGTTAAGCAGACTTGAGACACGTAGTGGCATGCTTCTATGATATCAATAATAGTGCGTTGCGTTCTTTTTAAAAATTAGGCTCATAGAAACTGCATACGAAGCATTTTAAAATAATAAGTGTCAGCAAAAGATAGCTAGGTCTGTGGTTCGCTAAATGTCGAGGCTTTCGTGGCGTATGCCCAGTCGTGAAAGGCACGTACAGATCTTGCAGAAAATGAGAATCACTCTGAGCGTCCATGCCCGCTGCCGCTCACCAAAGATGTTGAGGCCGTCCGAGTACTGCAGTTTTCTGACGATGTCCGGTTCGAGTTCGCTTGCATTAATACCCAAGCGGACATAGCGGGGCGGCTGAGCAACGCGAACTGTACGGTGCAGCTGGAAGCAGGCTTGGACGATGTTCTCCGGAAACATGTTTCTGGAGGAAAGAACGAGATCACGGGTTGTAAAGAAACTGACGTTTTCTCGCGGTCCAGCAGAGCAATTGGCGGCAGCCGCATGAAACGCAGTTCTGACTAGCAAGTACTCGATGACGGGCTCTCTCTCTTTGGCTCGTATTGACGGAGCGTAAACATCGCTAAATGACCGCACGGGTACTCTAAAGAAAGAACAGAGAAATTGGGTCGATAAATAATTGTAAGGATTTCATCTTACGATGTGTCTTTAGTGCAGCGAGGGAAAAAAATCAACGAAAATATATGCAAAGCTGCGACAGCGATAGCAGGTAGATATTGATAGCAGGTCGATACAGCGATAGAAGGTCGATAGCGACAGCAAGTCTTTACTAGCTGCTGCGTTACTGACAATATATTGCGCCGCAGCAGTTGCATGACATATTTTCAGCGCTGAGGGAACGATCCATAGAATAATGGCGTGTGATGTATGCACTGGGCTCATTAAGTCAGGGAATCGAACTATACCCAATTTGTGATCTCACCCTTACACCGGTGACACCCAAAAAGGGTGTAACGTTATGAGTTGTAGGCAGCTAGATTTACATTCTTATTCACCTTTAAGGGCGTAAATTATTTTGCAGGGTATATAGCAGAAGACAGTCTGCCTGTGCATTCCGTAGCGGATAGAAGTAGACAGTTACAAAAACGCCGAACACGCAATTTTTTTTTGTGGAAACTCTGGACGACGATTGTCAACGTAATTGAATTGCATAACGCTTCTGGAAAGCTTCTCACTATTTCAAAGGAATGATGCACTGGAAGGAGTATGTTTGTTACAGTGACGATATAAAAGTATAGCGCTTGTCATTTCGTTGTGTAATCCAGCATAACATGGACCCGTTAACCAGCACATTTTTGGCCGTAGTAAAGCCCCTTCAGGCGCCAGTTATACCAATTTGCGGACAAGCTTTACCTTATTTTGTGTTCGTGTAAAAGAAACTTTTTCAGGCGATCTTGTAATGCCAGTGCATGTAAGGAAGAAATAAAGAAAGAAATATTTGCGAACCGTGTGGTACAACTGATAAACGAGTGCATAATGTTGTATGTGATTGCGCATGATTCTAATGCATTGACAAAAAGAAGTATGCAAAGCGTGTGCTAGCAATGTATGTGATTATTTAATGCTGTATGTGATTGGGGGGGGGGGGGGTGTAATTGTTGAAATTCGACAAAACGTCGCAAACAATTAAGAGCAGGTAAGTAGTAAGTGTGTCATGAGATCCAAGTTTCCCCTTTGATCAGGATCATGAAAAGCGCACAGCTGCAGGACGGATTAAATATTTTTCCAGTTCGTGAGTGAGCTTTGCTAAGTTCTCATAATGTCGACTCCATGGCCGAATTCTTTGCAGGGACGCCAGATGCGAGAATGTGGACCCTTTCATATCTAGTCTACTAAAAAAGCCCATATTGCAGACACTTGCAAAATATGCCCGATATAAACCACAGTGAGAAAGTTTGACAGTTTCGACCGAAGCAGCGATACAATAGCAAGGTTCAGCATTACGCATGGAGCCGCTCGGACAGTGTTCTGACTATACTCGGTTGCATAGATCAGGTGCAACACTGTCGAAGGTGCGCAAGAAGTTCGGTCACCAAAATGTATCACTACGCGCGTTCTGTCTACGCTTCGCTGCGTGCCAGGAAACGTTTGCTCTCTCGAGCATGCACGTGAGGTTGCCGCAACGCGCTGCAAATAAAAAAAAACAACGAAGAGCAAATTGATCTAAAACAACGTGTTACCAGCTGTATCAATACAGGGTTTGTTTGTTTCTAAGGGTGAATTCTTTTTTTAAAGCTTTACTGGCCGCGAACTTCTGATTTCGCCGTGGCCGTGCTCCGAGGAGGCGCATGACGTCACACCGTGTTCCTCGTCGTTGCGTTCGCCTCCGCTCGCTTCAACTGCTGCGTCGCATGCCTGATAACATGTCGGAGGATTGAAAAGGACAGCTCGCGTGCGCCGCAACCACAGTTCTGGCGGCAGTATGGACGCGGACCATTTTGATAAGCAGGATGAGGCCTGGAATCGACATCGGAACGAGATGGAGAGGAAACGAATCGCCCAGGAAATAGACGAACAGCGCGCCGAACGACTGGCTAAACGCCGCAACATAGCTAGACAACCGAACCGACTTGGACCTGACCTGAACCAAGGCTAACCATGCTATGCCTTACCTTTCGCTACGTATATCTTGGCATAGCCGAGCTAAGCCATTGCCAATTTTTTTCATTAAGAACTAAGCTTATGTAAGGAACATTTTCGCAAACATCGGTCGAAAACATCCGACTATATTTTTAAGTGCGAACGTAGCCACTGAAAAAAGAAACTCTAGCCTTCATAGCGTTGCACCGGATGCATTAAACGGAATGCACATACATTGGCGCGACGTAGCGCGAAAAGAAACTACTATTTGGCAGAAGAAACAGCGTCCTGGCAGTGCAGGTGCCTCACAACACTGGCGTAAGGGCTTTAAGCTGGCTAAAGTCTCTTAAACTTTGTAAAGTAGCGCCACGCTATGGAGAATGCCGCCTCCTCCTTGCACGCGCTGGCCGAGGCCGACGCCGCGTCGCTATTGGCCTAATACCATCACGTGGGCCGTCGCGCCGTGCTTCAGCGCCATTTTCGCTCGAGAAGCGTTTACAGAGTGGCGAGGAGCGCGTGTTGGCGCCGTTGCTATTCTCGAGCGGTGCAGGCGGCGCCACTGTCGAGGAGGGAGCGTGAGAGGAGAAACGAGGAAGAGTGAAGGCGGAGGAAGAGAGTGTCGCTACTTTACGAAGTTTAGGGGTCTTTAAAGCTGACGTGACCGGCGCGCCACCGGTGGCACTTGCGGACGTCGGTCGCATCTCGGATGGCGCTCGAGCTGAGATCGTCGGGAAGACGTCGGCTGTAGTTAGCGCCCATTGAAGTGTTACGTAACGGCAGCTTGACGTTTACTGCCCGTTACGCTCAGACCAATAGGCACATCAGCTGTGGCGTGCCTGCGCGCAACGGTAAAGCAAGCAGTGGAAGGCAGAACACGCTGGCCTGACTCCATCACGCGAGCCTAATGAGCGGTGAACGTTGACGGTGCGTCCGCTTCGCGTCGTCGTTTTTTTTCTTTTTTGTGGCAGCCAAATGCACTCCGCCGTCACTGGAGACCTTGGAATCGATCCTCGCGTGAGCAGTGCATGCGACGTCAACGTCGGGACGGCACGACGACGCCGACTATGCTGCCAACGGGAGAGCACGCCTTGAGCCTTCGTAGAATCGATATCGCAATGAAACAATGAGAGAACTGAGCGCGCTTCTTGCTGAAATGACGACCAGAGAAAACATCCAGCCGTACCAAATTGTATTACAATACTGTTTACACATAGGTTCCATCAGAAGTGTCTCACGATGAATGCAACATATTCTGAATGTCTTTTTTTCGTCTGTGCTTTTGTGTACGCAGTTGTGCACACAGAGCCTCAAGGGAATATATAGATATATATAGATGGATAGATAGTGAAAAGAATGCAAATTTTTAACACGAGAGTGCGCTCTTTGCCAGGCTCCAGTTACAATATGTCCCGCATTCGTACGTCACGCAGTCAACATCGGGAAACTCCGCGAGATGGCGACACTTACCCGTTTTTGTGGCTGCCCAATGTTTAGGAAAGCGGAGAAAGAAAAATGAGAATTTTTTTTTAATGTACCTGCGCTCTTGCTGACATATATGTGTGTTGCGATGAGCATACCAAGGTATATTTGCTTGATCACCGAGTGATTTCGCGCAAAACGAGGCCGGAAGTCTGGCCACTTGTGCGGGTAATAATTAAATATATATTAGGGATTTGAAGTGTCAGGCCGTCGGATTCGGCGGGCGTTTACGGGTGGCCGCGTTGCTGGTGCGTTCGTGGTGCTTTTTTTTTCGAAAGTGATTCAACGAATGCCACCGCTCGGTGGCGCTGCGGCATTTCACGCGGTTTTCGCGTGCCTTCTCACCTTTGTGAACGTAATTGTGATGTATGGACACGCGCACGGGCGATATCGCCGAAGTTCTGACGAAGCAGTTTCGCCACATACGCCCTCACCATCGCGTCGGACACACATCTTTGACGCCCGCGTATAGCTAGTCTCCGGGGTGCAGTTACGCTGCGCTGCGCTTGCTTGCTGTTACTTCGCTCTTCGAGCGAAAGGGCAATTAATAAAAGATTGTGCACATTTATGCGCTTGTATAGTGGCGAATGTGCGACAAAGCTGCCACTGAATCTTAAAATGCCCGTCTCGCTTCACGTCATAAGCAATTTCTCTGAAATAGGGCTCAACCAATTGTCGCGAGTTTTCTGCACTAACAAATTACGGCGCTAGTTGTGAATGAACCGAGAGAAAGCAAATCAATTTCGTTTATCAAGTTACGCGCATGCGCACCGTCGAAAGGAGAAATAAAGAACGAAGCGATAGAGTGAGAGTGTGGTGCCTGAAGCAAAAGATAAATAAAAATAAAACATAGTTTCTAAACTAAAAGTAAGCGAAACCAACAAAAAAGCTAAATAAAGTCAAACTAAACACTAAAGGTTTCTCTTAATCATTCCTGCCGGGAACCTCACGTGACGTGCTGAAGTTATAGGCCTTACTAATTGTGAACAGTTCCGTGAAGCCTTAGATAATATTGTATATACAGGTGCCATTCATGTAACCAACTGTATTTGTCTTGTTCATTCTTTGCTATTTACCACTCCCCCTCTGTAATGCCCTTGGCCCTGAGGGGTATATTAAATGAAAAACGAAATGAAATGAAAAGAATCCGACAGGATACATCTACGATGAGTGTCGAATTTGTGGAAAGCATTCACACAGCACGCATTATTCAACTGGCGATTGAGACGAGCGTGACGTTGCGTCTTTTTTTTCTTTTTTGGCGTCGTCACTTCTGCAGCCAAACTCACCGCGCGCCACCCCTGGTCACCGTCTAACCAACACCTCCTAGATCGATGTTCTAACCACTCGAGTCGCGCATGCCATTACAAAGCAGAGCACGACGGTGCGTCCGTTTGGCTTCGATGCTTTTTTAGCCAAACGCATGCAGCGCGCGTCTCTGGAGGCCTAACCGTCCACGGGCGAGTCGCGCATGCGCATAGATATCGTGAAAGCTTGACGGTGGCGGTGCTCTACCATAGCTCTAATGCCGCACGCATTCCTCACCCCCTCACAACTGTTGGCGTGGCGCCTAGGATAGACGCTCACTTACCACAGTGCAGGCCCGGTTGCGATTCCTTGTAGGGAAAACCTCTATCGGAAAGCAATATACACCTACGTACAGAAAATGGTGCTAATATACCCAGAGTCAACGTGATGAGGGTACTAGGCTTTTTCATTGATGCAAACGGTGGAAACCATACAGAGGTCAAGAAAATCACCCTTAAAACGGATAACGCATGCAGGATGATCAGACGCCTAGCAGGAAGACGCAAGGGCGTGAAGGAAGATAACCTCATCAGGTTAATTAACTCTTTCGTACTCTGTCACATATCATACGCTGCTGCCATGTACAACTGGACGCAGTTTCAACTCAAGAAGCTTGACGCAGCGATCAAGAAGGCTGTTAAAAGCGCATTGTGGCTCCCAATTCGAACCAGCACTGTAAAATTGCTCAAGTTAGGAATACACAACACGACCATGGAGATCGCGGAGGCTCAAGAAACATCACAAATAGCGAGACTATCAGCAACCAGCACGGGAAGATCAATCCTGGACAAGATCATGATCAACCCCATTACGGATCCAGCACAGTAGGTTAAAGTTAATCAAGAATTCGCAGACAACATAATTGTCGCACCGCTACCCAGGAATATGCACCCAAAACATAACATCAACACGAGAGTTGCACAAGCCAGGGCGTTAATCGAGAAAATGGATAAAGGGGGCAGAGGAACCTGCTTTGTCGATTCGGCTGCCTACAAAGATCGAGCTAAGTTCGCGGCGGTGGTAGTGGATCACCGGGGCAATTGCATCAACTGCGCCGCGGTCTACACTAACAAACCCGAAGACGCTGAACAAGTTGCCATTGCATTGGCACTAACAGACGATAGAGTCATCGAAATATATAGCGACTCGAAAACAGCTATTAGAGCTTTCAATAGGGGAAAGATTGCCCCACAGACTGCGAGAATAATTAACAAAAGGCAAACAAATGTTACACGTTACATTTATTGGTTCCCGGCGCACCCTGGTTCCCTTGATGGCATTCCTGTCAATCCAAATGAATCGGCCAACAGCGTCGCCCGCGACCTTACAGACCGGGCCGCTTTTACATATGGTTTTGATTCTGCTGGATTGGAGAACTTACAGAAAGATACGCTCATTACATACAATGAAATTACAAAACATTACTACATGGGAAGGAGGGAGTTTCCACCCCCTCACTATAGACTAAACAGAGCACAAGCAGTTACACTTAGACAATTACAGACAGAGTCTTATATATTATTCACCTGCACAAATAAAGGAATAGTATGATATTGCAGACATCAATATTATATGCAAAGCATGCAATAAGGAGATATGCACGCTTGAACATCTGCTCTGGGAGTGTGGGTCGCTCGGCCCTGGCATTTCCCGGTATCGGTTTTTAGGATTGATAAGATCTCCAGATCATATCCCTCAAGTCCTGGCTGTCCAGTACGCCCGTGATAGGGCTAGGAGGCTTGACCTCCCGGTCCCAACATGGGACTATCCAGGTAGGTGGCAACACCTTGCACAGGACAAGAATAAAGTTCTTTCCTCCTCCTCCTCCTCCACTAGGCGTCCTGTTCACGTGGCCATCGTATCGTGACCACGTTGGACAGGCCAAAGTGGGGTAGGGCAGCCAAATGAATGGTCTCGAATTTGGTATTCCAATTAAGAAGGCTGAACACAATAGTTATGAGCGACGCCATTGTCGAGGGTTTCGGCTTGAATTTCACCACCTGGATTTCTCTAACGTGCGCCCGAAACCACGGTACCCATCACGGTTTTGCATTCCGCCCTAATCGGAACGCCGCTAGGGTCGGGGAACGTACCCGCGACCTCGCGCTTATCAGCAAAACGAGGTAACCACCGTGTGGGGCAGGGTAGACGTCTTTTGTCACGGCCGTGGAAGCCTACGAGCGGCGTCTCTCGAGACTTGAATAGTGTTTGCCCGAAGCTTGAGACCTATTAGAGAGCTGGCGCATAAACCAAGCGCTGTGCCAAACTCTGAGGAGCAACTGTATTTTGCCTGGTATGCTTTAATGATTAACGAATTTTGAAGAGTTTTGAACGGCCTAGCTATTAAATCATAGGTGTGGTAACACCACTGTCTTCAGCCGTTTTCGAGTGCGCACTGACCTGACAAAGTCGAGGAACGTGTCGAGACCGGACACTCCAATCTTGCTGACGTCGGTCTGCAGGATCTGCTTGCCGGGTGCAAAGATGGCGACCACTATGATGCCAACAAAAGCCGCTAACATCGTGCTGGCGACGTAGTAGGCAGTCATCCGGGTCATCATCCTCCCTACAGTACCTGGCTTCACTCGTGTCAGAGCTGGAGAAGGACACACGTGGGAAGTGAGAGAGATGAGCGGATTGACAATGGTAAATCCCTGTATAATCATGCAATAGTTTCGATATTTTAAACCCAGTACCACTTGTACTCATCAATAGAACATTCTTATATGTAGCATTAGCTTGCGCGAATATGATGATGGCTGCTAGTGTCATTTGCTTTTAATCGGGGTGGCGACGGTTGGTTCGAAGCCTGAGTGAGCTGAGGCCCTATATAACGTAAAGCTATTATAATCCGTTTTTATTCCAATCTCCTGTCATCAAATTGACGTAACTACCGGCGCAAGCATCGGGTGGTAATCCGCAGCGTTGTTTGAAAAGCCCAATCAAACGCGCTTCTCATTTATAGGATGTGACTTTTGTTTTCAAAGCGAATAGCATTGCCTGCACTGAGCAGTTTTTCTTATCTCATTGGCCGAGAAGAGGCAAAGAGCCCGATTAAGTGGAGAGAGTTGCGATGCGGCCGAGCCAGCGCATGTGAAAGTAGATAACCGGATGAGGAGGGTGCTGCTGGCGTCTGCGATTGGTCCGCTTTCCCTTACTTAGCTTGCAGTTCCACCACCTGGGGCTCCCATGCTCACGACAGGCAGATATCCTCTTCCACTGTCGTAATCAGCTACGAGCCTTCGTAAGTGTCGTCGAGTACCTCGACTCGTCGGGGCTCTCGGCAAGACTATAGGAAATTTCTACAAAGACGGATAGCCTAACGGCCATCCCACCACCTCGGGCTTCCTGATCCGTCACTACTTCGCTTCTGCTGGGCCACCTCCTATGCGGTCTACCTCCAGCCTACTCCTCCGGTCGAGCCCACTGGGCCCTCCCGGCCGGGCTGCTCTGATGCTGCTAGGACGACCCTCTGCCTTTCTCCTTCCTAACCTCTCTCTCTTTTAATCCCATCTCCCCCACCCTGCTCGCGCTGAGCCGTGCTCCCGCATGGGTGGCAGAAGATAGTGCTACCCTTTCCTCCTTCCCCACAAGAACTACTTCTCTTTCTTGCGGTGGCCGGTGGTCGAAAATCGCGGCGGCGTGCAACGGAAGATCAGAAATGCTGCTAAAACGAATCCTCTACAGACTAGGATTGGCAGAGCAATGTCGTATACGTGCCTGAAAGGTCTAGATAACGTTCTACTGCCACGCAAAATCTTTTATGACAAGCAAGCAAATCTGTGATCTCCGGCAGCTTCGAGTAGCCAGTGCCATAGCCATCCGCGGGCAGCCATCTTCTATTCCTTTCGGAACGGGGCCCTCTCAGGCTATTGAAGTATTGTTTGGCCTATTAATGCGTTTTTAACGCGTACACGTCACTTTGACGCGGTGAGTTTTCGCGGTTTTGTGACGTCCCGTGACAGACAGGCAAGGTGAGCGCAGCTCGAAAAAGTCGGACCAATGGCAATTGGTCAAACGACGCATAGAATGAGACATTAATCTTTTTTTGTTTCGTTCAGTCTAGTCATGCATAACCAATGTGCACATATCATATCAAATGGGGCATTTTCGCTGTTCTCGTGACGTCGCGTGACAGACAGGCGCAGTGGGTGGCGGCTCGCAAATTCTTTCGACCAATTGTGGATGACTGATTGCAGAATTGGAATAGGAAAGTATGGAATAGCTTTACGTTAAAGCGCCCCTGATTAGGCTTTACTATATCTGTTACACTCTTAACATTCTGCGTATCTATACGTTGTCGTGTAAATTTATTTATGCATTTGAAGAATTCCTGCGCCCTTTTTCGAAATGCAGTAAGTGTGAACAAAGCATGGCTCGCAAACACCTTCTGTAGCCTTCGGAGTAACAATCTGCGGAGTCGTAGTGCAGCAGTCGCGAGCGGCACCTACGATAACGTTTCTCGCCTCGTGCCCCCGCCACAAGGCCGACATGTGAATGGGTCTCTATACCATTGTTGCCACTAGAACCGACGCATTTAAGCCTGAAATCATACTAGCGGAATTTCTGGTGATACAAACACCGAGAAGCACCGTTTCTACCCTTCACTGGAGCACTATAGCGCAATGTTGTCGGACAGTTGAACTGTCCCTCGTTTAACGGAGCTTGCATGTACTGACCGTTCTTTCTTCGGCATTGTATGCGATGTAGACAATGTACGCAATTCACTCTTGAGCAATGTACGGGTAACAAGGTCTACGTAAGGCGGATTACTCTTTGCCTTTTAGCCTTGACATCCAAGGCCTTCACTCTGTCTAAAAAAGCAATGCCAAATTTTTAAAACATCGCTGCAGAGACATGTGACCGCGGCGGCGGGCACGGAAGGTGGCATGGAATACCGGCCAACTTCGGCGCTTCATTTGGAGCGATTCGCTCACCTGCGATGACGGAGGAGAAGACGAGCGGCAGCGTGAGCATCTTGTACATGCGCAGGAGTATTTCACCCGGCACCGAGATAAGAGTGGTAATGTCCTCGTTGGGCTCTGCAGCAGCCACCGAGTAGCCGACGATCAGGCCCAGAATAATGCCGACGATGCTCAAGCTGAGCTGCAGGTGCTTCTTCGTCCATGCCAGCACCTGCAAGGTTCACAAGACGCCTGTGTGCGGTGCAGTCGTCTTTCGGTAAGTCAATCCTGATTCCGTTAGTTTTACTCGTATCGGTGTATTTTTGTTAATCTACGAACTATACGTAGGAATATTTTGCCATTTTCCCCTCGTCATTTCTCCTAATACTTTAATCGTTAATTTCTCGTCCTCTATAGGCAAAGATTTTGGGATGGTCGGACGCAAACTGGCACAACTTGCCACCACCACCACCACCACTACCATCATCATCATCATCATCATAATCATCATAATTATCATCATCATCATCACCATCATCATCATCCTTTCTTTAGGTCCACTGCAGAACGAAGGTCCCTCCCAGCGATCTGCGATCACCCCTGTCTCGCGCTGGCTGATTCCAACTTCAGTTTCAGTTTAAGTTTCAGTTTATTATTCTTTAAATACAATGAATTGGTAAAATACAGTATACAGACGAGGGTCCCAAAGTAAGACTGCAACAGGACCTTCGGTTAATAATAACAATGTAGAGATGTATTAAAGAAGAGCAAGCTAACTAAAAGAAACGAACACAATCGCGAAAATACAACAGAAAAATAAAATCAATGAGAAAAAATTATATTTATATAAGCCTATAATGGCATGAAAAAGAACTGTCAATATATACAAATGGAAAATGTAGTGTACTGAATGACGTAAACTTAGTTACACATATAAAACAGCTTAAGGGCATGACTAAATGTATGAAAGGATGAAGATCCTATTCCCTGCAACTTGCCCCTGCAAATTTCCCAATTTCACCCCGCCCCTAATATTGTGCAGTCCTCGACTGCGCTTCCATTCCCTTGGCACCCATTCTGTAACCCTGTAATGGTCCACCGGCGATATACACCAAGCATTACATGACCTGCCCAGCTCTATTTTTTCTCTTAATGTCAACTCTCTTCCTGTCTTATAACGCTACGCCTAACTTTTTTCGATTCCATCGCTCTTTGCATGGGCTTTAACTTGTTCTCGAGTTTTCTTGTTAACCTCCAAGTTTCTGCCCCATATGTTAGCACTGGCACAATGCAGTGATTGTACAGTTTTTAACGGCAGTGGTTAGCTCCCAGTCAGGATTTGGCAATGCCTGCCGTATGCACTCCAACACATTTTTATTCTTCTGTAAATTTCCTTCTCAAAGGGTCGCCTACGAGAAATTGGCTTAGATAAACGTAATCCTATAGAGACTCTAGATGCTGACTGGCGATCCTGAATTCTTGTTTCTTTGCTGGGCTGCTAAACGTTTCCGTTTTCCTCTGCATATTAATCTTCAACCACACCCTTGCACTTTCTCGGTTAAGGTCCTTAATCACTTATTGTAATTCATCTCCAGTGTTGCTGAACAGGACAGTGTCATCTGCAAACCGAAGGTTGCTGAGATATTTGCCGTTGATCCACACTCATAAGCATTCCCAGTGTAATAGCATGAATACTTCTAAACATGCAGTGAATAGCATTTGCGAGACATTATCTCCTTACCTGACCCTTTTCTTGATAGGTAGTTTTCAGCTTTTCTTGTGGAAAGCCAATGTAGCTGTAAAATCTTTGTAGATATTTTCGAAGATATTCACGTATGCTTCCTGTACTCCTTGATTATGCAATTCCTCTATGACTGCTGGTATCTCTACTGAATAAAGTGGCTCTTCGTAATCTATGAAAGCCATATAGAGAGGTTGATTGTACACAATAGACTTCTCAATTACTTAATTGATGACTTGGATGTGATCCATAGTAGAATATCCCTTTCCGAAGCCAGCCTGTTCTCTTGGTTGATTGAATTCAAGTGTTTCCTTGAGTCTATTGGAAGTTATCTTGGTGAATACTTCATACAATACTGAAAGGAAGCTGATAGACCGATAATTTTTCAATTCTTTAACGTTTCCCTTCTTATGGATTAGTATAATGTCGGCATTCTTCCAGCTCTGTGGTATGCATGAAGCCGTGAGGATTGCGTATAAAGGGCGGAAAGCTTTTCAAGCATAATATCTCTTCCATGTTTGAATAAATCGACTGGTATTTCATCTTCTGCTGCCTTTCTACGGGATATGTTTTGCAAGGTCATTATAACTTAATCGCTAGTTATATAAGGAGCTTCTGCATCCTGTTCATCACTGGTTCGAATGAAAGTAGCGTGACTGCTCTGGGCACTGTACAAATCAATATAGAATTCCCCTACTGCTTTTACGATCTCATAGAGATTGCTGATGGTGTTACCCTGCTTATCTGTCTTTGCATTCATCTTGTCTTGCCCTACGCCAAGTTTGCTTCCCACTTAGTTCATGCTGTGGCTATCTTTTACTGCTTCCTCAATTTTTCTTACGCTATCATTTCGAATATGTTTTACTTTCTTCTTGCAGATCAGTTTTGACAGTTCAGCGCATTCTATCTTATCTCATGTTAGACACTTACATGCTTTGTCGTTTCTTTTCTGGGTCCTTTGTTACTTAGGAAAGATTGCCTACTAGTAGCCTTGGTGCCTTACCTCCGAATTCAATCGCTGCTTCTGAGGTCAGCCTAATTATGGTTTAATTCATTACCTCTAGTTATCTTCATTTTTCTGTTCTGAAGCTGCTCATTTGTTTGCGAGCGCCAGCCTGAATTCGTCTGCTTTTACCCTTACTGCCTCTGGGTTGGCATGTTCTTTCTTGACTAATTTTATTCTTTCTCTCTTCAAATTGAGAGAACTTTTAGACCTCAATAACCTATGGTCACAGCCCTTTACCCCACCTAACACTTCAGCATCCTGCACTATGCTCGGATCGGGAGATACTATGAAATCTATTCCATATCTAACTTCTCCATTAGGGCTTTTCCAGGCCAACTTCCTGTTATTGAGCTTCTTGAAGAAGGTATTTATAATTCGGAGCTTATTCCATATCTCCATCTAGTGTTCCTATAGTCGATGCCGTAATTACGAATTGCTTTTTCCCTATTTCGCATTGAAGTCGCCCATGACTACAGTATATCGAGTTTGCATATTTCTCATTGCTAATTCAACATCTTCATAAATGGAGGTTTGAGCGTAGGCTTGTGCTACATTTAATGTATATCTCCTATTTAGCTTTATAACGACAACTGATACTACCTCGTTAATGCTGTAGAATACATTAATGTTGGCCGCTATATTTCCTTATTGATTAGAAATCATATCCCGTATTCTCTCTTATCTGGAAGACTTCTGTAACAGAGGACGCGGCCGTTAGTCAGCACTGTATAAGCCACACCAGTTCTAACATTACTAAGGCGAATAATATCCCAGGAAACGCCTGACAATTCCTCAAAGAGCCCTGCTAAGCTAGCCTCACTCGAGAGTGCTCGCGCGTTAAACTTTTCCAGGTTCAGCTTGCAGTGGCGGCCAGTCTGGATCCAGAGATTGCAGGTCTGACCACGATCTTGATGAGATGTTCCGTGGACACTGGGGACTGAGGGCCATGCGTTAATTGCAAGTCCTGAGGAAGGTAGTGGCTGAATGCTGCATCAGGGAGGCCAATTTCGGTTCTGGTGAGGGAGTGTCTTTGTTGAAGCTTAGTGATCACCTTTCCTAATTTGCTTGCACCTGGGCTAATATAGCCCCACTGGCTCTCAACAATTGCTTGACCGCTGTCAGGCGCCACTTCTAGTCTGAAAATGTAGCGGGCTAACTAAAGAATCTTGCCTTAGTCCTAAGCTAATAAAGAACAACGCAGATGATTTTCTGGTCAGAATGTGTAACGGTAACAGATAGCAGCCTCATGCAAGGCTCAATTTTCTTTTTATTTAGAATATCTCATAACTGAACTGCAAACATAAGGAGTAATGTTACTGTATAAACACTAACGGAAACTAATAGAGAACAACGATGCCGTTCATTCCTTTGTTTAATCGCTTTATCAGATACACAATGCCTAATTTCCAAAGCTGTTGGTTCTCAAGGTACGGAAAAGCACGCGCTCAAAGCACGTACACAAGTACAACGAAACGGACAAAGCAAACGTCGCACTGCCTTAAAATTCATCAACATGCACAGGTAGGCTGTCCGTCTTACCTCTTTGACTTCACTGTGCTACGTTTCTTTCGACAGTCGGCGTTTGTGCGATCCTTTTCGTTCAACTCGTATCCTTGTTCCACACGCCTGCAATTCTGCACGATAATTCTTACTAATTCCCAACTAAGTTATTGGTTTTTATATATTTGGGGACAAAATTCCGCGGCTGTGAAGCGGAAGCTAAAGGGGCGGAGCTTGTACACTTGTGCTACTGCGCCAAGTAGTCCGGCAGAGTTTGAGACCGCTTTCAGTTCCTTGAAACCGATACTGAATCAGCGTAGCTTCCACGTGCGACGGTTTCGCATTTGACCATACGCGGAAAATAAAACAAGAAAACTAGACCACATTCAACACTCAATCAATGTGCTTTCTGTTATCTTGCTCTTTGAGATGTTGTGTTTATGCTTGCTCTAGCTTCCATCGCTTAAACTGTCACAGACGAGAATCTTAAACTTCCTTCAGAAGCGCTCTTACTTATGCATGCCTTGCTTTCGTAGCTTTCTTTTAACATTACCACAAAAAGTTGGCCGCGAGTATAAACTATGTAGTTATAAGCTAGCAGTTTAAATATTATTACTTTATGATTTATAATATGTCGTTGAGGTCCAGGAAAAAAAACACATTTTACGAAGATCCTCTAGTAAGATTAAACTTTCTGATAAACGCAAAAATTTAATTGAAATCGGTTCTGCCCTTTTCCTATGTACAGTACTGCTCTGCGAAGAAAGTTGAAAGTAGAAATTGCAGTTTAGCACAAGCTGGGACGATCGCTAATTAGAAGTTCCACATTGCAAGCACAATCTTTTCGTTTTGTGCCGGAAATCGGTAACTGAAAGAAAATATGAAGCAGAAAGTTTAGAGCCTTGTATCTAATCACCAAAACCCAATACCACAAATCCGAAGACTTTATATGCTATGTCGCCCAAGTGTAAAAACATGATGCGAAAGCTACAAAGTTTGCAGCTTAATTACTTGATATTGTAACATTGCATCATTCGCGAATTCTGCAAACGCTCTACTCACAATTAAGTAGCGATGTTTCATTTTGGGGGTTGCGCGTGGTGTATTATTATTGTCCACGTTAAATGCCCCAATAAATGAAGTTTACAGAAACTTCGTGAAATTTTGTTCAGATGTGCAGAGCAAAACGTATTTTTCGTACCCGTTTAGATGCTGTGTTCTTGTTTGCTTGTCTTTAACTGTGCTGCAGATAGTATATGTTTTGTTGCGAACTGCGCCAAAGCATAACGTCCGCCAGTGTATGCTGACAAATACTGATATATTTCTTGTCATTTGATAGTTTTACATTGCTATTAAGGCTACGTACTCCAAATGGGGACCCCTGCATTCCTGCAATGTTGCCTGATTAGTCGCCTTAGATAAGTATTGAGAAAGCGTAACTTATCATTTTATTTTATTTTTGTGTTAAATGAAGGTCCCAGGCCCTTTAAAATTAAGAAAATATACATTTAGAAGCGTCCGAGCGCCATGAACAGTTTACTGCAATACTTGTTTCTACGAACAAGTTTCGGTTTCGGTTTCTAGCAGCTGTACGTGTCGTGACGTCATCATTACGTCAATTCGCTCTGTTCCTGCGATCGCTGAGACTACCTCACGCGAAGGCAATAAAAAGAAAACGTTCGAAGCACACTTGCTTATTATTCTTTTCTTTTTTGTGCTCAACGTCATTATACCAAGCCTTATTTCTGTGGGGTGTAAAAAAAACAGCACAAGTTTTTACACGGATGGAGACAGAGTCGACATGCACCAGGGCTGACACCATTGCTGCACGGCGTTGACAAAATTTGTCCTCTGTGTCAAGAAGTCCCAATGACGTCGATGATGCCAGGTCCGTCAAATTGCCATACATCTCAAATGTAAGTGTTTACCAAGTGCCATACTCGCAAAGTGCTAGCTTCTCGCTTGCGAGAAGCGTGCGATACCGAGTTCAACAAACACTCTTTTAGATTAAGGAATACAAACTTTTCTTTCATGTTTAATTAACGGAGCCAGTAAATATACGTGAGCTAACAGTTCACGGGAAGAGCGCACATTCTAGTACACTCTTCACACGGCGCACTAGAGCATAGGTCAGATCAGCATACACTGACTCGCTCGATTCACGTTCATTTCAGAGGCGTGAGACAGAACGTTAGTGAGCGAGGTAGGGAGCGAGTGAACGTCGGTATGGCAAATCAGTCCTGCGGAATCCCGCACGGTGGAAGAAATTTTTAATGAAGGGGAAAAATTCACATCCACTCGCGAATGTAGCACGAAGCTACAAAGGAAAGCCGTACTAGTTTCTCAGAAAGAAAACTTCGCTGTTGAGGAAACGTTCGTCCCTGTCCGGGATAACGTTCATCCGGGATAAAGTTGGTCCTGGGGCATCCCGGACCCCGGCGAACTCTTCCTCAAGTGCAAAGATTTCTTTCTCAGAAATCCGTATGCGTTTCCTTTGTATACCTTAATTCTTGCTACATTCGGGTGGGGGGGGGGGACAGTGACCGTGATTTCGAGGTGACGCGATCGAGTATGAACGCGGGTGACTGTGGGCGAGCGAGGGTGGACATGAGTATAGCATTCGAGTGCAGTGTGAGTGGCTGGGAGCGGACGAGAGTATGAGCGTGACCACATGCCGGTAAGCGCGAATGGAAGTGACTAAGAACGCGTGTGAGTGTTTTTGATGTTTATGAGTGCGCTTGAGTAGGAGCGTCAGTCAGTGCCGACGAGTGTGAGTACACGTGGGTGTGAGTGAGTCATCATATAGCCCGCGAAGATATTTGTGAGTTGGAGTGAATACAGTCCAGCGCCTCTGCAGCGAAATTACCTGTATAAGGAAGGATTGATAATGTCCCGCCTGAATATATATCTTTTTTTAAATATGTATTGTGAGTGCCTTTACAACGAAGATTTGCCAGAACATGGGAATTTAGGCATCCCCTGCGGTCGATTTTTGCAGTACAACCATAGCCTCCGAGACTGACACGCCGGTTGATTCTGCTCCAGCCGGCGCGCAAATCTTGGAGGCCATGGTACGACGAACGTCACACAGCGTTGCGTGCTTTCTGTAACGCATCAAACGGTACGATTTCATATAAATACGTCGGTCGCAGTTCATGATGTGATCATGTAATCGCAACTGTCGGCATCTGGGATGGAAAGAAAGCGAGTACAAACGTATGCAGCAGTGGTAAACGAACCAAGAATTTTGAAGGCAAGGGAGGCGACAGCCGCATTCGACGATCCGTACATTTGCGTTGCGTAGTATGCCGTGGGAAATACTGTGAACCTCGGCGCAACATGGTTTACTGCAATAGTACATTCTATCAGAAAGTAGGCACAAGAAAATAGTGTTTTATTTCAATAAACATTACTTCAAATTCCTGCTAAATAAAAGCTTTTTGTTATTTTGGTTGAACATGCTTAGCCTGCTCTGTTATGAGCAGTGCGGTGCTAGCGAGTTTATAATTGCGGACCCAAGAGTTAGGTCCCCAAGCCCCATAGAGTACGCTGCTCTTGGGTTTAGAGGAGCACCAGAGTTTGAGAATTGGGTCAAATGCAGACAGCGTTGGGTCGAGCGCTCGAGACGCTGCAGTGAGGGAAAAAAAAGTACTTGAAAGCAAAAAAGAAGGAAAATGTTTTCTTACGAGTGAAAATGAACAGAATACATTTTTGAGCAAGAACGGGCACAGAATAAAATGTATACGGTTGCGCGAATAGTGATTTTTGAGACGGAATCGAATGCGAATCGAATAGTGACAAAAGCAGATCGAATCCAATCGATTATCCAATACTCTTAGAATAGTTTCCGAATAATGAACAGCCTTTATTATAATTAGTGTAAAGCGATGTTAACATCACAGTATTCCAAAGGTTAGCAACTTTCGGTCATTACATCTATAGAACTTAATGAATCGTTGTTTACTAAAAGCACTAATGGAGCATTAGGAGCATGTGAATAGTTTGTTTGCATGCACACGCAGGGCTTTTCAGAGTGCGAATGATCACTTTACAGCGTGTGCACAAGTGCTCATGTTTTTTTTTCTATAATATGCACGCGGGGGGGGGGGGGATTTACCGTACTTTTGTTCCAATTTTATGTTTACTTGGGCGCAATTGATGTTTTGAAATATTCGAAAAGTATCAGAAAAATACTCGCATTTACCGATCGAGACTATTCGTTTCGTTATTCGAAAGTTTCGAATATTGGCAGGCCCCTAATAAAATGAAACAAACGCAATCACTGTGTTAGTACTGCGAATAATTACGGTGTTTTAGGCCAAGCAAAGCCAACAGAACCCAAATGCTCTCTTATGGTGTTCTCTTGCGACGCGCCTCAAAACGGATGGTTCGCCTGTGTTAAATGCCAAAAATCGCTCGAAGGACAGCATGCCTGCTCTGCGACCATCTGCTGTACGCTGATTTGAGGTGGGCTGACATCGCAGATCTCTTTCTGCCGTTGCCAGAAGCGATTTACCGACCACGTGACCGGTGGCTCGCAAAAGATAAGGCTCGACATTGGAAACATCGAAGACGACGTCCTACGGAGAATGTTCCGTTTTGAAGGGGAAAACTTCGATGAATTGTCACCATTGAATTGTCACCAAGAATTGTCATTGGCGAGGGCGACCCACGACGGCTAGGCGAGCCACGCTAGCTTCCGATTTTGGGTCTTGGGTCAACACGAAGCAAGAACCCAGGGCTGGCTTGGGTTCTGCGCATGCGCACTTGCACAATTTCTTTTGGGGTACCCAATTCTAAAACTCTCCATTGTGTGACTGCACAACAAACAATTCAGTATGTCCTGAGCACTTTGTTTTAAAGCCGGTTTACATATCTTCGTTTTATATTCACAAACGCATCTGCAGCCATTGACGCGCGAGCCAACTCCAGCCACCTATTGAGGGCGGAGAGAGGCTTTCGCGCGAGTCAACGCGGCCGCTCACGAGGTGGCGACAGCAGTTCCGTAAAAGTTAACGCGACCGCCATGTAGCTTTCCGGTCCGCTCAGGCTTCCGCTGGCGTTACCACGCTTCTTCATTCATTGCACTACAATGTCTATAGTTGTTGCTGGCGGAATTCACGACACCTTTGAATATGTCACGGCATGACCGACATCTTCGCTGCATTCACACACCACTGCGGTATCGAGCAGCGGCGCACTGACGTTGGACTCGCGCGAATGCGACTACGAATTGCTTGCCTCCATCGTGCGCGGGGCTTCCCTAGCAGTCAACGAGACCCCCGAGAGTCACCGGTGGTTGCGCGTGCTTGAATTCCGTATTACATCGCCCTGCTTATTACAACCCATCGCATCGGCGCTGAAGACTCTGTGGTATGTACTACCTTTTCTTTCCGGGTCGTCTCTTCCATCTTTCAGCCCCAATCTGCAAGGTAAAAGAACAAAGTTTCGGAATTACAGCGACGTCGAGAAGCCGGCTCTATTTTCTGTTTTGAATTGGCTCTGCCACATACTCCATGCATTGTTTGCCGACCCCTTACAGCCACATGCTTCACGATAGGAGAGTTCAAGAAACGACCCAGTTCGCGCCCGGAGACTTAATCGGACTCGTTCTGATTTGAGCTTGGGCGATCGTGAGAGTTTCCTTCTTTTGTCTTTCCTTAATTTCGTTTCCAGTCGTCTATGAGCGTGGGGCTTTTGACATTTTATCCTAGTAAGTCCGATATGCTGGCTGGTTTATTAGTTTCTTTGGATCAAAGAAACCTTTCGTTCTATTCCGAACATGGATTCACTGATCAGAATGCAGTCATACTATTGTGGTAGTATATAAATTATGCTACTGTGTATAAACAGAATTTTTGTGTTAGCTGAAACCTTTGGTGAAAACCTACATTGTAAAATTGATGGTTATTGTCGTTATGTATATTTGTGTTTGCTAGAACACACATAAATATCAAGAAATTACATGACACACATCCGCAAATTGTTATTCCGATAAAAAATCGGTACACAGCGTGTCGCAATTAATGGATGCTATAACACTCTTTCTTATGTTTTTCAACGGGAAGTTAGTGAAATATTCGTATATCAAGCAGCAATACGATGAAAACCGCTATACAGTTATTTCCCACCTTTCAGCAGGGTACCAGTCTTTATTAAGAGCGATTCGACACTACACCGTAGAAAGCTGGCACGTGTCTATAGTATCACTCTTAATTAATTAATTTATTTATTAAGTCATACTTTTAACCCTCACTTGAGGGTGGTTACAGGGAGGGTCAGTAATTGAATTGCACATAGAACAAACATTGAAGATCATTTGTAGGAAAACATTTGTAACACAGAGCATTTGTAGAAAAAACACAGATACATGCAAGGAATAAATGATAAGCTATACAGTTTGAGCGAAATACTTATCAAGACGAACCTCAAGATCACTCACAGTATTTTTTGTACCACATCATTCGATAATTCCTTCCACAGTTTAATAGCGTCAGGACTGAATGAAAAACGGAATAAGTCTGTTCGAGTTATTATTTGTTGCACGAATGTACTGCGTGGTGTTCATGGGAACCTTTGGTAAAAGAGCGTTAGATAATCATCCTTGTTTATTTTCGCCTCTGCGTGCAGTGTTTGAAAAAAAACAGTTTCAATCGCTGCTTCTGCCTTCTTGATTCCAGTGGTTCCAAGTTACATATTTTTAACATTTCAGTTACCCAGTCACTTCGTCGATATTTAGAGCAGATAAAGCGAACTGACATTCTCTGAATTCGTTCTAGCTTATGTTTTAAAACCTTTTGGTGGAGGCTCCACACAGCACCAGCGTATTCTAGGGTCGGAGGGATATATGTCTTGTATGCACTCAACTTAGCATCTTTCGTCGCCTGGCGCAATTTCCTTTGCAGGAAGCACAACTTCTGATAGGTTGATGGACAAATGTTTTCAAAGTAGGGACGCCAGTTCAATTTATATGTTATGGTTGTACCCCAATATTTGAAACCACATACTTTTACCAGTACATTATCAGCAATATTATACGTTAACGAGATCACTTCCTTTCTTTTTGTTATGTGTGTGTAAGTGCTTTTTTAAAATCAATTTTCATACACCATTTTTGACACCACGAGCTTAATTAAGGTTCGAAGGCACTGGCTGATTTTAAATTGATCTTCCCTGCATGTTACTGGAATATAAATTTGGCAATCATCCGCGAAAACCTTAATTTTTACACGTGATTGGACATATCACTGTATAGCAGAAAAAATAGTGGCCGTAATACGGGACCCTGCGGCACACCCGAATACAGCTCACAATTTCCCGACACAGTACCTGCCACTCTGAGTGCTTGTTGCGGGTCATTTAAATACGCTCCTGTCCAATCGAGAACATCCGCACTAAGACCGACATAGCGAAGCTTGCAAAGCAGTTTGCGGTGTGAAACTTTGTCAAAAGCCTTCGCAAAATCTATGCATATAACATCGACTTATTGCACACAGGCATATATAACAACACAGAAATCATGAATGGTTTAGATCAACTGCGTTACAGTTGAAAGGCCACTGCGGAATCCATGGTGAAACGGACATAAGTAATTTTGTCCCAAAAATGTCGAATGTCTTTTGCCACTATATGCTCAAATATTTTAGAACACACCGACGTGAGAGACACAGGCCTATAATTGCTCAAAATACAATATTACTCTATTGCCGCCTTTAAATATTGGGACAATAATCGCTCTATGCTAATATCGATGTAGCGAGAGACATTTTAAAGACTTCCGAAATATATTTACTAGGTAATACGACAACCACTCCGCGAATCATCGCAGAAATCCATTCGGTATACCGTCAGGACCACATGACTTTTTCGTGTCGGAGAGGGGCAGCTGATCGAATATACCTTGTCGGTTAATGCTATTATTA
Organism: Dermacentor variabilis; assembly: GCF_050947875.1. Lineage (NCBI taxonomy): Eukaryota > Metazoa > Arthropoda > Arachnida > Ixodida > Ixodidae > Dermacentor > Dermacentor variabilis. The sequence goes on from NC_134578.1 coordinate 57,282,415, forward strand.
TCTGCCTGAAGTGGCAATGTAGGAGCCGATTCATATTCTTTGTTGTCATCCTGGTGCGTACAGAACACTGACTGGAAATATCGATTGAATCTGTCAGCGATATCAGACTTTTCCGTAATTACTTCTGTTGCCTCTACAATCTGTTCAATTCCTTCATTAGTTTCCTTAACAAACAGCCAGAACTTTCATGGTTATATTGCGCTCAGTTTTACAAACACGATATTAAGGAAGGACAGGACGTGGACGGACGAAGCGCAAACTACCAACTGTTTGGTACTGTTAAAGAACGCGCTTATATACGAGGAGATATGGTGCGGGGGGGGGGGTACATATAGAAAGATATGACAAGGTGACGACATGTGACTATAGTTTGGGTCAGGCACACATCCTTCACATGCACCCGTTCGCCCTGGCAAACTCGACCTCAGCTTTGATAAGCGCGATGGACGGAGTGCTTACGCACGTCTCTTTTTCTTTATCTATCGCAAGCGCCTCCCATATTTCTCGCTCCGTTTTTGTTTTTGATGTTCCAATGACTGTGGTGCTTTCTATTAGCGGGGAGCATTTGCACTGTTTGCAATGTGCGGCCAAGTTGCTAGGTGCTGCCAGAAGCTGGCACGTGTATTTGTGCTCCCGTAACCTATCGTTTAGACAACGTCCAGTTTGCCCAATGTATACTTTTCCGCAATCTAGTGGGATTTGGTAAACAACTGAAGTAGCGCATTCCACGTACTTTTTCGCGTGCTTAGTCTGACAGACCGTAGCACTAGGGTTGGCCTCTTTGGATCCTGCGTTCACCTTCTTGCACATGCCTTTTAGTTTTTGCGGGGCGGAGAACAGAACTTGAACATCATGGCGTTGGGCTGTCTTTTTTATCCGATGTGACAAGCCATGGATGTAAGGCAACACCACGCGTTTTTTCAATTTTTTCTGTGTTTTCTGCCTTTTCCTGTTGGCTCTGATTTCGGGCAACAAGTTTTCACAGATTTGCACCACCATGCTGTTCGGGTACCCACTGTTTCTTAAGCGGCTTACTTGAAGATCGATGGTGGCAGCTCACAGCATGGTGGCATGATTTTTCAATTGCTTGACTGATGCAAGCCTTGGCGATGCCTCTTTTAATGATTTTAGAATGGCAAGAGTCGTACCTCAGGATTTCTTTTTCTCCTCTAGTTTTGTAGCACCAGCACATGTGGGAGCCTCTGATCCTAATGTTTATATCAAGCTACTGCAATCGACCTTCGGTAGGAGTCTCGTACGTGAACTCTAAACCTTCATGTGCTTTTTTGAACATGCTGATGACAGTTTCTACGCTACATGGATCGGTGAAACCGATCCATGTAGCGAACCCGAACAGCATGGTGGTGCAAATCTGTGAAAACTTGTTGCCCGAAATCAGAGCCAACAGGAAAAGGCAGAAAACACAGAAAAAATGGAAAAAACGCGTGGTGTTGCCTTACATCCATGGCTTGTCACATCGGATAAAAAAGACAGCCCAACGCCATGATGTTCAAGTTCTGTTCTCCGCCCCGCAAAAACTAAAAGGCATGTGCAAGAAGGTGAACGCAGGATCCAAAGAGGCCAACCCTAGTGCTACGGTCTGTCAGACTAAGCACGCGAAAAAGTACGTGGAATGCGCTACTTCATTTTTTTACCAAATCCCACTAGATTGCGGGAAAGTATACATTGGGCAAACTGGACGTTGTCTAAACGATAGGTCACGGGAGCACAAATGCACGTGCCAGCTTCTGGCAGCACCTAGCAACTTGGCCGCACATTGCAAACAGTGCAAATGCTCCCCGCTAATAGAAAGCACCACAGTCATTGGAACATCAAAAACAAAAACGGAGCGAGAAATATGGGAGGCGCTTGCGATAGATAAAGAAAAAGAGACGTGCGTAAGCACTCCGTCCATCGCGCTTATCAAAGCTGAGGTCGAGTTTGCCACGGCGAACGGGTGCATGTGAAGGATGTGTGCCTGACCCAATCTATAGTCACATGTCGTCACCTTGTCATATCTTTCTATATGTACTACCCCCCCCCCCCCCCCGCACCATATCTCCTTGTATATAAGCGCGTTCTTTAACAGTATCAAACAGTTGGTAGTTTGCGCTTCGTCCGTCCACGTCCTGTCCTTCCTTAATATCGTGTTTGTAAAACTGAGCGCAATATAACCATGAACGTTCACCAACTAGCCCCCTTCATTGCTTTACTAAAAGCCAGAACTTATCACAGCCAGTATTTTAACGTACTAACATAGTATTCTCTTGCTCATTTGTTATAGGCATCACTGTGTTGTTGCGCGCCTTTTTCCCCTTTTTTTTAACTCTTACATTTTTCTCACCATATTTTGATGTTCCTTGCACAAATGGTTTTGTTCTAGGTTAGCGCAGAGTCACTTGTACTGTATAAAATTTTTTTCTGCTCGTGCTTTTCATTCTTTCAAGCAGTATCTGCTGCTATGTGTACGTTTTATCAAGAATTTTTCCTTGTATAAAGTGACCAAGTTACGTTAATTTTGTGTAACACCCATTTTAAACCTATATGTACCTTTAGCGTTTAGGAAGTGTCGTTGTATTGCTCTTACTGGTTTCTTTTTGTTTGTTTTCCTGTTTTTCCGCTTGTGTTCTTTCTATTGTAGCATGCATTATCTGTTTAAATGCGTATACTGTATATATCACTAATTCATTGTAACACCCCTATGTAATGCCCGCATGGGCCTTTAGGGCCCTTGAATAAATAAAAAAAAAATTCGTGATGAGCTCTTCAGAAATTTAGTGAGGGTGTTATTAAAAAATTGATTTTTTAGACTGCGCAATCTCTGCCTTCAAGTTTTCTTTTGCACGAGATATCTCCATCGGGGCCCTTTTATTTTCGCGCAATCTTTTTATTCTGCGCTTCATCTGAATTATTTTTCTGCTTATCCATGGGTTTCTTCGTTTTCTTTTTGTGCGAATAGGTTCGTAATGTAAATAGTACTGCACAATTTTCTTAAAACGTTTCCAAGGCTGTTGAACCGACTCAAGCCTTGATATAATGTGAAATTCGCCAAGCGACATTTCTAAAAAGTCAGTGATAGTCGTATCATCAACGCGACCGTAGTCTTTACCATGTGCATAAACAAGACGCTTTGCTCGAATGATAGTGTCACAGAAAACGTCAACCACAACCATTCCGTGGTCTGATATACCGTCCTCAACTGATACGGCGTAATTGGCCACTTTACTTGATATGAAAACTAAGACTAACAGTGACTGTGACGTAGGGGGGATTCTTGTGCAGTCTTTTACAATTTGTGTGAGATTATCAGAAAACATTAGCTATGATTGCCTATCAGCGCTACGGCTTTCCACATGACCAGTTGAAAAACTTTCCCAGTTAATATGCGGTAAGTTGAGGTGTCCAGCCATTATTAGTCTTGTGTTTCCATATACATTATCACACAAAAACATATTTAAGTCCTCTAAACACTCGGGCGGAGTGCTGGACGGTCTGTAGACGGCTCCAATAAGCTACGTAATGTTGGCGTAATTCACCTTGCACTACACTGTTTCTGGTAAATGGCAATCCACTTTTATTGCCAGCATTGTACTTTTAGTTATCACTGCCACGCCACCACCTCGAGTGTCCCTATCCCGTCGAAAAATCTTGTATCCCGGCGGTGCAATGAAGTTATCCGTTATGACTCTATTCAGCCATGTCTCTGTTATGATCATAACATGGGGACTATATGTAATCAGTAAGTATTCTAAATCTGTGACTTTGTTTGCAATGCTTCGCGAATTTATTGAAAAAAGTTTGAGCTATTATCGCGCCGGCTGAGGTGGCATCCGGCCCCTACTATCCACCGCTCCAGGCATACGCGATCCGCGATGAGCGGAAGCTTCAGAGCTGTCGTGACCTTCTAGTTGATCTTGTCTATTCTCGCACTGACAACGAATGTTCCGTTTTCGATCCCGTTCGTAGAGCTCACTGTTTACGTTAAGCTTATCATGAATCATTTTCACTTTTGCGCCATTTCCTCCCGGTTCTGCAAATAATAAAAGCTTACTCAGTATATGTATATCACATCATAAGAAGCCGGCTAACAAGGACATCAAGGACAACATAGGGGAAATTGCTTTCACTTACTGATTGAGCTAAAGTAATGTTAAATTAATGTAAATGAAAGTGGATATGTATAAAATTATGTAAAAATATATGTAACAACCGTTTATTATGTTGATGCTTCGGCCAGAGACCGGCGTTTCTCAAGGCAGAATAACGAAAGATTATATATATATATATCTATATATATATATATATATATACATACATACATACATACATACATACATACATACATACATACATACATACATGCATGCATGCACATAGTGAGAGTAAGAAGTCAAGGAATATGTAGGGCTTTGTTAGAATAGGTAAGCACGCACTACGTGGCTTCCTAAATGAAAACCGATGTCTTCAAAGTTAACCCTGTGCCACGTTTACATTTACGTTTGCTAATGATAAATAAAAAAATAACTAAGAAAGCAAAATGGGCGAACTAAATTCATCGTAGTGGATAGCGACGCGTGATTCATTTTTTACAGGGATGTGAAATTTGTTGCGTTCAGATTGCTGTTAATGTGTTAAAAAGTTTCGTGAAAATTTAAGATTGCGTCTAGGTATGCCTGACTGATCTTATTTGAAAGCATCCAGAAATACAAATATTAAGCGACCGGGCTCATTAGGTATGAAGGATGTAACGCCAAAAAGCAACACAGCGGTATTTCGAAATGCAATCAACGTCAACGCTTCGGCATGTTGATTATAAACATCGAAACAATTCGTCTTATTGAAGCGCATTAAAAACTCCGTTGGGTCTCGAGGATCGCATTCGTCGACAACATAGACAGACATCGTGATGGAAAAACCGACAGCTCAAGCTGAACCCACGTTCTGACTTCCCGAAGCAAAGTGTTGGGGAAGCGAAATTGGTGCAAAATAAAGACAATGTTGTCTATGAAGAGGGAAAAGTTGGTAGGAATGAACACGCACAAGGAAGACTCTTAAAAGCCTAAAATCCCAGAATTAGATTATAGCCCTTTAGAATATCACGCCGGCGACCGTGGTTCGACCAAGATCCCTAAAGAACACACCTTTTCACACAAAGGCTCGTTGTTGGGGAAGCAAAATTGGTGCAAAATAAAGACAATGTTGTCTATGAAGAGGGAAAAGTTGGTAGGAATGAACACGCACAAGGAAGACTCTTAAAAGCCTAAAATCCCAGAATTAGATTATAGCCCTTTAGAATATCACGACGGCGACCGTGGTTCGACCAAGTTCCCTAAAGAACACACCTTATCACACAAAGGCTCGTTGGCGAGCTTTGACAAGAGTTGTATCAGTCATTGCCTTTCCGCAGTGCATATCACGTGTCCCAGCTGTAGTCTCGGGTCTATCGTACTCATCGCAGTCCGGGTTGTCTGCACGGCCTATAGAATCTATACGTAGCGCCTAGTGAACGCCCCACGACGTGTAACGTGCGTGCCAAGCTTACGCAACTTCTTTTGGTGGTGGGCGGCAAACCAGTAACTTCATGTGCACGTTTGAGTCGAATCCGTGAAGGCGGCGATGACAGCGACTTGGCTGCGCCCGGCGTGTCCCGGTATTTTCGCCCAATATTATATACACGCGCTAGAGCGTTAGAGCGTCTGTTAGAGACAATGGGAGGGTTCACTTCCGCGACAATATTGTAGGGCCGCCTTAGCCTCCTCGTCGGCGAGCTCATTTCCGTCTGCTAATCAGCGTGCGGGTAGCTTGGATCTTCCCTTCCTTTTGCTGCGGACTGCATTCTGGCAGACGCAGCCAGGCCACAAACGTCCAGCCGCATGTCCGTTGCCGCTCTTCCCGCTCACGTGGCTCTCCAAGCGACTCTTTGTGCTGTATAACCTATGTTGCAATTTATTTAAGTGCAGAAGATTGCAGCAGTTTTCTTTGTTGCATAAGCTACGCATAAACTATGTTTTCAGTTTTCCTTTATGGCTTGATCGTTACGTAAAACAATGTGTCACTTTAAAAAAAAAGTGCTGTGATGTTGTGATGTCCTTCAGCCGCTGCCATTGTTCACAAAGGGGGTGGAGGATCCCTCAAGCTGTCATTTGAACGGCCTTTCCCTCCGCCTCCTGTTACACTGTACTGTGACTAAGCAAATAAATAAATAAATAAATAAATAAATAAATAAATAAATAATCTAGTAAGTCAATCAATTAAACAAAAGTCAATCAAGTAAGTCCTTCGCGCCCTCCGAGAACATTTATAACTGCACAGTTGCGATAAGCAGGATACGTGCGGGAACTGCGCTGACGCCGTCTGCAACACGTCGTCTGTCTTCAAGGTGAACTGCAACGAAATTTTGGGCCGTGTAATAAAAAAAAAGAGGCCTCGATTCAGATAGTGCCAGACACAGAACAGCGTCCGTTGAAATTTTACGCTTGAAAAGCAAGTCCACGCGTCTGGAAGCGCTCGCAAAGGTAGGTGTTTTTAGTATCAAAAGTAAAAAAAAAATAGAATAAGAAAGATAAAAAGAAAACACTGCCATTACCGCTTGCCGGAAATAACGGATGATTTGGAAAGCCCGAATCATCGGCGTGACCTCCGATAATAAACGGGGCCTCGTAACGGCCCGCAGCTCCCTGAAAAAATCTGGGAGGCGACGTGCTGGAAATGACGTCATAGCCGCTAACCACCAGGTGCGCGCGTCGTCTGCTTAGGCGCTATTAAACGGCTGCTAACGGCAAAATTAGACGATTGTCAGACAGTCAGCTTTGTCAATATTTGGTTCGACAGCATGTACGACTCATTTATTACCAATTTATCCAAAGCCAAACTTTGTCGCAGTTGGCCTTTGAAGGAGCCCTGACGCACTAAATATTCGGAAATTGCAAAAACTACATACCGCACTCTTCCCGTACATAAAGGATCACACCAAATATGTATGAAGGTTGGGAGACAAGTTTCTTAAAATTTGATACTACAGTTGGGTCTTAAAATGTCCGACCTGCCGCCATCGGCATTGTTTGACGTCCCGACACAGGCAGAAGTTTGCCGACGTCGTGAAGTGATAAGGTTAGAGGTACAAGGACGTTGCTCATAAAAAAGAAAGTGTAAACGGCAAAGCTGTTCGCGCGTGGCAGCCCCAGCGATAGCAGCAATGGAAGCAACCAATGTATCAATGACGTCATGATGCGTTAACCTCCTGGCTACCAACACCGAAACTAGGGCCCAATTCACAAAGCTTTTCGTTCGTAAGTGCTCTTTGCTACTGGCTGGCCACCTTCGCAAATAATGTTTGTCGTCAGGATTGGCTGGAATATTATCTTAGGAACAATACTAGCTTAAGAGGCTTTTGTGAATAACGGCCCTCGTTTGTAAGAACATGCGATACATCAAATTATTCAGGACGCTCTGGCCCCTGCTGGTAGCAGTGGTGTCCAAAACATGGTGGCCGTCACGGCTTTGCAATTGCTTCCGGCGCATTTAGCTCGCAAAAGCGTAGCCTTCGAGATCAGCCCCCCCCCCCCCTTCTTTTTCCACTCCGAGAAAGCGGTCGCTAGGGGCTGGATACGGCCACCACACATTTTCCCCTTAGGTTTAGAGGGTTTGTGCGTTCATTTAACGAAAAAGAAATGCCAGTTGAAAGAAAAGTTTCATAGAAATCGGTATTCCTTGAGCAATGCGTACACTGTTACGCCACTGGAGAATCAATGCCCGGGGTAGTGACGTCAGGAGCTATCTTATCTTTCGCTTTCATAACTTCCTTATGTAGTCTCCGAAGTAGTCGTGTCGCTCGCAGTCTTAATTTTGCACGCGCTGTGCGCAGGCCATAACTCGCGAACACCCGTGAAAAAAAGAAAACTTTCTCGCTGCCGTATACTTCTGGAGAATGGCAGTTCGAGAGTGGAACCTGTGGAACGGCGCCAGTCCGTGGTTAGAAGACGCCAAATGTTGTTCGCAGATGGCTTCGACGCACTTCGCCTGCAAGGAGTGCAGCATGCACTTCAGCGGTCCCATGCCTTACATGGACCACCTGAAGAGCGCAAGGCACCTGAAGAAGGTTGCCGCTCACAGGCAGATGGAGGCGCTGATCGGAGCCGGAGCCGAGGTTCTCAGCCCGGACGTCAAGTTGGAGGTCACGTCCACGGCCACGGGATTATCGTCGCTGCAGGTGGCTCCTTTGCCTTTCGTCTGCAAGCTGTGCGACGTTGCCATGAACTGCGAAGATGCCCTGATTGCTCACCAAAAGGTTGGACGCTCTTTCTTCTTTCAAGGGTCTCTGTGGGCCCGACGGTTGTATCGTGTCGTTATTGCTCGCTCAGGGCGCTTATAAGTCACGCTACGTAAAGGTATTTTTCAACATAAAGAAACAGTTCGGGGGTTTTACGTGCGGTGACCACGATCTGATTACGAGGCGCGCCGTAGTGAAGGACACCGGATTAATGTTGACCAACTGGCGTTCTTAAACGGGTACCCAGGGCACGGTACACTAGCGTTCTTGCGTTCCCATCCCATTGGAAGGTGACCTTGACCTTCGAGGTCGGGAATCGAACCGTCGACCTGGCCCTCAGCAGCGCAGGGCCATAGACACTTAGCCGCCGCAGTGGACTGTATGTGTACTAGCCAATTATTCAGCCTGACGGATGTGTTTGTTAGCGTGTGTTCTAAAGTGCCCCGAAGGACTGCTTCACGCGTAAGCCGCAGCAAACAAACCTCCCAAAGCAACAAACGCCGAAAAGATACGTTGTCGATAGAATACAGCGGACCAGTGCTCGCTGAAAAAAAAAAAAAGAAAAAGCAACAGATACGAAACAAAATGGGGCGGGGGCTTCCAACATAATGGAAAGCTCCGGGTTATCTAACGTGCATCCTGCCCAGGAAATGACAAGCGGTCTCTACATCCCACCCCGATTGGAATGCGGTCGCCGCGGCTTCGTGTTGAGCTGCAGAATGTTCGCTACGCACGTTACGTTGTTATGTCGTGTCCGACTCCTCCTGCATAAAAAAAAAAAGTTTACTGCTGCGCGATTTTTTTTCTGCCTGCATTATAATAAAACAGCGCTGACCGACGCGGTAGAGAGACAGATACGGGCCATTTGATTTTCGTTAACTGAATAGTGTTCGCATAGGTAGTTCTCACTTAACATCGCGGGCGCAGCTTCTCACCGTGCTATAGAGAGAGAAAATAATGCAGAGAAAGGCAGGGAGGTTAACCAGAGGTAGTTCCGGTTGGCTACCCTGCGCAGGGGGAAGGGTTAAGAGGGATAAAAAGAGAAACAGAGTGGAAGGGGGAGATAGAAAGAAAGGGGGACAAGCACGAACAAAGCGCGTACACTACAGAACGGTAGGGGGCGGCATTCTTAGAGTCTGTCGTGAAGCCCCGTAGACCGCAAGAACGTTAATAGCGCGAATAAGGCCTTCAACGCGGATGTTCTTTCGGAGCATTGGCCTAAAGCTTTTAGTTCTGAAAGTGGACGATTGTCCAGCTTGTCCAGTACCCTGCACATCACTTGTCTCTCAGCACTGTAGCGCGGGCAGACACAGATAATGTGTGCGAGCGTCTCGTCGATGTTACATGTGTCGCACGTGGGGCTGTCGGCCATTCCTATGAGGAAAGCATAGGCGTTTGTAAACGCAACGCCTAGCCACAGACGGTAAAGCATGGTCTGTTCACGTCGTGGTAATCCAGGCGGGAGGTGCATCCGTATGTCCGGAGACAACGAACGCAACCGACACATGGTGAAAACATTTGAGTCCCACAGGGGCAAAGTACACTCACGGGACATCAATCGCAGCCCAGCCGCAGCGTCTGTTCGCGAAAGCGGAATGAAGACTCGTTGACCACTTTCATGTGCCGTGCTATAGTTCCCTGATAAAACAGCCAGGGTGACCTCAGTGCCTCGTATTATCACTAGTACATTGTACCTTTTTGAGTATGAGCGTTCTTTTTTTTTTTCAGCTGGTTATCACCCATATCGATTTGTCGCTCGCAATGAGACACGCCTGTCGCGCTGTCGCGCGTTTCTCGTTTGCGCAACTTCTAGATTTACTAGAGCCGCAAGATGCCAGAAACGATGACATCAGTGCTAACCACCTGCGTGACATCCTATAGAAGCCGTCCCAATTTTCGTATCTGAAGCCGTATGTTTTTTTTTTCGCTGTTGCTCAGTCCTGTGAGGTATACTATAGGTAATTATCGTTTCTAGAAAGAAAGCAAACTTCACTCGAAACTTCAGTTGAGGTATCGGCACAAGAATACGTGCAAACGCCGATCACTGTGCCACGTGCCTTAGTTATTTATTATTTTTTGGCAGTGTCACTTCATCCGGCTATCTACAAAATTAACACGCGGCTTTTGTGCTAGCCAGCTTCGGCATTGAGAGCGAAGAGCGCTGTATACGTTCAGGAATGCACTAACGAACCGTGTTACAAGTTTGGATCGGCGGTACACCTGCATATTTACCTACAGCGCGAACAAATCGGGCGACCCGCCGTGGCTATAGCTTAGCGGCTATGACGTATAACGCTGCTGAGCCCCGGGTCGCAGGTTTGTACCGGCCTGCGGTGGTCACGCTTCGATGGTGCGCAGCTTGTTTACTTAGATTTAGGTGCACGTTAATTAATTGCACGTGGTCAAAAGTAATCCGGAATCCCCAGGCCCTCACCATTGTGCCTTTTGCTCCTTGGCATTTGTATACTTGTAGCTTTGCTGTTTGAGCACAGATACCCTTTATGAATTTTGTTTCTCAACCAGCTCTGTGCGCTAATATTGAATATAAATGTCCTGCTCCTTATTCGTTCATCAGATCGAAATAATATTACCTCTGTTGTCATTTATTTAAGGCTTATTGACTTGGGTCGTTCGGACAAGTTTAGCGTAATGCCATTGGACTTTCGCATCAGCTCGTGGTACCAGAGATACACATTGCGCAATTAAACTAACGGAAATGATTTTTTTTTGCGTTTTGCCAGGCAAGCCACAGTATGATTATGATGCACACCGTAGTGGGGGATTCCGGAATAATTTTTGAGCCCCTGGGGTTCTTTAACGTGCACCTCATGCACGGTATACACGGGCGGTTTCGCACTTCGCCCCCGCATAAATGCGGCCGCTGTGGCCGGGATTCGACCCCGCGACTTCGGGCGTAGTAGCGTAACGCCAAAGCCACCATGGCGGTTACATTGTACAATCGCCCGCATATATTATAATGAGAGCTGGGGCATGCTATGTTTATAGTTTGTGTGCGTGTTAAAGAAACGCGGACGCGGTACGCTTCTCTGAGGTATGCCATATGAGTTACAGAAGTCATGATGAACGTTTGCAATTATGACCTTTTTTTATTTTGCGCAGTAGCGTAATTTGACAGCGCGGCCTAAATTCATGTTCTTCTTCAGTGTCCCTGTAAGAGTCTGGAGTGTTGCCCCTGACAACGCGCCTGCCGTTCCGAGCGTTCGCGCCACCTACATTTGTATCGTGTTTCAGGGTAAAAAGCATCAGCGGGTGCTACAGCGAGAAGAAGTCCTCCGACAACTTGCCGCCGGCAGGAACGTATGCCGGGAGCTCCCGGCCGAATCAGCGACGGGCCAGGCTTCGACGCTGCCAGTGTCGAGCGAGGCCGGGGCACGGGGTCAGCCGACGAAGGATGAGAGCAAGGACGAGGGCGTCGACCTGTCCTGCCGCTTCTGCGGCATCGTCCTCTTCGAGAACCTCGGTTACAAGCTGGAACACCTGGAGACCGACGCGCACCGCAAGAAGAAGATGCAAGCCGTCGGAGGACAAGACGCTCACGACGAGTGCCAGAAGCCGTCCGCGGGCGGAGATGCGGAAGCGGTTAACGGCGTTGAATGATGACGTTTTTGCGGCGGAGCTTGAGATGACCGTTGCCGCGCTCAGCGTGGCGATTTTCGTTTCGGTTTCCGAGGGCCGTACTTTGTAAGGATTCTTTTCCTCTTACGTTCCTTTATTTTGCCCTTCGTCGTTGGCTCACACGCGCGGCCCCGGCCACTATTAATTGCTGGGATTGGCAAACAAGCCCGGCGGTTTACAAGAGGTGATTCTAATGAGAAGAATCCATACGAATTACGGCCCGTGACGTCATTTTTTGCGTTTAGTGCACTCCGGATGACGATTTCTCGAAAAAAGGTTCCGACTTCTGTTGGAACTTCTATGCGTACCTCCCTTTAGTGACGCGAAGAAAGACGCAATGAAACGAGAAAAAGCACAGGCAAATGAATTGTTTAATTGAAATTTCTAATCAGTTTATATGTTGTTTAAAATCGTTATCAAATAATGTTTAATAAAAGTTAAGATCTCATGCTTTAAAAGCTTACTTCCCATTATACGCAATGACCCACGCCCGCAAGTGTACCAGAGCGCTGGAAGAAGAGCAACATTCTACCAATCCGTACCAAAGGGAACGTTAAAGAATTGACGAATTATTGGCCCATTAGCTTGCTTTCAGTATTGTGTAATATATTCAAGGTAATTTTCTATACTATAAATACTTCAATCAACCAAGAAAACAGGCTGGCTTCAGAAAGGGATATTCTACAACGGATGACGTCGATGTCATCAATCAAGTAAATCGCAAATCTGCGGAATACAATAAATCTCTCTATGTGGTTTTCGTATATTATGAAAGGGCACTTGATTAAGAAGAAGTGGCAGCAGTCATAGAGGCACTGTGTAATCAAGGAGTACAGGAGGCGTACGTAAATATATAGAGAAATATGTACGAAGATCCCATAGCTACCTTGCTTCTCCACAAGAAAAGTGGAAAATTACCCATAAGAAAAGCGGTGAGGCAAGGAGACTCCATCTCTCCAATGCTATCCATTGCCTGCTTAGAAAAAGTATTCAGGCTATTAGACTGGGAAGGACCAACGGCGGTGGTGGTGGTAACAACTTTATTGAGATTCTGCTCAGTCATCTGGCAGACCCGAGTCCTAGGATGGCCCCTCACGAGGAGCGACCCTTTCGGCCCAGGCAACGAGGGCTTTTTGTAGTTTTTCATCCGGCGTAACGGCGAATACCTCAAGAACCTTCGGTTCGCAGATGACAGTGCCCTGTGCCACAACCCTGGGGATAAATTGCGGCGAATGGTTCAGAACCCTAGCCGAGAAAATGCAAGGGTAGGTTTGAAAATTATTAGGGAGAACACAAAGACAATCTTCAATAACCTGGCAAGGCACCCGCCGTGGTTGCTCAGTGGCTATGGTGTTGGGCTGCTGAGCACGAGGTCGCGGGATCGAATCCCGGCCACGGTCGCCGCATTTCGATGGGGGCGAAATGCGAAAACACCCGTGTGCTTAGATTTAGGTGCACGTTAAAGAAGCCCAGGTGGTCAAAATTTCCAGAGTCCTCCACTACGGCGTGCCTCATAATCAGAAAGTGGTTTTGGCACGTAAAACCCCAAATATTATTATAACCTGGCAAGGCAGGCACTCTATGCGCAATAGAGTGCATACGGCATGCACTCTATTCTGCCTATAGAAGGCCTATTACAAGGGCGAGTCAGAAAGTCTTTGCCCCCTATTTTTTATTAGGCAATATAAGGTACATACAGGAAGTTACAAATATACGTACTATTCTATGTACCTTACATTGTTTTTCCACAGAGCCCCCACACCGGTTCAGACATTTGTCCCAACGCAGCGCTACACCCGCCGTGGTTGCTCAGTGGCTATGGTGTTAGACTGCTGAGCACGAGGTCGCGGGATCGAATCCCGGCCACGGCGGTCGCATTTCGATGGGGGCGAAATGCGAAAACACCCGTGTGCTTAGATTTAGGTGCACGTTAAAGAACCCCAGGTGGTCAAAATTTCCGGAGTCCTCCACTACGGCGTGCCTCATAATCAGAAAGTGGTTTTGGCACGTAAAACCCCATATATTATTAACGCAGCGCTAGATTTGGGATGCCCCTGTCGTCAGTCACCGACGCACGCGGCCTCCCCGAACGCTCATTGTCATGAAAGTCCTCACGGCCTTTTGTGAGCTCGAAACGCCACCGCCTCGCACTTCTCAAAGTGGGACAACTTTCTCCCAAACGTGGGCTGCATGTCCCCGAGTCGCACTTCTTTGCTCGTACGCCGTGGACGTGTGAAGCACAACCGCTATCTTAACCAATTGACAGCAGCGCCGTGCCGCGGAGCCACCGGCAGATAAAACCGGGCTGTTCCAAGAAAGGTCCACCACTGGGAATTGGCATGTTTACTTCGCATTTACAGCCGTAATTTGGATAAATAGGAGAAAGCCTTTCTGTTTCGCCCTCGGTTATATATATATATATATATATATATATATATATATATATATATATATATGGAGAGAGAGAGAGAAAGAAAGAGCTGCGTAGGCCATCTAAAGATTAGAGCAGATAACCGGCGTTCATCAAGAGCACCAGAATTGGTGCCAAGGCAAGGGAAGCGCAGTCGAGGACGGCAAAAAAATTAGGCGGAGGGAGGAAATTAGAAAATTGTTAAAATTTGAAAGGTGGCAATGAGTATAAACGTAGGCTGCTGCTGTTGATGATGAATTAAAATGGTAAAATAGTAAGTGATATGGAAATCAAAGTGGACGAAAGAATAACTTGCCGCAGGGCGGGGCCGAACCACCCTCGTTCGCATTAGCCGGCGCCGCTCTCTGTTAGGGCGGCCATTTCATTTACCTACCCTTTCTTATTTATGCGTTTCAGCTGAACACATGCCAAATGCTTTCTCTGGTTTCATTGCCTGGTGTCGTTGTTGTACGGTTGTGACTAAGGAAAAAATCAGCTCCTTGGATCCTCTTGTCGCCAATCGCATTAGTCGAATTAGCTCTTAAATATACCCTTGAAGTAAATAACCCTTAAAAAAACGTCCTGTTGGAAACCATCGTGCCGGGGTAAGCTTGGCCTGGGGGAATCACTTTGGTTAAGTAGGATTACGCGCACCCGCAAAACTGGCCTCACGGGTCCGGCATTGTCTAAATTTTATGGCGTACTTTTAAAGGCTTTCAATTAAGGCGTGCATAACGAATATTTAAAGACATAGCAAGAAACTCGTTACACAGTACTAATGCCCTTCCAGCTGTGTTCGAATCAAAGTTTGGAGATGAGGATAAATTTTAAATGATGGCTCCACCCCCTATTTGGGGAAGCAGGGAAGTTGAGTTACAACGGTGGCGACACTTGGCTCCATCGCTATGAGTCCGTGCATTATTTAAAGCGAAGTTTGCCCATAGGCGAACCCTTCTGGTTTGTGCTAACCGTGGCAGCTGCTGCTGCTACTGCCGAATGGCTCGCACAAAGCACAGTACTCGGAATACCGAATCGGCTTTATATGTAGCCTCATCTGTGCAGCTCCTGCAGATGTGCTGGTGGCCGGCTGTGTTCTCTACAGAATTATACGCCTGGAAACAACAGACAACGCCTAATTATTCTCACTGCAACAAATATGCGCCTACAAGCACATAATCCCTTTACCAAAGTGGCGCTGTCTTCTTTCCAGGCGTCTGGCTCGTCTAGGTCGTCGGCTTCTTGCCGATTAATACGGGCCGCCAAGGGTGGGGATGTGGGCTTGTTCGTACGCGTTGACTAACGGTGGTTGAGCGCAGGGAAAACACGAGGGCGAGAGAAGACAAGTAGGACGCGCGGGCAGACCTGTGTGTGCCTGCTTTTGTCCTGGTGTTTTCCCTGCACTAGACAAGCTTTAGTCAAGGTTGGCCGGCCCTAGAGACAGTGCTATAGTGAACTAGTAGCTGCCAAGTGGTTGTGAAATCAAAGGCGTAAGTACCTAGTGCATGGTTTTATTTCGAATCTGTTGGCCTCGGTTATGACTTGTCCATGTGCAAGAATGCGCTGCGGAAGCGTTCTCGCGCTGTGCTCGAATTGTGCGTTAGTTAGGGTATACGACGCTAGCGAAAGTGTCGGTTTAAATGAAGCAGGTAATCTGATTTCGCTGTACTTCGTCCACCTGCAAGAGTTTCGTTAAGAGGAAGCTTTAGCTCGGGTGCTGCTATCTATATACACGTAAACGCAGAATTCGTATTTCTCGGCATCCACTGCACCTAACTTTGTGAGTTTTGTTGCATTTAAAAGAAGAAAAAAAACTTAAATCTAGTGACTGCTGGTTTCAAATTTTTGAGTTAGGTCGTCAATTTCTATAAAAATTGGCAAAAATCTAAAATTTTCAAGAACGAAAATATGAAGTTTACAACTAACTCAGCAACAAAAAATGATATTACTATACTGTGAATTGCATCCAGCAGTACATCTAGCGCGGACAAAATTGATGTGCTACACACGGTTCTCAAAAAAATTTGGTAATATGGAAATAAAGCTTTTGCAGAACCCTTGTAAACAACGTAACAAATTCCCGTAAGATATAAAATCAGATATCGAGTTTGTCCGCTTTCAATGATCTAATGGATGCCGTTTACAGAACCGCGATATCTGTTCTCGGCGCAGAGTTGTGAATTTGTAAACTTCGTGCTTCTATTTCAAACTTTCGAATTTTCGAAGATCTTTTTAGCAAAATTCATTCGCTAAATCGACATTCCGCCTCCAACAGTCACTAGAATTCAACTTTCTCTCTCAAATGCAAGAAATTTCAATAAAATCGGTGCAGGAGTTATCTCAGGAAACCGTTTTTGCGTTTTACATGTATTTCAAGAGGCTGCGTCGGAGGTGGGCCCAAGCTAAAGCTTCCTCTTAAAGCTGCACTCTAATGAATTCAGCAGTCAAGTGTGTTTCATATACATAGTGGAACTAGACGATAGTCGTGGGATATAGGTGAAAGGCGTCACGCCTCGCACGCTCTAACTGTCGCTTCTATGTAATATATTTATGTGTTACGTTTAATGTATGTCGACATGCTGTGTAAGTGACGTTTGGAATCTTTTTTTTTTCACCGTGCCTACTCCTTATGCATTTCACTTGAACACAACATGCCAGATGTTTTCTCTGGTTTCATTGCATGGTTTCTTGGTTGTATGGTTGTGACTATGGCTCTATGGGTGTATCATCATTGGCGTACCTGGGCGATTCAAAGGAGGATTGCCGCCATCGTAAGCTGTTAAACGCGGATGTTTCTTAAACGAAAGTAGCACTGCTCGATATTTGGTGCGCACATTCAGAAGTGACATTTGTGTGAGAGCCTACGATGACGGCCACCCGTTGGCTGAAACTAGCCTCGTCCGTATCATATGCGAATGGTCTTACCCTGTCTTGGTATGCTTGTTTTTTACAATTTGTATGCCGAGAACGAATAAACCGTAATACGATGTGCACCTCCTCGGTATCCACGGAACGCTTGCAACCTACTGCATAGATGTCTTGCATGACTGTTCATTCGTCGTACGGAACCTGAAAGGCTCCGCACTCTTTTCCTAATACGAAGTGCGTACTGTTCGCGTCAGGAGTTTGCGGGCCGTGGGTTCAGCGTTAAAGCTGAATTGGCAGCCGAATTTAGAAGTAAACAAAAAAAGTACAACACTGTGTTGGCCGCGCACACTAGTACGGGTGACGAGCCTGGACCTCAGGTTGCATGTTCGGTATCGAAATATATTCTGATATAACTTCACGCCGCGTAAAACTGACCGCACCTTACACGACTGCGACAAGGTTTGCCTGTCGGTCCAGCCGGCCTGAACCCGCCGTGGTTGCTCAGTGGCTATGGTGTTAGGCTGCTGAGCACGAGGTCGAGGGATCGAATCCCAACCGCGGCGGCCACATTTCGATGGGGCCGAAATGCGAAAACACCCGTGTACTTAGACTTAGGTGCACGTTAAAGAATACCAGGTGGTCAAAATTTCCCGAGTCCTCCACTACGGCGTGCCTCATAATAAGAAAGTGGTTTTGGCACGTAAAACCCGATAATTTTTTTTTCAGCCGGCCTGGATGAGCAGACCTGCACAGCGCAGGTCGACTCATGCCGATCTGCTTGCAAGTGTATATAAAACAGGGGGAGGAGGAAGGGAGAGAGTGAGGCTGGTGAACGTGCACATCTGTGGGCGTTCTACAAGAAATGTACAGAATTTCTTGACATAATTTCTTTGTTTAACTTGACGCAAATGCCCCCTCCCCCTATACAGGTGGAAGTTTTGTTCTTGATGTAATGTTGACTAACCTATCTGAATATGTGTGCGTTTGCGGGCTCAAATGTATTAGTACCACAATGTCTTGCACTACGAAGTCACGCTAACGGTCCAAAATCCAGAAAAAAGATAATGTATACACAGTTACGAACGCGCAGACGTCAAGCAGCTTCTTTTCGACTTGTCAAGGTTCTCAGGGAATTTTTAACCAACTTCCATTATGATAATTCTAACGAAAACTGCAGCGCAGTTCACGAGCTGTTTATAGAAATAAGAGATCAGCACATTCCTAAAATGACAATCTTGTCATCAACCCATAGTCCATGGACACTTTGCAAGTGACGCATCAATAAAAAGAAACGCTTGTATTCAAAAGCAAAGCTGTCGGACTTGTATGATTAATGAAGACTTTCGTGTGCTACTAACAAGTATTACTAAAAAGCTTTGGAAACTGGCTAGTCTAAGGATTTCCTCTGGAAATTCCATCCATTTAACCAAGGACGGTGAACATTTGTCGTCATCAGTGGCTGCAGAAAAAGTAAACTTGTTCTTTAGCTTAGGTTTTCACTAACGAAAAGCCTATTACTGCTGATTTAAATTTCGAATTTATTGATGCTGCCGTGAATGACATCGTGGTCGCTCGTGAAGGAAGCGAGTTAGCTATATCGACCGTCTGACGAACAACCCTTCACCCGGTCCAGACGATGCATGCCTTAAATTACTGAAAATAACCAAACCGGTCATATCGCACATCTTTGCTGCGATACTTTAAGCTATATACAGACACAGGGTGCGTGTGTGACGCTTGAAAAATAGCTTGTGTGACTGCGGTATTCAAATCGGGCGATCACTCCCGCCTATATAACTATAGGCCCATTTTTCTAACCAGTCGCGTATCCGCAAATTACTAGAACTCATCATTTAATCTGCAATTATGAAGTATTTAGTAGAGCTCAAGCTTTTTTGCGTGATAACCAACACGGTTTGCAGCGAGGTCGTTCATGTGAAACGCGCGTATTTGAATTAGTAACTGATGTCCGCCATGCTGTTCATGCGTCCATCCTTATTGATGCCGTATTTATCGGTTTCACTATAACATTCTATAAGGTTCTTCATGCGCGTTTGACAGTGAAACTAGACAGCATTATTATAAACCAACACATTAAGGTCTGTATAACTAGTTTTTTTTGTGCAACCGCTATCAATTTCTTTCTGTAAATGAATGTTCTTCATTAACCAAAGTTAAATCTGGGTTAACACGAGGCTCAGTACTTGGACTGATGTTCTGTTTAATTTACGTTAACAGCATAAGTAAAAGCCTCACATCAGACAACTCTGCGATTTATGACCGATTGCTAACCGCGACGACAGCACTGCTTTAAATAGAGACCTTGACAGCATTGCCACTTGGTGCGATCAACGGCAAATAAACTAACGCTTATAAAAAAAATAACTTCTACGACAACGACTATCCGCTACACAGTTATTGCGTGAATAATACAATGTACATTGAGCACGTTTATTCATTAAAATGCTTGTGCGGGCACCTTTCTTCCAATAT
Source organism: Dermacentor variabilis (assembly GCF_050947875.1). Classification (NCBI taxonomy): domain Eukaryota; kingdom Metazoa; phylum Arthropoda; class Arachnida; order Ixodida; family Ixodidae; genus Dermacentor; species Dermacentor variabilis. Next base: position 57,302,088 of record NC_134578.1, read on the forward strand.
AACGCGCAATACCCACATTGACGTCCAGAAGCTTATAAACCATACAAAACGCTCGGATTCTTTAGACGTCACTTACCTGATGGTAACCTAAAGACTAAGCTTACAGTGTACGCCTCACCGGTTCGCTCTAAAATCGAATAAACCTGATTCATTTGGAACCCACGTCAAATGTATTTAATTAATAGAGTCCGTTTCGAATAAAGCTGGTTGATTTATAATTAGAAATTACGTGTATATTCGCATACGCAGATAGTCGTGGTACTGGAGTTCTGCCCGAATTTTTTCCCTACCACTCCCCTCCCCCCCCCCCCCAGGCACCAGATTTTCTATCTGGGCGGCGTTCTGTTTCACAATACAATAGGCCCATTCATGAACTGCTGTAATAAAAACTGTGCCGATCCAAGGCCCGGCTGTGAAGTAGTAAACTCCGCCGATGGTACAGCAAAGGATGCCGCGCCTGGACGATACACAGTGTCTTCCTCTTGGGTGCTCGTTAAAGCGATCGGTTGACGCCACGCTCTGCGGCTCATGCTTAACCCGGAGTCAAGGTGAAATAAAATAAACGATGCCAGTGCGAAAGGCGAAAGGCTGGATTGAAAATGAAGGGAAGAAAGAGTTGTGTCTCCTTGCTTCTTCACTCGAGCTAAGGTTTGGTAGCATGTACGTAGTCTCCGCCGCCGGAGAGAGCCACCTACACGAACGAAGACGACTCGGACCAGAACCACATATAAAGCGTTTTCTTCTGGAAAGGAGATTATTCGCGCGCCTTTGCAAATGTCTACTCCAAGCGACACCGCACGGAGCAGTCCAAGACTTGCAGCGCGTAATACTGCGCCACCTGAGCCGTCACTGCTTCGTTTAATGGGCGAAACTGCAATGTTTCATGCGAAACATTCTTTGCCTATAGTTTTCTGGGTTTGGCGTGGCAACTACTTCGTCGGTGAATATCTTGGCGGATGAATTTGTCGATTAACATGAGAAGTTCATATGTGCGCCAAATGCAGTTGCCCAATAACGACCTTAAGTAAGCAGTAGCATGCTGGCTGACAAAGTAGTTCCGGTAAGCGGACTTCGGTTCGGCATAACAAAAAGAATTAAAAAATTCACGGCTTAAAGCCTAAACATACGTACAAAAACGTCGTCTTATAGATGTATTTAAAGCACGCCGACCTCTTTGTGGAATAGCGCATTATATTGAACGAATTCCTTGGTTTACTTAATTTTCGTTGACCTACCCATTCAGTATGCGCCACTCGGTGTTTGCCCATTCTTGGCTAATCCTCTAGGATGGTCATGCAGTGCTGTGATGCAAGGGATACAGAAGCCTTAAGTGCATACAGATCTGTATCGTACTTGTCCGTGCATAGATCTCATCCCTAGATGCATGATGCCTCGAAAGGCATTGTACGTACACGTGACATCACTGCGTAGACATCGCACACTGAATCTGCCTGCTCTGGTGTTCCTGCACGGCTTGTGAACGGTGTAGTGCACAAACATAAAGAATGCAAGAAAACTGTAGCGATATTCGTGGTGGACGAACATAAAGATTGCATGACATTACGGTTGCATAGCATGAAAGTATAGGCAACTATATACGCATCGCCATCAGTTGTGCAGCACTTTTTCAGCCTGTTCACTAAAGTCTTGCTTCTCAAACATGCACGTTTGACCTGCACAATTTTTTTAACTATATGACTTGCGTGTCAGAGCTGCTACTCCAGTTGACAGTTGGATTTACGCAGCTGTCCCCTGACAGTGTACCTTTTGTGACGTTTTCCTATAGCCGGTGCATCGGTCCGGCGCTCCTCGGCGTGCACGTGTTTTAACGTCACCGAGTCGCACTATGGAGAAAGTTGCAAATAGGACAATGCAAACTCTACATAACAGAAGAACGTTTGTGTCAACGAGCGCCCCCGCGTGGAGTAAAACTACGTCTAATTAGCATCCGTCGGGCCGGTCTGCTCTGCGTGGCTCTGCGTGGGACCACCGGAGGACCTGACAGCGACGTTCCTTCACGAGGGAGACCTCGTAAAGCCAATTACGAGCGGCCACCCGTGAAACTGGTCCCGCATGACGAAAAGACCTCTTCGAGCCGTGCTCGTGGCTCATTATCGCGCGGCGCATGGGAAACCCGCGGGTGCGCCTGGCGGAAGTGGAAGTGACTGAAGGACGTCCCCGGAGTTGACAGAAAAAAAAAAAAGAAAGTGGGTCGGCATAGAGGGACCCAGAGTCTCGTTGTACGCACGTCGTGGGACCGGCGTGTGTGTCGTCAAACTTTGAAAGTGGTCGTGGTGTGGACACGCGTTTCGTGTTTGTTCCGAGACTGGCTTCGTGAATGCGCAGGCCCGCGGTTGCATTCCTCGAGCCCGGTCGACGAAAAGTCACTCGCCCTCGTGGGGCCGTCGCCTTGAGCTCATTTTGCACTTGAAGATACACTTGTCAAGCCAGGAGGGGAGTTCGCTAACACGTGACGTGACACGTACGAGTGATTAGGGAGCCTAATGACGTCTGTCAGTCGTCGGGCTGTAGTCGCATTCTCTACTTCCTGTCTTCGCACAGTCAAAAACGCTTTGTTTGTTCTTTTGCGTCGTTCTCAAGGACATCGAGCTATAAGGATAGCGGGAGTCGGGATGACATCTGGAGATTCTGTGTCGGTTTGTGATCGCAGAGGAAAACCCTTTGAATTTTTTTTAAACATCACGCTGTTCCCACACACTGTGGGGAATAATCTTATGCGAAGCAGGATTTGCCCTTAGTGCCACGTCGCGCCAACGTATGCAGCATCCGCGTAAAGTTTTAACACAAGCTGAGGAGTTCACACGGAATACTGATTTGCTCTCAATATTTCGCCTTTCAGGCGAAACTACTCAATGTATTTAAGAGGTCTCAAACGAAGTAAGACAGAAACCAACGTCCAATTACCAACCGCAAGGTTCCTGGTAATAGGAAAATGATGTGTAACACTCAATCCCGTAATTGCATTGCAGGTGATCACCTCTCTGTGTTTTTAATAAAGCTTATACCGTTGGGATTTCATTGCGGTCTCTTGGTACATATTAACCCCTCAATAAGACACGGCGTGTGAATATACACGTATCGCGTAGAGCATTTCTGGGCTGCGCTGGCTAGCTTAGGCCTATTTCCTGACGTTATCGCCCTAGGGGCGTATCAGAGGAGCCATGTTTGGGCAGGGACTTTCAAGCTCGACGAAGGCGTGAAAAGGCTCGCAAGCGCCAAGGACGTCAAAGTGAACGAACATCGCCGCATTGTGGTTGATCCAGCCAACCAGGCCACGCAGCTGAAGCTGCATTGGATGCTACACAACGTGCCGGACAAGGACATACGCACCGCCCTTTTACCGATCGCAAACGTCACGAACGTTTTCCGGGAATAATGGCACGTTCACGGAGTGCAAGATAAAGCATCGTCAACAAGGATGGTGTCTTTGGTTCTGAGGACTGGTATGATCCGTGGAAGAACTGCTCCAACAACTTAATTCGTGTCGCTGGTGAGCACGCCTTAGTTGTTGCACAAGGAAGAGCACTACTTTGCGGAAATGCGGAAACACCGGACATTCACCACATGACTACCGCGTCCCGAGATGTGCAGTGTACAGCATTACAATGTATGTGTAAGCCATGCTAATGGCTCATCAGGGGGATGTGCGTTGCTAATGCGGAAGGATGCTGGTATCCTTTAAGAAAGTGCAACTGTTCGCGAAACTGGCCGCATCGCTCACTGTCAATTTTTCTTTTTTGGAGCTTCGTGGTGGCTCATATACGTTTGTGCGCCGAACAGTGTCAATTATCGATCGTTGTTTTTTTGAACGTATCAAGTAGTATCTAATGTGTGACCGCTCCATCATATTTCTTCGTGATATTAATTGTGTGTTTTGCAGCAGGTCGATTCAGAGGGGAACATGTTCGTGATAAATGTGCTGTCTTTCTGAGCGCACTAATTGAAGACCACAATTTAGAAGACGTGGGTCGAGCTTTCACCGATGGCATGATTGCGCACGATAGAGTGTGTTAAAGCGACTGAACGAGGGCGTCGAAAGAAACAGATGCACACTTACGTTCAGTCACATGGATTGGCACGAAGGAAAGCTTTGTGACTGCACTGAACAGCATATGTGCGAAAAACCGTGTGGCATTTATTTTTTTGTTTTTGCCTGAGAGAGACAGAGAAAGAGAGATAAATGAACTTTATTACATGCTTTATCGTATTTTTACCTACGTGTTGTATACCTGTAACTCATGACCATTTAGTATCCCGTTTCAAACCCCACATGAAGGTCTAGCCACCTTCACAATCTCTTAAAATGGGGTAGGTAGGGCTTCTTGGCTATATTTGTGGCTATAGGCGCACAACGCGATGCAGACTGGACGGACAAGGGTAGACAAACCGAGCGCTGACTCGATAGCAAATTTATTCGAAAAGCAATGAACATGTATATAGTGCTCAAACCTTACAAAATAGCCGGTAATACCGAATGCGCTTGCGTAAGCAGTCCTCAAAAGACGAGCAGGACATCGTGGCACGTTCTGTTCAGAAAAGGTGAAGCGCGTTGTTCGAGGGCTATTACATGCGTGGGCATTTGGTGTTACCGGTTATTTTCTAAGTTTCGTGTACTTTGCATATCTTCATTGCTTTTAGAATAAATTTGGTTGCGAGTCAGCCCTGTGTGTGTCGACCCCTGTCCGTGCTGTCTGCTTCGCGCTGTACAAATATACAGAGCCCCTTATGTTCTACCCGTCGTGGTTGCTCAGTGGCTATGGTGTTAGGTTGCTGAGCACAAGTTCGCGGGATCGAATCCCGGCCACGGCGGCCGCATTTCGATGGGGGCGAAATGCGAAAACACCCGTGTACTTAGATTTAGGTGCACGTTAAACAACCCCAGGTGGTCGAAATTTCCGGAGTCCTCCACTACGGCGTGCCTCATTAGCAGAAAGTGGTTTTGGCACGTAAAACCCCACAATTTAATTTTTGAATTTTATGTTGTCGCATCTTGGGCAGCTTGCTGTCTTTCATCGGCGCTGCCGCGTGCTATCCGCCTTTGGATGGTGAACTCGTTTCAGTAACCGAATCAGCTAGCGGCCTTTCGCGAAAAGTTGTAGCAGTACATGTCATCCTAAAAACTTATAACGATGTTTGTTCAGTCCTAGTTTTGTTACACGTGTCAGTTGATCACTGATATTTTAAACGGCTTCACGTATTAATGCTCACTTATTTTTCTCCTTTGTCCTCCTTGCATTGATGGGATGCTATACCGTTTTCGGGATACCATACCACTCGTGTATACTTTCGTATCTTGGAAGCTGATGTGTTCTTCCTTTACTACTTTTCTGTCACCGTAAACCCCCCTTACTCAATACTGCCCCGCGGCTTCCCCTGGAAGGAATTACAAATATTAATAAAAAAAAAGAGGACGCTTAATCTTTGCCTTTAAGAGTAGAAGGCGATAGGTTTCAAAGACCCCTGACTGCTTGTCACACTTCCGGGCAACCACAGCTTTGTTGCGGATACGCGGAGCCGAGCGCGATGGTGCAGTTGCAAGGAACAGATCGGGCCGGGGCACTTAGAAAAGGGGTTTGTGTTTGAGTTTCCGCGTAACAACATCATGTTTACTGGTACATTCAAATAAAGCTCATACGCTATCACGCCCACAGGTTGTGTAGTGGTCGTACTTTAGATTTTTCTAACGTATTTTACTTTCAGGAACGGAATTAGTTCAGTAACACACCTGCGCCACGCTGAGGGCCTGCGTGGTTGTGGTTCGGAATGATATTTCGCAAAGCGGCACCCGACGCCGACATCGGATATATTGCGACAGGGAGCCTTTAATGCTTCTCGGCCTTTTGGCGAAGATCAAAGTGTGAGTATTATAGTATCTGCTCTTTTCGGCACCTGGGACCTCCCCTGGTCCCAAGTGTGCCCGCCCGAGCGTCTACAAGTCCTGCTCTCTGTACCTGGACCGGACCCTGGACCTGCCTGGCTCGGTTTTGCACTACCTCCGGGATCTGGCCGTGGACCCTTTCTGCACTGCCTCTGGGACTGGCCCGCTTGGATCCGGACCCGGCTCGCAGCTGCACTACCTCCAGGACCGGCCCTCCAGGATCTGGCACTGCCCCCAGGTAGCACTACCTCCAGGACCGGCCCACCTGCATCTGGCCCTGGCTCTCGGGAGCACCGTCTCCTGGATCGACCCGCTTGAGCTGTCCCTGGGCTCCACTGGTTTGGAGCCTGTCTTCCTTGGGTTACCATTGGGCCACCATCGGCGACCCGGCGGACTACTGATGATCCCGGCACTTGCAAGGACCTCTTCGCGGCCCTCTGCAAACACCCAAGTCAACCGAGGCACCAGCAGCTCCTGCTGAACCTCGACCCCACCAGTCTACACACTACCAGAGTGCAGAGGCGTCTTGCGCCAACTGCACACCACCAGTCTACCGGAACGAGCTACCTGTCTTGGTGGCAACCAGCGCCTTTGTGGCCATGGCCCCCGAGATGGACCCAATCCGTGAGACCCCCCTGAGGGAGAACTGTTTCATGTTTAACGCGCCTGATGTTGACGTGTCTGTTGACGATCTCATAGACGCGATAGAACTTACTGCAGGAGAGGATAGTGTGTTGGGCCTACAACACATGGGAGGAACTAGGTTTCTAGTCTGCATGCGCACAGTCGCACAGGCGACCAAACTCATGGTAGCTGAAGGGTTCCGCGTGAACCATGTCAAAGTATCTGTGGAAGCAGTAGGGCCACCAACGACTTTTGCAAATGTTTATAGGCTCCCTATGTACATTCCTGACGATGCCCTACTGTTCGCATTCCAACCGTATGGTAAAGTGAAAGGTGTCTCACACTCAAGTGTACTTGGCCATCATAACAAGTTGAGCGGTGTTCGAGTGGTCCGAATGGAAATGAGTAGGCCAGTGCCTAACTTCATGACCATTCAGGGCCACCGAGTCATATTTGAGTATCGCGGTATGCGCCGAGTTTGTGCGAGGTGTGGAAACGATGGGCACATGGCAACTACTTGCACATCACCTTACTGCAAGCGTTGCAGCACATTCGGACATGACACTGAAACTTGTGCGGAAGAATGTAAGCGGTGTGGCGGACACCATGCCACTAAATCCTGTTTCTGAAAAAAATCATACGTTGCAGCGGCCCGTGGAACTCCATCCACTAACGTTATGAGTTCCTTTCATGAACCGATGAGGTCTTCTACCCCACACAAACTCGAGCCTGTCAAGTCCACACTAGAAGTATTGAAACCACGCACCACGCAAACGTCAACACCTTCACTCAATTATTGGGACGAGCGTGATGGAAGCGAAAATGATATAACAAATCACCATTCTAGTAGTGGCTCATCAGAAAGCGTCGAAGTAGAAGAGCTAGGTGATACGACTTCAACAGAGACTGAAGTGACTCCGACCATACAAACGGACGAAAACTCATCACATGTCTCGACATCAACATCCCAGTCTCTGGCCCCACAGTCTAATGACAACCAAAGGGAATCAAAAGGAATACTACTCTGCAAGAAAACGAACAATTCTGAAAACAGCGACGACCGGCCAATAACGGCCAGTGGCACATATGCAATCCCCGAGAAGACTCCAGCCAAGGAAAAACCTGCAAAAAGTGAAAAAAACTACCTTGAATAGCATACCAGGCACTGACCGGCCAATAATGGCCAGCGGCGCCTATGGGATCCCCGAGACGACTCCAGCTAAGGAAAAACCAGCAAAAACTACCTTAAACACCACACCAGACGCTAGCGGAATGCACGAAGAACGACAAAAACCAAAGAAAGAACGACGCCGCTCGAGATCGAACAGAAGAGCAAAAGAGGGAAAACACAGCCTGGACAAAGAGAAAGCAAGCGATGTGGATTCTCTGCATCCAAATACATCCCGTCGCATCAAAGCCGACACGAGTAGTGATAGCGACGCAATTCACAGATTACAATAAAAAAAAGCTCGGACGCTTTCACCCAAACAGGCTTAAGCGTCATCCTCAAGCGACGACGACATGAGAGAATAACAGCATGGTTGAATATGGCATAACTTAGTGCTATAGCAACCTATGTTCTTTCCCTTCCTTCTTGTAAATTGGCTTGATTGTTAGCTTCATAAAAAAGAAAATGGAACGCATACCACGAAACTTTCGAGAGTGTGCGTGAAAGCAAATGGCCAATCTCCACTGCATGTCATTTAACGTTAGAGGTATCCGCAATATAGATAAACAAAAACAATTACTAAGATTCGCTCAGGAACAGCAAATTGATATCCTATTCCTTCAAGAAACAAACTTCCGAACACCACAGGATGTGAGTGCATTCAAAGAACTACATGGCATAGACGGGTTTTTTTCACTATCGAATAGCAGAGCTGGTGGTACAGGTATTATTTTCATTTCAAACAGATATCGTAGTCGTGCATTTTGCAAATGCGATACAAAAGGGCGAATTGTATATGTCGACCTTTTTTTAGGAGGTAGGAAGACTCGGATAATCAATGTATTTGCGCCGGTGACAAGAAGCTTAAGAAATGTATTCTTCCACAACCTATGAGATTACATGCCCACTAATTCTCATTGTATATTAGTCGGAGATTTTAATTGTGTCCTCGATAGCAACAGAGACATTCGAGGCCCAGGACGTGGTCGATCAACCTATCATGCAAGAGAACTTCAAAATTTGCTTAAACACCATAATATGTCAGATGCATGGGCTTGGTCCTACGGAGACAGGTTTCAAAGTACAAGAACTTGTGGTCATACCGAAAGCCGATTGGACAGACTCTACATATCACCTTGTCTATTAAAGGACCTCATGGATATTAAAACGATACAAGGACCAGCTGGATATAAACCTTTTAGCGACCACAATCCGGTCACATTCAAACTCAGAGGAATAGAAGGGCAACCACACAACACAGGATTGTGGCGTATGGACCCAATACTGCTACGCGATCGATCAAGAACAAATCGAATGGATACGACTGAGACTGAAAACAAGCTTGGAAAAGAACAACAACGGAAATTGGGATGATTTAAAGGAAGAATGGAAAAAAATACTTATTGATGCTGGACAAAATAGAAAAAAAAGACACACCAAAGATCTTCACGAAATCATAAGAAGAATAAGAATCATAGAGAGAGGAGGGGAAATGACATGCTGTATGCAAGAATATGTGGACTGCCTGCGATACAAATACAAAGAACGTCTGAAGAAAACCAAAGAAATCGAGAGAAAGCAATTCGACAATCACAGCGTTGAACCAACGGATTTGGGACACAGAGCACGAGATCCAAACCGTGACAGGAACCAAACAAGGATAGAGAAAATAAGATTAAACAACGGCGAAATTACATCAGACGAAGAATCCATTAATGAAGAATTTCTAGAGCATTTAAAAAAATTTTACAAGAAGAACATCCAACCCAGGAATACAACACCATCGGCCTATTAGAAGATCTTCCCCAAATAAGTGCAGAAAACAAGGAACAACTATGCGCCCCAACAACAGCACAGGAAGTATTAAATATAATCAAGAAAATGACGCATGAATCGGCACCTGGACCAGATGGAATTTTGACCGGATTCTACCAAGAAGAACATCCAACCCAGGAATACAACACCATCGGCCTATTAGAAAATCTTCCCCAAATAGGTGCAGAAAACAAGGAACAACTATGCGCCCAACAACAACACAGGAAGTATTATATATAATCAAGAAAATGACGCATGAATCGGCACCTGGACCAGATGGAATTTTGAGCGGATTCTACTTAACCTTTTTTGATGTGATTGGATCCAAACTAGTGAAAACCCTAAATAACCTCATTCAAAACAAGGAAAAACCACCGTCGTTCGCTAAGGGACGGATTATACTGTTACCCAAACCTAACAGTGATCCATTAGATGTCAACGGATGGAGACCCATAACGTTACTTAATACTGATTATAAAGTGGTGACAACTTTACTAACACACAGGCTTAGCATTATACTACCCGAGATTATATCTGATTTTCAAGCTGCAGCGGTTCCCGGAAGATCAATTTATGCCTCATTGGTAACTACTAGAGACACCTTTGCATACGCAAAACAAAAAGAATGTAAAGGCATCTTCATCTCATTAGATCAAGAAAGAGCATACGACCGAGTTAAACATCAATACATATACAATACTATGGAAAAATTTGGATTTCCAGCAGCATTCGTAGACATCATTAAAACATTATACCATGGAATGACAAGTGAAATACAAATTAATAACTTCGTAACAGAGACGTTTGCAGTTACTAGAGGGGTACGACAAGGGTGCAGTCTGTCACCAGGACTCTTCGTCGTGTCCCTAGATCCCTTGTTAAGAGCTGTCGAGCACAATGACATAATTAGGGGTTTCCCCCAGCCAGGAAAACAGGAAATTAAAATCGCAGCCTTTGCAGACGACATTTCATTATTTATGAAAAATGAAGTTAGCTATCAAGCCTTTCTACGGATTTTTGAAGATTATGCGACAGCATCTGGTGCAAAAATAAATCATCAAAAAAGCAAAGCACTTTATTTCGGTCCACCAGGAAGTATTGCATTACACGATGTACACATTGTGGAAGTTGTTAAAGTTCTTGGCATTTGGTTTGAGGCAGGTGATATCGCTACAAAAAGCTGGGAAGAACCACTAAGGAAAGCAGCCCACTTCGTTGAACAAGCACTGAGCCGGCCGGCGAGTCTGCTTGAAAGAGCAGAAGCAATCAAATCGAAAGTGTGTGCCCCAGCATATTATGTGGCGAGAGTTACGACCATGCCTAGGCTGGTCACCAATAAACTAACAACCCTCATAGGACGTTATCTATGGAGCGACAAACCAGCTCCAGTAACACAGAATATCATCAGGTTGCCAGTATCAAGAGGAGGCTTGGGAATACCCAACGCAGCTCTTATAGCAAAAACTCTAGCTGCGAAAACGGTTGTGACATTGGCTAATGCACCACAATACAGGGGAATGTCGGTACTACGGTACTGGTTAAGCACGCTTGATCAACACATCACAGACAAGAAATGGCACGGCCCAAAATCGGAAATACCATCAAAATTCTACAAAACTGTGATCAACACAAAAAAAGCAATAGAAGAAATCTGTCCGGAAACTACCATCGAAGAAATCAAGCCCATAGACGCGAGCACCGCAATGGCCATTAGAGAACTGAAATCCCAAGATATCAACAATACCAATACCCAAAAATGGAAGTTCTGGAAAGCAACCAATCTCCCATACGAAATACAAGACTTCGAATGGAAAAGAAGGTGGGGTGTCTTACCAACAAAAGCACGTCTAGCTAAATTTGGAATCACGCAAACGGACCGATGCCCCAATTGCACCGCATCAGAAACTCAAGAACATGTATTCAAAGGTTGCCCCCCTGCCAAAATAATTTGGAGATTAGCCTCTATCCATTTCAAAACAAAATTAGGTAAGCCATATAGAAACAAAAACAACTTCGAAAATTGATGACAGTAATAATTATGTTTTGCTTATGGAAAAGAAGGGGAAAAGCAGAAATAACACGAAAAGCCCACAAAGCCGCATATCCTGTATTAAAGAAAATAAGGTCTGTGATGTGCAATTTTTTAAACCAGGAACTGGAAATTAATGGTATGCGAGAATTCCTAAATAAATGGCACACACGATTCTGGCTGATAAGGAAGGACAAGGTGACAATTCCTATCATCGGATACTGACTTTTGAGCCCTTCTTAATGGCTCAATTTGTAAAACGCCAAAGCATGCAAAAGGGAAGGCATTACAAAAATAAACACACAAAGAACAAGACAAACCTAGCAATTGTATAAGTCTGCTGAATAAGATTATATAAGTTTGTTTGGGAAAAAAAATTGTATAGTCCGCGTTGACATTGTACTCATTGTACTCATTGCATTGCATGTATTCATAGAAGTATCATTGTATGTATATACATATATTTTTTTTAATTATCCTTGTATTGTAAGAACTTGATATGTACTTGATTGTATTGTAGGAACTTGATATGTACTTGATTGTATAGAAAAATTTTATCTGTACTGAAGCATACTTGTATTGTGACATCAAAATGGACAAAGTATACAAGCAAATAAAACTTCTCTTTGTGTAGAATGCAGGTGCCCGTGATTTATGTGTGTGTGTGTGCTCTCGTATACATGGCCATATACATATGTACACATGTCATGCACATAACTTCAAAATTGTGTAAAATGTCTCGTAACATCATTGTGCATAACCATTGTGTACACTTAATATATGGAACATCATTTTATACATGTGGCATTTAGTTTATGTGTAACTGTGCCTTTCCGTGGGTCTATGTGATTATATGTTGGTGGGCGACGACTCGGACACTACTTTGAAAACGTGCCGTGTATACAATGCTCCGTTTTTTTATATGTTATCGTCCTGGTGGAATTGTGCCCTGATAATGACTCAGTGTTCGTATCGTCTCATGTCGAAATAAACTTTTTCTAAACACAGCCCTTAAATAACAAAAAATATGTCAGTGCCCTCCCGCTCTTTGACGAAGGATGACCAGGGAAGCTGTGTATGTGGGCTGGCGAGCTGCACCCCGCCGCAGGCCGGCCCGGCATGGCACTTTCGTCGGGATCGGCGCACGTATGGGGAGTGCTTAACACCTGTTTGCCCTCCGACGCGGGTCGGCCCGGCATGGCACTATCTTCGGGATCGGCCCGCGTAGGGGGAGTGCTTAACGCCTGCTGCACCTCCGAAGCGGGACCGTCCGGCATTGAACTATCTCCAGGATCGGCCCACGTATTGAGAGTTTCGTGCTTAGGACACGAAAATTTCCTTGAATGGTAGAAGTATACAGCTTCGCTGTCGAAAGACAAAGCACGCCACTGCGTCTAAATGTCTACTCATTTTCGGGCTTTTCCCTTCCGCGTCTGTAGAATGCTCTGCGAAAACGCACAATCGCTACTAATATTGGCTCAACCTGACGAGGTGGCCAAGTTGAGACACAAGGCGTATCAGGACGCTGGCTTGGCCGCAAGAAATTCATAAGGGCGTTTTATGCCCCCTTACCGATGCGCGCGTCCGTGGCGTAATGGTTTCAATGTCGGGCATGTGTGCAAGAGGTCCTGTGTTCAAATCCTGCCGGTGGATAATTTTAATGGTGTTTATTGAATTAGGTATTGCTCAGTACTTTTATGAAAATGTGGAATTTACAAAACTCTAAGAGACGCTTAAAGCCAGAAGGGCGACGATTATGCAAATCAATGTACTTGCCATAATTTACATGCTGGCTGAACCGCGCCGATCGCAGCTCCCCTGCACACTAGCCACAGAGATACTTCTAGTAATTAATATATGAAGCTATCTGTTGGCTGGCTTCTTAACTTTGCCCTTACTACGCTAGGTGTCAGCACCTACCTTACTGTTTTCCTTTCTCTCCCGATAGATGGCGCTGGAGCGTTGAGGTGTGGAAGAGGCGAAGGAAGATTGGGGGAACAAAAACAGATGAACGACAAACGGAGCCGTACAAAAACGAAGTTCCCCATAAGGGTTCAGAAAGTTGGGTGATGGGAATTCGTCGTGTTTATTTTTTTTTCTCATTTTTTAAAGATAGGTAGGGCATTAGGCGATATAATAATAAGAGCTTGGTGGCGCGACCCACCCTTCCGCTCCAAATTGGACGCTCATAGCATCCATCCATCTATCCATCCATCTGTGGCCATTGAAGAATGTATGGCAAGAATGGCGCAAGTTCACGTGTACTGCGCAAGTGGCAATGGGCGCAAGTTCACGTGTACTGAGTGATATATGCGAAGAACAAGCGCATTAGAGATCAATTATTTTACCTGCCTGAAACTAAAATTTTCATGGGCTATAGGCTTACCGATTTCGGCATTTTTTCAAAAAAATTAATCCGTCTCGATTCGGGTATTTGTCTCGTAAACGGCGGTGAGCGCAAGTGTACTGAGTGATATACGCAAAGAACAAGCGCATTAGAGATCAATTATTTTACCTGCCTTAAACTAAAATTTTCATGGGCTATAGGCTTACCGATTTCGGCATTTTTTCGAAAAAATTAATCCGTCTCTATTCGGGCATTTATCGCGTAAACGGGCGTGAGCGCATGCGCGCGGAGTGAAATGTGCGAAGAACAAGCGCATTAGAGATAAATTATTTTGCCTGCCTGAAACTATAATTTTCATGGGCTATAGGCTTACCGATTTGGGCATTTTTTCGAAAAAATTAATCTGTCTCTATTCGGGTATTTATCGCGTAAACGGGCGTGAGCGCATGCGCGCGGAGTGAAATATGCGAAGAACAAGCGCATTAGAGATAAATTATTTTGCCTGCCTGAAACTAAAATTTTCATGGGCTATAGGGCTACCGATTTCGGCATTTTTCGCAAAAATTAATTGGTCTCTTTATCGCGTAAACGGGCGTGAGCGCATGCGTCGGAGTGAAATATGCGAAGAACAAGCGCATTAGGGATCAATTATTTTACCTGCCTGAAACTAAAATTTTCATGTGCTATAGGCTTACCGATTTCGGCATTTTTTCGAAATAATTAATCCGTCTCTTTTCGGGTATTTATCACGTAAACGGGCGTGAGCGCATGCGTGCAGAGTGAAATATGCGAAGAACAAGCACATTTGGGATAAATTATTTTGCCTGGTTGAAACTAAAATTTTCATGGGCTATAGCCTTAGCGATTTCTGCATTTTTTCGAAAAAATTAATCCGTCTCTATTCGGGTATTTATCGCGTAAACGGGCGTGAGCGCATGCGTGCGGAGTGAAGTATGCGAAGAACAAGTACATTAGAGATCAATTATTTTACCTGCCTGAAACTAAAATTTTCATGGGCTATAGGCTTAGCGATTTCAGCATTTTTTCTAAAAAATTAATCCGTCTCTATTCGGGTATTTATCGCGTAAACGGGCGTGAGCGCATGCGTGCGGAGTGAAATATGCGAAGAACAAGCGCATTAGAGATCGAATATTTTACTAGCCTGAAACTAAAATTTTCATGGGCTATAAGGCTTACCGATTTCGGCATTTTTTCGAAAAAATTAATTCGTCTCTATTCGGGTGTTTATCGCGTAAATTGGCGTGAGCGCATGCGTGCGGAGTGAAATATGCGAAGAACAAGCGCATTAGAGATCGATTATTTTACTAGCCTGAAACTAAAATTTTCATGGGCTATAGGCTTACCGATTTCGGCATTTTTTCGCAAAAATAATTGGTCTCTATTCGGGTATTTATCGCGTAAACGGGCGTGAGCGCATGCGTGCGGAGTGAAATATGCGAAGAACAAGCGCATTAGAGATCGATTATTTTACTAGCCTGAAACTGAAATTTTCATGGGCTATAGGCTTACCGATTTCGTCATTTTTTCGCAAAAATTAATTGGTCTCTATTCGGGTATTTATCGCGTAAACGGGCGTGAGCGCATGCGTGCGGAGTGAAATATGCGAAGAACAAGCGCATTAGAGATCGATTATTTTACTAGCCTGAAACTAAAATTTTCATGGGCTATAGGCTACCGATTTCGGCATTTTTTCGAAAAAATTAATCCGTCTCTATTCGGGTGTTCATCGCGTAAATTGGCGTGAGCGCATGCGTGCGGAGTGAAATATGCGAAGAACAAGCGCATTAGAGATCGATTATTTTACTATCCTGAAACTACAATTTTCATGGGCTATAGGCTTACCGATTTCGCATTTTTTTCGAAAAAATTAATTCGTCTCTATTCGGGTGTTTATCGCGTAAATAGGCGTGAGCGCATGCGTGCGGAGTGAAATATGCGAAGAACAAGCGCATTAGAGATCGATTATTTTACTAGCCTGAAACTACAATTTTCATGGGCTATAGGCTTACCGATTTCGGCATTTTTTCGAAAAAATTAATCCGTCTCTATTCGGGTATTTATCGCGTAAACGGGCGTGAGCGCATGCGTGCGGAGTAAAATATGCGAAGAACAAGCGCATTAGAGATCGAATATTTTACTAGCCTGAAACTAAAATTTTCATGGGCTATAGGCTTACCGATTTCGGCATTTTTTCGAAAAAATTAATTCGTCTCTATTCGGGTGTTTATCGCGTAAATTGGCGTGAGCGATGCGTGCGGAGTGAAATACGCGAAGAACAAGCGCATTAGAGATCGATTATTTTACTAGCCTGAAACTAAAATTTTCATGGGCTATATATAGGCTTACCGATTTCGGCAGTTTTTCGCAAAAATTAATTGGTCTCTATTCGGGTATTTATCGCGTAAACGGGCGTGAGCGCATGCGTGCGGAGTTAAATATGCGAAGAACAAGCACATTAGAGATCAATTATTTTACCTGCCTGAAACTAAAATTTTCATGGGCTATAGGCTTACCGATTTCGGCATTTTTTCGATAAAGTTAATCCGTCTCTATTCGGGTATTTATCGCGTAAACGGGCGTGATCGCAAGCGTGCGGAGTGAAATATGCGAAGAACAAGCGCATTAGAGATCGATTATTTTACTAGCCTGAAACTAAAATTTTCATGGGCTATAGGCTTACCGATTTCGGCATTTTTTCGAAAAAATTAATCCGCCTCTATTCGGGTATTTATCGCGTAAACGGGCGTGAGCGCATGCGTGCGGAGTGAATTATGCGAAGAACAAGCGCATTAGAGATCAATTATTTTACCTGCCTGAAACTAAAATTTTCATGGGCTATAGGCTTACCGATTTCGGCATTTTTTCGAAAAAATTAATCCGTCTCTATTCGGGTATTTATCGCGTAAACGGGCGTGAGCGCATGCGTGCGGAGTGAAATATGCGAAGAACAAGCGCATTAGAGATCGATTATTTTACCTGCCTGAAACTAAAATTTTCATGTACTATAGGCTTACCGATTTCGGCATTTTTTCGAAAAAATTAATCCGTCTCTATTCGGGTATTTATCGCGTAAACGGGCGTGAGCGCATGCGTGCGGAGGGAAATATGCGAAGAACAAGCGCATTAGAGATCGATTATTTTACTAGCCTGAAACTAAAATTTTCATGGGCTATAGGCTTACCGATTTCGGCATTTTTTCGAAAAAATTAATCCGCCTCTATTCGGGTATTTATCGCGTAAACGGGCGTGAGCGCATGCGTGCGGAGTGAAGTATGCGAAGAACAAGCGCATTAGAGATCAATTATTTTACCTGCCTGAAACTAAAATTTTCATGGGCTATAGGCTTACCGATTTCGGCATTTTTTCGAAAAAATTAATTCGTCTCTATTCGGGTGTTTATCGCGTATATTGGCGTGAGCGCATGCGTGCGGAGTGAAATATGCGAAGAACAAGCGCATTAGAGATCGATTATTTTACCTGCCTGAAACTAAAATTTTCATGGGCTATAGGCTTACCGATTTCGGCATTTTTTCGAAAAAATTAATCCGTCTCTATTCGGGTATTTATCGCGTAAACGGGCGTGAGCGCATGCGTTCGGAGTGAAATATGCGAAGAACAAGCGCATTAGAGATCGATTATTTTACTAGCCTGAAACTGAAATTTTCATGGGCTATAGGCTTACAGATTTCGGCATTTTTTCGAAAAAATTATTTCGTCTCTACTCGGGTGTTTATCGCGTAAATTGGCGTGAGCGATGCGTGCGGAGTGAAATATGCGAAGAACAAGCGCATTAGAAATCGATTATTTTACTAGCCTGAAACTAAAATTTTCATGGGCTATAGGCTTACCGATTTCGGCATTTTTTCGCAAAAATTAATTGGTCTCTATTCGGGTATTTATCGCGTAAACGGGCGTGAGCGCATGCGTGCGGAGTGAAATATGCGAAGAACAAGCGCATTAGGGATCAATTATTTTACCTGCCTGAAACTAAAATTTTCATGTACTATAGGCTTACCGATTTCGGCATTTTTCGAAAAAATTAATTGGTCTCTATTCGGGTATTTATCGCGTAAACGAGCGTGAGCGCATGCGTGCGGAGTGAAATGTGCGAAGAACAAGCGCATTAGAGATCGATTATTTTACTAACCTGAAACTAAAATTTTCATGGGCTATAGGCTTACCGATTTCGGCATTTTTTCGAAAAAATTAATTCGTCTCTATTCGGGTGTTTATCGCGTAAATTGGCGTGAGTGATGCGTGCGGAGTGAAATATGGGAAGAACAAGCGCATTAGAGATCGATTATTTTACTAGCCTGAAACTAAAATTTTCATGGGCTATAGGCTTACCGATTTCGGCATTTTTTCGAAAAAATTAATCCGCCTCTATTCGGGTATTTATCGCGTAAACGGGCGTGAGCGCATGCGTGCGGAGTGAAGTATACGAAGAACAAGCGCATTAGAGATCGATTATTTTACTAGCCTGAAACTAAAATTTTCATGGGCTATAGGCTTACCGATTTCGGCATTTTTTCGAAAAAATTAATCCGTCTCTATTCGGGTATTTATCGCGTAAACGGGCGTGAGCGCATGCGTGCGGAGTGAAATATGCGAAGAACAAGCGCATTAGAGATCGATTATTTTACTAGCCTGAAACTAAAATTTTCATGGGCTATAGGCTACCGATTTCGGCATTTTTTCGAAAAAATTAATCCGTCTCTATTCGGGTATTTATCGCGTAAATTGGCGTGAGCGCATGCGTGCGGAGTGAAATATGCGAAGAACAAGCGCATTAGAGATCAATTATTTTACTATCCTGAAACTAAAATTTTCATGGGCTATAGGCTTACCGATTTCGGCATATTTTCGAAAAAATTAATTCGTCTCTATTCGGGTGTTTATCGCGTAAATTGGCGTGAGCCATTGCGTGCGGAGTGAAATATGCGAAGAACAAGCGCACTACAGATCGATTATTTTACCTGCCTGAAACTAAAATTTTCATGGGCTATAGGCTTACCGATTTCGGCATTTTTTCGAAAAAATTAATCCGCCTCTATTCGGGTATTTATCGCGTAAACGGGCGTGAGCGCATGCATGCGGAGTGAAATATGCGAAGAACAAGCGCATTAGAAATCGATTATTTTACTAGCCTGAAACTAAAATTTTCATGGGCTATAGGCTTACCGATTCGGCATTTTTTCGAAAAAATTAATCCGCCTCTATTCGGGTATTTATCGCGTAAACGGGCGTGAGCGCATGCATGCGGAGTGAAATATGCGAAGAACAAGCGCATTAGAGATCGATTATTTTACTAGCCTGAAACTAAAATTTTCATGGGCTATAGGCTTACCGATTTCGGCATTTTTTCGAAAAAATTAATCCGTCTCTATTCGGGTATTTATCGCGTAAACGGGCGTGAGCGCATGCGTGCGGAGTGAAATATGCGAAGAACAAGCGCATTAGAGATCGATTATTTTACTAGCCTGAAACTAAAATTTTCATGGGCTATAGGCTTACCGATTTCGGCATTTTTTCGAAAAAATTATTTCGTCTCTATTCGGGTGTTTATTGCGTAAATTGGCGTGAGCGATGCGTGCGGAGTGAAATATGCGAAGAACAAGCGCATTAGGGAGCAATTATTTTACCTGCCTGAAACTAAAATTTTCTTGTGCTGTAGGCTTACCGATTTCGGCATTTTTTCGAAAAAATTAATCCGTCTCTATTCGGGTATTTATCGCGTAAACGGGCGTGAGCGCATGCGTGCGGAGTGAAATATGCGAAGAACAAGCGCATTAGAGATCGATTATTTTACCTGCCTGAAACTAAAATTTTCATGGGCTATAGGCTTACCGATTTCGGCATTTTTTCGAAAAAATTAATCCGTCTCTATTCGGGTATTTATCGCGTAAACGGGCGTGAGCGCATGCGTTCGGAGTGAAATATGCGAAGAACAAGCGCATTAGAGATCGATTATTTTACTAGCCTGAAACTGAAATTTTCATGGGCTATAGGCTTACAGATTTCGGCATTTTTTCGAAAAAATTATTTCGTCTCTACTCGGGTGTTTATCGCGTAAATTGGCGTGAGCGATGCGTGCGGAGTGAAATATGCGAAGAACAAGCGCATTAGAAATAGATTATTTTACTAGCCTGAAACTAAAATTTTCATGGGCTATAGGCTTACCGATTTCGGCATTTTTTCGAAAAAATTAATCCGCCTCTATTCGGGTATTTATCGCGTAAACGGGCGTGAGCGCATGCGTGCGGAGTGAAGTATACGAAGAACAAGCGCATTAGAGATCGATTATTTTACTAGCCTGAAACTAAAATTTTCATGGGCTATAGGCTTACCGATTTCGGCATTTTTTCGAAAAAATTAATCCGTCTCTATTCGGGTATTTATCGCGTAAACGGGCGTGAGCGCATGCGTGCGGAGTGAAATATGCGAAGAACAAGCGCATTAGAGATCGATTATTTTACTAGCCTGAAACTAAAATTTTCATGGGCTATAGGCTTACCGATTTCGGCATATTTTCGAAAAAATTAATTCGTCTCTATTCGGGTGTTTATCGCGTAAATTGGCGTGAGCCATTGCGTGCGGAGTGAAATATGCGAAGAACAAGCGCATTGCAGATCGATTATTTTACCTGCCTGAAACTAAAATTTTCATGGGCTATAGGCTTACCGATTTCGGCATTTTTTCGAAAAAATTAATCCGCCTCTATTCGGGTATTTATCGCGTAAACGGGCGTGAGCGCAGGCATGCGGAGTGAAATATGCGAAGAACAAGCGCATTAGAAATAGATTATTTTACTAGCCTGAAACTAAAATTTTCATGGGCTATAGGCTTACCGATTTCGGCATTTTTTCGAAAAAATTAATCCGCCTCTATTCGGGTATTTATCGCGTAAACGGGCGTGAGCGCATGCGTGCGGAGTGAAATATGCGAAGAACAAGCGCATTAGAGATCGATTATTTTACTAGCCTGAAACTAAAATTTTCATGGGCTATATATAGGCTTACCGATTTCGGCATTTTTTCGAAAAAATTAATTCGTCTCTATTCGGGTGTTTATCGCGTAAATTGGCGTGAGCGCATGCGTGCGGAGTGAAATATGCGAAGAACAAGCGCATTAGAGATCGATTATTTTACTAGCCTGAAACTAAAATTTTCATGTACTATAGGCTTACCGATTTCGGCATTTTTTCGAAAAAATTAATCCGTCTCTATTCGGGTATTTATCGCGTAAACGGGCGTGAGCGCATGCGTGCGGAGTGAAATATGCGAAGAACAAGCGCATTAGAGATCGATTATTTTACTAGCCTGAAACTAAAATTTTCATGGGCTATAGGCTTACCGATTTCGGCATTTTTTCGAAAAAATTAATCCGTCTCTATTCGGGTATTTATCGCGTAAACGGGCGTGAGCGCATGCATGCGGAGTGAAATATGCGAAGAACAAGCGCATTAGAGATCGATTATTTTACTAGCCTGAAACTAAAATTTTCATGGGCTATAGGCTTACCGATTTCGGCATTTTTTCGAAAAAATTAATCCGCCTCTATTCGGGTATTTATCGCGTAAACGGGCGTGAGCGCATGCGTGCGGAGTGAATTATGCGAAGAACAAGCGCATTAGAGATCAATTATTTTACCTGCCTGAAACTAAAATTTTCATGGGCTATAGGCTTACCGATTTCGGCATTTTTTCGAAAAAATTAATCCGTCTCTATTCGGGTATTTATCGCGTAAACGGCCGTGAGCGCATGCGTGCGGAGTGAAATATGCGAAGAACAAGCGCATTAGAGATCGATTATTTTACCTGCCTGAAACTAAAATTTTCATGTACTATAGGCTTACCGATTTCGGCATTTTTTCGAAAAAATTAATCCGTCTCTATTCGGGTATTTATCGCGTAAACGGGCGTGAGCGCATGCGTGCGGAGGGAAATATGCGAAGAACAAGCGCATTAGAGATCGATTATTTTACTAGCCTGAAACTAAAATTTTCATGGGCTATAGGCTTACCGATTTCGGCATTTTTTCGAAAAAATTAATCCGCCTCTATTCGGGTATTTATCGCGTAAACGGGCGTGAGCGCATGCGTGCGGAGTGAAGTATGCGAAGAACAAGCGCATTAGAGATCGATTATTTTACTAGCCTGAAACTAAAATTTTCATGTACTATAGGCTTACCGATTTCGGCATTTTTTCGAAAAAATTAATCCGTCTCTATTCGGGTATTTCTCGCGTAAACGGGCGTGAGCGCATGCGTGCGGAGTGAAATATGCGAAGAACAAGCGCATTAGAGATCGATTATTTTACCTGCCTGAAACTAAAATTTTCATGGGCTATAGGCTTACCGATTTCGGCATTTTTTCGAAAAAATTAATTCGTCTCTATTCGGGTGTTTATCGCGTATATTGGCGTGAGCGCATGCGTGCGGAGTGAAATATGCGAAGAACAAGCGCATTAGATATCGATTATTTTACCTGCCTGAAACTAAAATTTTCATGGGCTATAGGCTTACCGATTTCGGCATTTTTTCGAAAAAATAATCCGTCTCTATTCGGGTATTTATCGCGTAAACGGGCGTGAGCGCATGCGTGCGGAGTGAAATATGCGAAGAACAAGCGCATTAGAGATCGATTATTTTACTAGCCTGAAACTAAAATTTTCATGGGCTATAGGCTTACTGATTTCGGCATTTTTTCGAAAAAATTAATTCGTCTCTATTCGGGTGTTTATCGCGTAAATTGGCGTGAGCGCATGCGTGCGGAGTGAAATATGCGAAGAACAAGCGCATTAGAGATCGATTATTTTACTAGCCTGAAACTAAAATTTTCATGTACTATAGGCTTACCGATTTCGGCATTTTTTCGAAAAAATTAATCCGTCTCTATTCGGGTATTTATCGCGTAAACGGGCGTGAGCGCATGCGTGCGGAGTGAAATATGCGAAGAGCAAGCGCATTAGAGATCGATTATTTTACTAGCCTGAAACTAAAATTTTCATGGGCTATAGGCTTACCGATTTCGGCATATTTTCGAAAAAATTGATTCGTCTCTATTCGGGTGTTTATCGCGTAAATTGGCGTGAGCGCATGCGTGCGGAGTGAAATATGCGAAGAACAAGCGCATTAGAGATCGATTATTTTACTATCCTGAAACTACAATTTTCATGGGCTATAGGCTTACCGATTTCGGCATTTTTTCGAAAAAATTAATTCGTCTCTATTCGGGTGTTTATCGCGTAAATAGGCGTGAGCGCATGCGTGCGGAGTGAAATATGCGAAGAACAAGCGCATTAGAGATCGATTATTTTACTAGCCTGAAACTAAAATTTTCATGGGCTATAGGCTTACCGATTTCAGCATTTTTTCGCAAAAATTAATTGGTCTCTATTCGGGTATTTATCGCGTAAACGGGCGTGAGCGCATGCGTGCGGAGTGAAATATGCGAAGAACAAGCGCATTAGAGATCGATTATTTTACTAACCTGAAACTAAAATTTTCATGGGCTATAGGCTTACCGATTTCGGCATTTTTTCGAAAAAATTAATTCGTCTCTATTCGGGTGTTTATCGCGTAAATTGGCGTGAGTGATGCGTGCGGAGTGAAATATGGAAAGAACAAGCGCATTAGAGATCGATTATTTTACTAGCCTGAAACTAAAATTCTCATGGGCTATAGGCTTACCGATTTCGGCATATTTTCGAAAAAATTAATTCGTCTCTATTCGGGTGTTTATCGCGTAAATTGGCGTGAGCGCATGCGTGCGGAGTGAAATATGCGAAGAACAAGCGCATTAGAGATCGATTATTTCACTATCCTGAAACTACAATTTTCATGGGCTATAGGCTTACCGATTTCGGCATTTTTTCGAAAAAATTAATTCGTCTCTATTCGGGTGTTTATCGCGTAAATAGGCGTGAGCGCATGCGTGCGGAGTGAAATATGCGAAGAACAAGCGCATTAGGGATCAATTATTTTACCTGCCTGAAACTAAAATTTTCATGTACTATAGGCTTACCGATTTCGGCATTTTTCGAAAAAATTAATTGGTCTCTATTCGGGTATTTATCGCGTAAACGAGCGTGAGCGCATGCGTGCGGAGTGAAATATGCGAAGAACAAGCGCATTAGAGATCGATTATTTTACTAACCTGAAACTAAAATTTTCATGGGCTATAGGCTTACCGATTTCGGCATTTTTTCGAAAAAATTAATTCGTCTCTATTCGGGTGTTTATCGCGTAAATTGGCGTGAGTGATGCGTGCGGAGTGAAATATGGGAAGAACAAGCGCATTAGAGATCGATTATTTTACTAGCCTGAAACTAAAATTTTCATGGGCTATAGGCTTACCGATTTCGGCATTTTTTCGAAAAAATGAATCCGCCTCTATTCGGGTATTTATCGCGTAAACGGGCGTGAGCGCATGCGTGCGGAGTGAAGTATGCGAAGAACAAGCGCATTAGAGATCGATTATTGGTCTCTATTCGGGTATTTATCGCGTAAACGAGCGTGAGCGCATGCGTGCGGAGTGAAATATGCGAAGAACAAGCGCATTAGAGATCGATTATTTTACTAACCTGAAACTAAAATTTTCATGGGCTATAGGCTTACCGATTTCGGCATTTTTTCGAAAAAATTAATTCGTCTCTATTCGGGTGTTTATCGCGTAAATTGGCGTGAGTGATGCGTGCGGAGTGAAATATGGGAAGAAGAAGCGCATTAGAGATCGATTATTTTACTAGCCTGAAACTAAAATTTTCATGGGCTATAGGCTTACCGATTTCGGCATTTTTTCGAAAAAATGAATCCGCCTCTATTCGGGTATTTATCGCGTAAACGGGCGTGAGCGCATGCGTGCGGAGTGAAGTATGCGAAGAACAAGCGCATTAGAGATCGATTATTTTACTAGCCTGAAACTAAAATTTTCATGGGCTATAGGCTTACCGATTTCGGCATTTTTTCGAAAAAATTAATCCGTCTCTATTCGGGTATTTATCGCGTAAACGGGCGTGAGCGCATGCGTGCGGAGTGAAATATGCGAAGAACAAGCGCATTAGAGATCGATTATTTTACTAGCCTGAAACTAAAATTTTCATGGGTTATAGGCTTACCGATTTCGGCATTTTTTCGAAAAAATTAATCCGTCTCTATTCGGGTATTTATCGCGTAAACGGGCGTGAGCGCATGCATGCGGAGTGAAATATGCGAAGAACAAGCGCATTAGAGATCTATTATTTTACTAGCCTGAAACTAAAATTTTCATGGGCTATAGGCTTACCGATTTCGGCATTTTTTCGAAAAAATTAATCCGCCTCTATTCGGGTATTTATCGCGTAAACGGGCGTGAGCGCATGCGTGCGGAGTGAAGTATGCGAAGAACAAGCGCATTAGAGATCAATTATTTTACCTGCCTGAAACTAAAATTTTCATGAGCTATAGGCTTACCGATTTCGGCACTTTTTCGAAAAAATTAATCCGTCTCTATTCGGGTATTTATCGCGTAAACGGGCGTGAGCGCATGCGTGCGGAGTGAAATATGCGAAGAACAAGCGCATTAGAGATCGATTATTTTACCTGCCTGAAACTAAAATTTTCATGTACTATAGGCTTACCGATTTCGGCATTTTTTCGAAAAAATTAATTCGTCTCTATTCGGGTGTTTATCGCGTAAATTGGCGTGAGCGCATGCGTGCGGAGTGAAATATGCGAAGAACAAGCGCATTAGAGATCGATTATTTTACCTGCCTGAAACTAAATTTTCATGGGCTATAGGCTTACCGATTTCGGCATTTTTTCGAAAAAATTAATCCGTCTCTATTCGGGTATTTATCGCGTAAACGGGCGTGAGCGCATGCGTGCGGAGTGAAATATGCGAAGAACAAGCGCATTAGAGATCGATTATTTTACTAGCCTGAAACTAAAATTTTCATGGGCTATAGGCTTACCGATTTCGGCATTTTTTCGAAAAAATTAATCCGTCTCTATTCGGGTATTTATCGCGTAAACGGGCGTGAGCGCATGCGTGCGGAGTGAAATATGCGAAGAACAAGCGCATTAGCGATCAATTATTTTACCTGCCTGAAACTAAAATTTTCATGTACTATAGGCTTACCGATTTCGGCATTTTTTCGAAAAAATGAATCCGCCTCTATTCGGGTATTTATCGCATAAACGG
The DNA here is from genome assembly GCF_050947875.1 of Dermacentor variabilis. Lineage (NCBI taxonomy): Eukaryota > Metazoa > Arthropoda > Arachnida > Ixodida > Ixodidae > Dermacentor > Dermacentor variabilis. Next base: position 57,328,171 of record NC_134578.1, read on the forward strand.
GCGTGAGCGCATGCGTGCGGAGTGAAGTATGCGAAGAACAGGCGCATTAGAGATCGATTATTTTACTAGCCTGAAACTAAAATTTTCATGGGTTATAGGCTTACCGATTTCGGCATTTTTTCGAAAAAATTAATCCGTCTCTATTCGGGTTTTTATCGCGTAAATTGGCGTGAGCGCATGCGTGCGGAGTGAAATATGCGAAGAACAAGCGCATTAGAGATCAATTATTTTACTATCCTGAAACTAAAATTTTCATGGGCTATAGGCTTACCGATTTCGGCATATTTTCGAAAAAATTAATTCGTCTCTATTCGGGTGTTTATCGCGTAAATTGGTGTGAGCGCATGCGTGCGGAGTGAAATATGCGAAGAACAAGCGCATTAGAGATCGATTATTTTACCTGCCTGAAACTAAAATTTTCCTGGGCTATAGGCTTACCGATTTCGGCATTTTTTCGAAAAAATTAATCCGCCTCTATTCGGGTATTTATCGCGTAAACGGGCGTGAGCGCATGCGTGCGGAGTGAAGTATGCGAAGAACAAGCGCATTAGAGATCGCTTATTTTACTAGCCTGAAACTAAAATTTTCATGGGCTATAGGCTTACCGATTTCGGCATTTTTTCGAAAAAATTAATCCGTCTCTATTCGGGTATTTATCGCGTAAACGGGCGTGAGCGCATGCATGCGGAGTGAAATATGCGAAGAACAAGCGCATTAGAGATCGATTATTTTACTAGCCTGAAACTAAAATTTTCATGGGCTATAGGCTTACCGATTTCGGCATTTTTTCGAAAAAATTAATCCGCCTCTATTCGGGTATTTATCGCGTAAACGGGCGTGAGCGCATGCGTGCGGAGTGAAGTATGCGAAGAACAAGCGCATTAGAGATCAATTATTTTACCTGCCTGAAACTAAAATTTTCATGAGCTATAGGCTTACCGATTTCGGCATTTTTTCAAAAAAATTAATCCGTCTCTATTCGGGTATTTATCGCGTAAACGGGCGTGAGCGCATGCGTGCGGAGTGAAATATGCGAAGAACAAGCGCATTAGAGATCGATTATTTTACTAGCCTGAAACTAAAATTTTCATGTACTATAGGCTTACCGATTTCGGCATTTTTTCGAAAAAATTAATCCGTCTCTATTCGGGTATTTATCGCGTAAACGGGCGTGAGCGCATGCGTGCGGAGTGAAATATGCGAAGAACAAGCGCATTAGAGATCGATTATTTTACTAGCCTGAAACTAAAATTTTCATGGGCTATAGGCTTACCGATTTCGGCATTTTTTCGAAAAAATTAATCCGTCTCTATTCGGGTATTTATCGCGTAAACGGGCGTGAGCGCATGCGTGCGGAGTGAAATATGCGAAGAACAAGCGCATTAGAGATCGATTATTTTACTAGCCTGAAACTAAAATTTTCATGGGCTATAGGCTTACCGAATTCGGCATATTTTCGAAAAAATTAATTCGTCTCTATTCGGGTGTTTATCGCGTAAATTGGCGTGAGCGCATGCGTGCGGAGTGAAATATGCGAAGAACAAGCGCATTAGAGATCGATTATTTTACTAGCCTGAAACTACAATTTTCATGGGCTATAGGCTTACCGATTTCGGCATTTTTTCGAAAAAATTAATCCGTCTCTATTCGGGTATTTATCGCGTAAACGGGCGTGAGCGCATGCGTGCGGAGTGAAATATGAGAAGAACAAGCGCATTAGAGATCGAATATTTTACTAGCCTGAAACTAAAATTTTCATGGGCTATAGGCTTACCGATTTCGGCATTTTTTCGAAAAAATTAATTCGTCTCTATTCGGGTGTTTATCGCGTAAATTGGCGTGAGCGATGCGTGCGGAGTGAAATACGCGAAGAACAAGCGCATTAGAGATCGATTATTTTACTAGCCTGAAACTAAAATTTTCATGGGCTATATATAGGCTTACCGATTTCGGCAGTTTCTCGCAAAAATTAATTGGTCTCTATTCGGGTATTTATCGCGTAAATGGGCGTGAGCGCATGCGTGCGGAGTTAAATATGCGAAGAACAAGCACATTAGAGATCAATTATTTTACCTGCCTGAAACTAAAATTTTCATGGGCTATAGGCTTACCGATTTCGGCATTTTTTCGAAAAAATTAATCCGCCTCTATTCGGGTATTTATCGCGTAAACGGGCGTGAGCGCATGCGTGCGGAGTGAAGTATGCGAAGAACAAGCGCATTAGAGATCGATGATTTTACTAGCCGGAAACTAAAATTTTCATGGGCTATAGGCTTACCGATTTCGGCATTTTTTCGAAAAAATTAATGCGTCTCTATTCGGGTATTTATCGCGTAAACGGGCGTGAGCGCATGCGTGCGGAGTGAAATATGCGAAGAACAAGCGCATTAGAGATCGATTATTTTACTAGCCTGAAACTAAAATTTTCATGGGCTATAGGCTTACCGATTTCGGCATTTTTTCGAAAAAATTAATCCGTCTCTATTCGGGTATTTATCGCGTAAATTGGCGTGAGCGCATGCGTGCGGAGTGAAATATGCGAAGAACAAGCGCATTAGAGATCAATTATTTTACTATCCTGAAACTAAAATTTTCATGGGCTATTATAGGCTTACCGATTTCGGCATATTTTCGAAAAAATTAATTCGTCTCTATTCGGGTGTTTATCGCGTTAATTGGCGTGAGCGCATGCGTGCGGAGTGAAATATTCGAAGAACAAGCGCATTAGAGATCGATTATTTTACCTGCCTGAAACTAAAATTTTCATGGGCTATAGGCTTACCGATTTCGGCATTTTTTCGAAAAAATTAATCCGCCTCTATTCGGGTATTTATCGCGTAAATGGGCGTGAGCGCATGCGTGCGGAGTGAAGTATGCGAAGAACAAGCGCATTAGAGATCGATTATTTTACTAGCCTGAAACTAAAATTTTCATGTACTATAGGCTTACCGATTTCGGCATTTTTTCGAAAAAATTAATCCGTCTCTATTCGGGTATTTATCGCGTAAACGGGCGTGAGCGCATGCGTGCGGAGTGAAATATGCGAAGAACAAGCGCATTAGAGATCGATTATTTTACCTGCCTGAAACTAAAATTTTCATGTACTATAGGCTTACCGATTTCGGCATATTTTCGAAAAAATTAATTCGTCTCTATTCGGGTGTTTATCGCGTAAATTGGCGTGAGCGCATGCGTGCGGAGTGAAATATGCGAAGAACAAGCGCATTAGAGATCGATTATTTTACTAGCCTGAAACTAAAATTTTCATGTACTATAGGCTTACCGATTTCGGCATTTTTTCGAAAAAATTAATTCGTCTCTATTCGGGTGTTTATCGCGTAAATAGGCGTGAGCGCATGCGTGCGGAGTGAAATATGCGAAGAACAAGCGCATTAGCGATCGATTATTTTACTAGCCTGAAACTACAATTTTCATGGGCTATAGGCTTACCGATTTCGGCATTTTTTCGAAAAAATTAATCCGTCTCTATTCGGGTATTTATCGCGTAAACGGGCGTGAGCGCATGCGTGCGGAGTGAAATATGCGAAGAACAAGCGCATTAGAGATCGAATATTTTACTAGCCTGAAACTAAAATTTTCATGGGCTATAGGCTTACCGATTTCGGCATTTTTTCGAAAAAATTAATTCGTCTCTATTCGGGTGTTTATCGCGTAAATTGGCGTGAGCGATGCGTGCGGAGTGAAATACGCGAAGAACAAGCGCATTAGAGATCGATTATTTTACTAGCCTGAAACTAAAATTTTCATGGGCTATATATAGGCTTACCGATTTCGGCAGTTTTTCGCATAAATTAATTGGTCTCTATTCGGGTATTTATCGCGTAAACGGGCGTGAGCGCATGCGTGCGGAGTTAAATATGCGAAGAACAAGCACATTAGAGATCAATTATTTTACCTGCCTGAAACTAAAATGTTCATAGGCTATAGGCTTACCGATTTCGGCATTTTTACGAAAAAATTAATCCGTCTCTATTCGGGTATTTATCACGTAAACGGGCGTGAGCGCATGCGTGCGGAGTGAAATATGCGAAGAACAAGCGCATTAGAGATCGATTATTTTACTAGCCTGAAACTAAAATTTTCACGGGCTATAGGCTTACCGATTTCGGCATTTTTTCGAAAAAATTAATCCGCCTCTATTCGGGTATTTATCGCGTAAACGGGCGTGAGCGCATGCGTGCGGAGTGAAGTATGCGAAGAGCAAGCGCATTAGAGATCAATTATTTTACCTGCCTGAAACTAAAATTTTCATGGGCTATAGGCTTACCGATTTCGGCATTTTTTCGAAAAAATTAATTCGTCTCTATTCGGGTGTTTATCGCGTAAATTGGCGTGAGCGCATGCGTGCGGAGTGAAATATGCGAAGAACAAGCGCATTAGAGATCGATTATTTTACCTGCCTGAAACTAAAATTTTCATGGGCTATAGGCTTACCGATTTCGGCATTTTTTCGAAAAAATTAATCCGTCTCTATTCGGGTATTTATCGCGTAAACGGGCGTGAGCGCATGCGTGCGGAGTGAAATATGCGAAGAACAAGCGCATTAGAGATCGATTATTTTACTAGCCTGAAACTAAAATTTTCATGTACTATAGGCTTACCGATTGCGGCATTTTTTCGAAAAAATTAATCCGTCTCTATTCGGGTATTTATCGCGTAAACGGGCGTGAGCGCATGCGTGCGGAGTGAAATATGCGAAGAACAAGCGCATTAGAGATCGATTATTTTACTAGCCTGAAACTAAAATTTTCATGGGCTATAGGCTTACCGATTTCGGCATATTTTCGAAAAAATTAATTCGTCTCTATTCGGGTGTTTATCGCGTAAATTGGCGTGAGCGCATGCGTGCGGAGTGAAATATGCGAAGAACAAGCGCATTAGAGATCGATTATTTTACTATCCTGAAACTACAATTTTCATGGGCTATAGGCTTACCGATTTCGGCATTTTTTCGAAAAAATTAATTCGTCTCTATTCGGGTGTTTATCGCGTAAATAGGCGTGAGCGCATGCGTGCGGAGTGAAATATGCGAAGAACAAGCGCATTAGAGATCGATTATTTTACTAGCCTGAAACTACAATTTTCATGGGCTATAGGCTTACCGATTTCGGCATTTTTTCGAAAAAATTAATCCGTCTCTATTCGGGTATTTATCGCGTAAACGGGCGTGAGCGCATGCGTGCGGAGTGAAATATGCGAAGAACAAGCGCATTAGAGATCGAATATTTTACTAGCCTGAAACTAAAATTTTCATGGGCTATAGGCTTACCGATTTCGGCATTTTTTCGAAAAAATTAATTCGTCTCTATTCGGGTGTTTATCGCGTAAATTGGCGTGAGCGATGCGTGCGGAGTGAAATACGCGAAGAACAAGCGCATTAGAGATCGATTATTTTACTAGCCTGAAACTAAAATTTTCATGGGCTATATATAGGCTTACCGATTTCGGCAGTTTTTCGCAAAAATTAATTGGTCTCTATTCGGGTATTTATCGCGTAAACGGGCGTGAGCGCATGCGTGCGGAGTTAAATATGCGAAGAACAAGCACATTAGAGATCAATTATTTTACCTGCCTGAAACTAAAATTTTCATAGGCTATAGGCTTACCGATTTCGGCATTTTTACGAAAAAATTAATCCGTCTCTATTCGGGTATTTATCGCGTAAAAGGGCGTGATCGCAAGCGTGCGGAGTGAAATATGCGAAGAACAAGCGCATTATAGATCGATTATTTTACTAGCCTGAAACTAAAATTTTCATGGGCTATAGGCTTACCGATTTCGGCATTTTTCCGAAAAAATTAATCCGTCTCTATTCCGGTATTTATCGCGTAAACGGGCGTGAGCGCATGCGTGCGGAGTGAAATATGCGAAGAACAAGCGCATTAGGGATCAATTATTTTACCTGCCTGAAACTAAAATTTTCATGTACTATAGGCTTACCGATTTCGGCATTTTTCGAAAAATTAATTGGTCTCTATTCGGGTATTTATCGCGTAAACGAGCGTGAGCGCATGCGTGCGGAGTTAAATATGCGAAGAACAAGCGCATTAGAGATCGATTATTTTACTAGCCTGAAACTAAAATTTTCATGGGCTATAGGCTTACCGATTTCGGCATATTTTCGAAAAAATTAATCCGCCTCTATTCGGGTATTTAACGCGTAAACGGGCGTGAGCGCATGCGTGCGGAGTGAAGTATGCGAAGAACAAGCGCATTAGAGATCGATTATTTTACTAGCCTGAAACTAAAATTTTCATGGGCTATAGGCTTACCGATTTCGGCATTTTTTCGAAAAAATTAATCCGTCTCTATTCGGGTATTTATCGCGTAAACGGGCGTGAGCGCATGCGTGCGGAGTGAAATATGCGAAGAACAAGCGCATTAGAGATCGATTTTTTTACTAGCCTGAAACTAAAATTTTCATGGGCTATAGGCTTACCGATTTCGGCATTTTTTCGAAAAAATTAATCCGTCTCTATTCGGGTATTTATCGCGTAAATTGGCGTGAGCGCATGCGTGCGGAGTGAAATATGCGAAGAACAAGCGCATTAGAGATCAATTATTTTACTATCCTGAAACTAAAATTTTCATGGGCTATTATAGGCTTACCGATTTCGGCATATTTTCGAAAAAATTAATTCGTCTCTATTCGGGTGTCTATCGCGTAAATTGGCGTGAGCGCATGCGTGCGGTGTGAAATATTCGAAGAACAAGCGCATTAGAGATCGATTATTTTACCTGCCTGAAACTAAAATTTTCATGGGCTATAGGCTTACCGACTTCGGCATTTTTTCGAAAAAATTAATCCGCCTCTATTCGGGTATTTATCGCGTAAATGGGCGTGAGCGCATGCGTGCGGAGTGAAGTATGCGAAGAACAAGCGCATTAGAGATCGATTATTTTACTAGCCTGAAACTAAAATTTTCATGTACTATAGGCTTACCGATTTCGGCATTTTTTCGAAAAAATTAATCCGTCTCTATTCGGGTATTTATCGCGTAAACGGGCGTGAGCGCATGCGTGCGGAGTGAAATATGCGAAGAACAAGCGCATTAGAGATCGAATATTTTACTAGCCTGAAACTAAAATTTTCATGGGCTATAGGCTTACCGATTTCGGCATTTTTTCGAAAAAATTAATTCGTCTCTATTCGGGTGTTTATCGCGTAAATTGGCGTGAGCGATGCGTGCGGAGTGAAATACGCGAAGAACAAGCGCATTAGAGATCGATTATTTTACTAGCCTGAAACTAAAATTTTCATGGGCTATATATAGGCTTACCGATTTCGGCAGTTTTTCGCAAAAATTAATTGGTCTCTATTCGGGTATTTATCGCGTAAACGGGCGTGAGCGCATGCGTGCGGAGTTAAATATGCGAAGAACAAGCACATTAGAGATCAATTATTTTACCTGCCTGAAACTAAAATTTTCATAGGCTATAGGCTTACCGATTTCGGCATTTTTACGAAAAAATTAATCCGTCTCTATTCGGGTATTTATCGCGTAAAAGGGCGTGATCGCAAGCGTGCGGAGTGAAATATGCGAAGAACAAGCGCATTATAGATCGATTATTTTACTAGCCTGAAACTAAAATTTTCATGGGCTATAGGCTTACCGATTTCGGCATTTTTCCGAAAAAATTAATCCGTCTCTATTCCGGTATTTATCGCGTAAACGGGCGTGAGCGCATGCGTGCGGAGTGAAATATGCGAAGAACAAGCGCATTAGGGATCAATTATTTTACCTGCCTGAAACTAAAATTTTCATGTACTATAGGCTTACCGATTTCGGCATTTTTCGAAAAATTAATTGGTCTCTATTCGGGTATTTATCGCGTAAACGAGCGTGAGCGCATGCGTGCGGAGTTAAATATGCGAAGAAGAAGCGCATTAGAGATCGATTATTTTACTAGCCTGAAACTAAAATTTTCATGGGCTATAGGCTTACCGATTTCGGCATATTTTCGAAAAAATTAATCCGCCTCTATTCGGGTATTTATCGCGTAAACGGGCGTGAGCGCATGCGTGCGGAGTGAAGTATGCGAAGAACAAGCGCATTAGAGATCGATTATTTTACTAGCCTGAAACTAAAATTTTCATGGGCTATAGGCTTACCGATTTCGGCATTTTTTCGAAAAAATTAATCCGTCTCTATTCGGGTATTTATCGCGTAAACGGGCGTGAGCGCATGCGTGCGGAGTGAAATATGCGAAGAACAAGCGCATTAGAGATCGATTTTTTTACTAGCCTGAAACTAAAATTTTCATGGGCTATAGGCTTACCGATTTCGGCATTTTTTCGAAAAAATTAATCCGTCTCTATTCGGGTATTTATCGCGTAAATTGGCGTGAGCGCATGCGTGCGGAGTGAAATATGCGAAGAACAAGCGCATTAGAGATCAATTATTTTACTATCCTGAAACTAAAATTTTCATGGGCTATTATAGGCTTACCGATTTCGGCATATTTTCGAAAAAATTAATTCGTCTCTATTCGGGTGTCTATCGCGTAAATTGGCGTGAGCGCATGCGTGCGGTGTGAAATATTCGAAGAACAAGCGCATTAGAGATCGATTATTTTACCTGCCTGAAACTAAAATTTTCATGGGCTATAGGCTTACCGACTTCGGCATTTTTTCGAAAAAATTAATCCGCCTCTATTCGGGTATTTATCGCGTAAATGGGCGTGAGCGCATGCGTGCGGAGTGAAGTATGCGAAGAACAAGCGCATTAGAGATCGATTATTTTACTAGCCTGAAACTAAAATTTTCATGTACTATAGGCTTACCGATTTCGGCATTTTTTCGAAAAAATTAATCCGTCTCTATTCGGGTATTTATCGCGTAAACGGGCGTGAGCGCATGCGTGCGGAGTGAAATATGCGAAGAACAAGCGCATTAGAGATCGATTATTTTACCTGCCTGAAACTAAAATTTTCATGTACTATAGGCTTACCGATTTCGGCATTTTTTCGAAAAAATTAATCCGTCTCTATTCGGGTATTTATCGCGTAAACGGGCGTGAGCGCATGCGTGCGGAGTGAAATATGCGAAGAACAAGCGCATTAGAGATCGATTATTTTACTAGCCTGAAACTAAAATTTTCATGTACTATAGGCTTACCGATTTCGGCATTTTTTCGAAAAAATTAATTCGTCTCTATTCGGGTGTTTATCGCGTAAATTGGCGTGAGCGATGCGTGCGGAGTGAAATACGCGAAGAACAAGCGCATTAGAGATCGATTATTTTACTAGCCTGAAACTAAAATTTTCATGGGCTATATATAGGCTTACCGATTTCGGCAGTTTTTCGCAAAAATTAATTGGTCTCTATTCGGGTATTTATCGCGTAAACGGGCGTGAGCGCATGCGTGCGGAGTTAAATATGCGAAGAACAAGCACATTAGAGATCAATTATTTTACCTGCCTGAAACTAAAATTTTCATGGGCTATAGGCTTACCGATTTCGGCATTTTTTCGAAAAAATTAATTCGTCTCTATTCGGGTGTTTATCGCGTAATTTGGCGTGAGCGCATGCGTGCGGAGTGAAATATGCGAAGAACAAGCGCATTAGAGATCGATTATTTTACCTGCCTGAAACTAAAATTTTCATGGGCTATAGGCTTACCGATTTCGGCATTTTTTCGAAAAAATTAATCCGTCTCTATTCGGGTATTTATCGCGTAAACGGGCGTGAGCGCATGCGTGCGGAGTGAAATATGCGAAGAACAAGCGCATTAGAGATCGATTATTTTACTAGCCTGAAACTAAAATTTTCATGTACTATAGGCTTACCGATTTCGGCATTTTTTCGAAAAAATTAATCCGTCTCTATTCGGGTATTTATCGCGTAAACGGGCGTGAGCGCATGCGTGCGGAGTGAAATATGCGAAGAACAAGCGCATTAGAGATCGATTATTTTACTAGCCTGAAACTAAAATTTTCATGGGCTATAGGCTTACCGATTTCGGCATATTTTCGAAAAAATTAATTCGTCTCTATTCGGGTATTTATCGCGTAAATTGGCGTGAGCGCATGCGTGCGGAGTGAAATATGCGAAGAACAAGCGCATTAGAGATCGATTATTTTACTATCCTGAAACTACAATTTTCATGGGCTATAGGCTTACCGATTTCGGCATTTTTTCGAAAAAATTAATTCGTCTCTATTCGGGTGTTTATCGCGTAAATAGGCGTGAGCGCATGCGTGCGGAGTGAAATATGCGAAGAACAAGCGCATTAGAGATCGATTATTTTACTAGCCTGAAACTACAATTTTCATGGGCTATGCTTACCGATTTCGGCATTTTTTCGAAAAAATTAATCCGTCTCTATTCGGGTATTTATCGCGTAAACGGGCGTGAGCGCATGCGTGCGGAGTGAAATATGCGAAGAACAAGCGCATTAGAGATCGAATATTTTACTAGCCTGAAACTAAAATTTTCATGGGCTATAGGCTTACCGATTTCGGCATTTTTTCGAAAAAATTAATTCGTCTCTATTCGGGTGTTTATCGCGTAAATTGGCGTGAGCGATGCGTGCGCAGTGAAATACGCGAAGAACAAGCGCATTAGAGAACGATTATTTTACTAGCCTGAAACTAAAATTTTCATGGGCTATATATAGGCTTACTGATTTCGGCAGTTTCTCGCAAAAATTAATTGGTCTCTATTCGGGTATTTATCGCGTAAACGGGCGTGAGCGCATGCGTGCGGAGTTAAATATGCGAAGAACAAGCACATTAGAGATCAATTATTTTACCTGCCTGAAACTAAAATTTTCATAGGCTATAGGCTTACCGATTTCGGCATTTTTACGAAAAAATTAATCCGTCTCTATTCGGGTATTTATCGCGTAAAAGGGCGTGATCGCAAGCGTGCGGAGTGAAATATGCGAAGAACAAGCGCATTATAGATCGATTATTTTACTAGCCTGAAACTAAAATTTTCATGGGCTATAGGCTTACCGATTTCGGCATTTTCCCGAAAAAATTAATCCGTCTCTATTGGGGTATTTATCGCGTAAACGGCCGTGAGCGCATGCGTGCGGAGTGAAATATGCGAAGAACAAGCGCATTAGGGATCAATTATTTTACCTGCCTGAAACTAAAATTTTCATGTACTATAGGCTTACCGATTTCGGCATATTTTCGAAAAAATAATTCGTCTCTATTCGGGTGTTTATCGCGTAAATTGGTGTGAGCGCATGCGTGCGGAGTGAAATATGCGAAGAACAAGCGCATTAGAGATCGATTATTTTACCTGCCTGAAACTAAAATTTTCCTGGGCTATAGGCTTACCGATTTCGGCATTTTTCCGAAAAAATTAATCCGCCTCTATTCGGGTATTTATCGCGTAAACGGGCGTGAGCGCATGCGTGCGGAGTGAAGTATGCGAAGAACAAGCGCATTAGAGATCGATTATTTTACTAGCCTGAAACTAAAATTTTCATGTACTATAGGCTTACCGATTTCGGCATTTTTTCGAAAAAATTAATCCGTCTCTATTCGTGTATTTATCGCGTAAACGGGCGTGAGCGCATGCGTGCGGAGTGAAATATGCGAAGAACAAGCGCATTAGAGATCGATTATTTTACTAGCCTGAAACTAAAATTTTCATGGGCTATAGGCTTACCGATTTCGGCATTTTTTCGAAAAAATTAATCCGTCTCTATTCGGGTATTTATCGCGTAAACGGGCGTGAGCGCATGCATGCGGAGTGAAATATGCGAAGAACAAGCGCATTAGAGATCGATTATTTTACTAGCCTGAAACTAAAATTTTCATGGGCTATAGGCTTACCGATTTCGGCATTTTTTCGAAAAAATTAATCCGCCTCTATTCGGGTATTTATCGCGTAAACGGGCGTGAGCGCATGCGTGCGGAGTGAAGTATGCGAAGAACAAGCGCATTAGAGATCAATTATTTTACCTGCCTGAAACTAAAATTTTCATGAGCTATAGGCTTACCGATTTCGGCATTTTTTCGAAAAAATTAATCCGTCTCTATTCGGGTATTTATCGCGTAAACGGGCGTGAGCGCATGCGTGCGGAGTGAAATATGCGAAGAACAAGCGCATTAGAGATCGATTATTTTACCTGCCTGAAACTAAAATTTTCATGTACTATAGGCTTACCGATTTCGGCATTTTTTCGAAAAAATTAATTTGTCTCTATTCGGGTGTTTATCGCGTAAATTGGCGTGAGCGCATGCGTGCGGAGTGAAATATGCGAAGAACAAGCGCATTAGAGATCGATTATTTTACCTGCCTGAAACTAAAATTTTCATGGGCTATAGGCTTACCGATTTCGGCATTTTTTCGAAAAAATTAATCCGTCTCTATTCGGGTATTTATCGCGTAAACGGGCGTGAGCGCATGCGTGCGGAGTGAAATATGCGAAGAACAAGCGCATTAGAGATCGATTATTTTACTAGCCTGAAACTAAAATTTTCATGTACTATAGGCTTACCGATTTCGGCATTTTTTCGAAAAAATTAATCCGTCTCTATTCGGGTATTTATCGCGTAAACGGGCGTGAGCGCATGCGTGCGGAGTGAAATATGCGAAGAACAAGCGCATTAGAGATCGATTATTTTACTAGCCTGAAACTAAAATTTTCATGGGCTATAGGCTTACCGATTTCGGCATTTTTTCGAAAAAATTAATCCGTCTCTATTCGGGTATTTATCGCGTAAACGGGCGTGATCGCATGCGTGCGGAGTGAAATATGCGAAGAACAAGCGCATTAGAGATCGATTATTTTACTAGCCTGAAACTAAAATTTTCATGGGCTATAGGCTTACCGAATTCGGCATATTTTCGAAAAAATTAATTCGTCTCTATTCGGGTGTTTATCGCGTAAATTGGCGTGAGCGCATGCGTGCGGAGTGAAATATGCGAAGAACAAGCGCATTAGAGATCGATTATTTTACTATCCTGAAACTACAATTTTCATGGGCTATAGGCTTACCGATTTCGGCATTTTTTCGAAAAAATTAATTCGTCTCTATTCGGGTGTTTATCGCGTAAATAGGCGTGAGCGCATGCGTGCGGAGTGAAATATGCGAAGAACAAGCGCATTAGAGATCGATTATTTTACTAGCCTGAAGCTACAATTTTCATGGGCTATAGGCTTACCGATTTCGGCATTTTTTCGAAAAAATTAATCCGTCTCTATTCGGGTATTTATCGCGTAAACGGGCGTGAGCGCATGCGTGCGGAGTGAAATATGCGAAGAACAAGCGCATTAGAGATCGAATATTTTACTAGCCTGAAACTAAAATTTTCATGGGCTATAGGCTTACCGATTTCGGCATTTTTTCGAAAAAATTAATTCGTCTCTATTCGGGTGTTTATCGCGTAAATTGGCGTGAGCGATGCGTGCGGAGTGAAATACGCGAAGAACAAGCGCATTAGAGATCGATTATTTTACTAGCCTTAAACTAAAATTTTCATGGGCTATATATAGGCTTACCGATTTCGGCAGTTTTTCGCAAAAATTAATTGGTCTCTATTCGGGTATTTATCGCGTAAATGGGCGTGAGCGCATGCGTGCGGAGTTAAATATGCGAAGAACAAGCACATTAGAGATCAATTATTTTACCTGCCTGAAACTAAAATTTTCATAGGCTATAGGCTTACCGATTTCGGCATTTTTACGAAAAAATTAATCCGTCTCTATTCGGGTATTTATCGCGTAAAAGGGCGTGATCGCAAGCGTGCGGAGTGAAATATGCGAAGAACAAGCGCATTATAGATCGATTATTTTACTAGCCTGAAACTAAAATTTTCATGGGCTATAGGCTTACCGATTTCGGCATTTTTCCGAAAAAATTAATCCGTCTCTATTCGGGTATTTATCGCGTAAACGGGCGTGAGCGCATGCGTGCGGAGTGAAATATGCGAAGAACAAGCGCATTAGGGATCAATTATTTTACCTGCCTGAAACTAAAATTTTCATGTACTATAGGCTTACCGATTTCGGCATTTTTCGAAAAATTAATTGGTCTCTATTCGGGTATTTATCGCGTAAACGAGCGTGAGCGCATGCGTGCGGAGTGAAATATGCGAAGAACAAGCGCATTAGAGATCGATTATTTTACTAACCTGAAACTAAAATTTTCATGGGCTATAGGCTTACCGATTTCGGCATTTTTTCGAAAAAATTAATTCGTCTCTATTCGGGTGTTTATCGCGTAAATTGGCGTGAGTGATGCGTGCGGAGTGAAATATGGGAAGAACAAGCGCATTAGAGATCGATTATTTTACTAGCCTGAAACTAAAATTTTCATGGGCTATAGGCTTACCGATTTCGGCATTTTTTCGAAAAAATTAATCCGTCTCTATTCGGGTATTTATCGCGTAAATTGGCGTGAGCGCATGCGTGCGGAGTGAAATATGCGAAGAACAAGCGCATTAGAGATCAATTATTTTACTATCCGGAAACTAAAATTTTCATGGGCTATTATAGGCTTACCGATTTCGGCATATTTTCGAAAAAATTAATTCGTCTCTATTCGGGTGTTTATCGCGTTAATTGGCGTGAGCGCATGCGTGCGGAGTGAAATATTCGAAGAACAAGCGCATTAGAGATCGATTATTTTACCTGCCTGAAACTAAAATTTTCATGGGCTATAGGCTTACCGATTTCGGCATTTTTTCGAAAAAATTAATCCGCCTCTATTCGGGTATTTATCGCGTAAATGGGCGTGAGCGCATGCGTGCGGAGTAAAGTATGCGAAGAACAAGCGCATTAGAGATCGATTATTTTACTAGCCTGAAACTAAAATTTTCATGTACTATAGGCTTACCGATTTCGGCATTTTTTCGAAAAAATTAATCCGTCTCTATTCGGGTATTTATCGCGTAAACGGGCGTGAGCGCATGCGTGCGGAGTGAAATATGCGAAGAACAAGCGCATTAGAGATCGATTATTTTACCTGCCTGAAACTAAAATTTTCATGGGCTATAGGCTTACCGATTTCGGCATTTTTTCGAAAAAATTAATCCGCCTCTATTCGGGTATTTATCGCGTAAACGGGCGTGAGCGCATGCGTGCGGAGTGAAGTATACGAAGAACAAGCGCATTAGAGATCGATTATTTTACTAACCTGAAACTAAAATTTTCATGGGCTATAGGCTTACCGATTTCGGCATTTTTTCGAAAAAATTAATTCGTCTCTATTCGGGTGTTTATCGCGTAAATTGGCGTGAGTGATGCGTGCGGAGTGAAATATGGGAAGAACAAGCGCATTAGAGATCGATTATTTTACTAGCCTGAAACTAAAATTTTCATGGGCTATAGTATAGGCTTACCGATTTCGGCATTTTTTCGAAAAAATTAATCCGTCTCTATTCGGGTATTTATCGCGTAAATTGGCGTGAGCGCATGCGTGCGGAGTGAAATATGCGAAGAACAAGCGCATTAGAGATCAATTATTTTACTATCCTGAAACTAAAATTTTCATGGGCTATTATAGGCTTACCGATTTCGGCATATTTTCGAAAAAATTAATTCGTCTCTATTCGGGTGTTTATCGCGTTAATTGGCGTGAGCGCATGCGTGCGGAGTGAAATATTCGAAGAACAAGCGCATTAGAGATCGATTATTTTACCTGCCTGAAACTAAAATTTTCATGGGCTATAGGCTTACCGATTTCGGCATTTTTTCGAAAAAATTAATCCGCCTCTATTCGGGTATTTATCGCGTAAATGGGCGTGAGCGCATGCGTGCGGAGTAAAGTATGCGAAGAACAAGCGTATTAGAGATCGATTATTTTACTAGCCTGAAACTAAAATTTTCATGTACTATAGGCTTACCGATTTCGGCATTTTTTCGAAAAAATTAATCCGTCTCTATTCGGGTATTTATCGCGTAAACGGGCGTGAGCGCATGCGTGCGGAGTGAAATATGCGAAGAACAAGCGCATTAGAGATCGATTATTTTACCTGCCTGAAACTAAAATTTTCATATACTATAGGCTTACCGATTTCGGCATTTTTTCGAAAAAATTAATCCGTCTCTATTCGGGTATTTATCGCGTAAACGGGCGTGAGCGCATGCGTGCGGAGTGAAATATGCGAAGAACAAGCGCATTAGAGATCGAATATTTTACTAGCCTGAAACTAAAATTTTCATGGGCTATAGGCTTACCGATTTCGGCATTTTTTCGAAAAAATTAATTCGTCTCTATTCGGGTGTTTATCGCGTAAACTGGCGTGAGCGCATGCGTGCGGAGTGAAGTATGCGAAGAACAAGCGCATTAGAGATCAATTATTTTACTTGCCTGAAACTAAAATTTTCATGGGGTATAGGCTTACCGATTTCGGCATTTTTTCGAAAAAATTAATCCGCCTCTATTCGGGTGTTTATCGCGTAAACGGGCGTGAGCGCATGCGTGCGGAGTGAAGTATGCGAAGAACAAGCGCATTAGAGATCGATTATTTTACTAGCCTGAAACTAAAATTTTTATGGGCTATAGGCTTACCGATTTCGGCATTTTTTCGAAAAAATTAATTCGTCTCTATTCGGGTGTTTATCGCGTAAACGGGCGTGAGCGCATGCGTGCGGAGTGAAATATGCGAAGAACAAGCGCATTAGGGATCAATTATTTTACCTGCCTGAAACTAAAATTTTCATGTACTATAGGCTTACCGATTTCGGCATATTTTCGAAAAAATTAATTCGTCTCTATTCGGGTGTTTATCGCGTAAATTGGTGTGAGCGCATGCGTGCGGAGTGAAATATGCGAAGAACAAGCGCATTAGAGATCGATTATTTTACCTGCCTGAAACTAAAATTTTCCTGGGCTATAGGCTTACCGATTTCGGCATTTTTTCGAAAAAATTAATCCGCCTCTATTCGGGTATTTATCGCGTAAACGGGCGTGAGCGCATGCGTGCGGAGTGAAGTATGCGAAGAACAAGCGCATTAGAGATCGATTATTTTACTAGCCTGAAACTAAAATTTTCATGTACTATAGGCTTACCGATTTCGGCATTTTTTCGAAAAAATTAATCCGTCTCTATTCGTGTATTTATCGCGTAAACGGGCGTGAGCGCATGCGTGCGGAGTGAAATATGCGAAGAACAAGCGCATTAGAGATCGATTATTTTACTAGCCTGAAACTAAAATTTTCATGGGCTATAGGCTTACCGATTTCGGCATTTTTTCGAAAAAATTAATCCGTCTCTATTCGGGTATTTATCGCGTAAACGGGCGTGAGCGCATGCATGCGGAGTGAAATATGCGAAGAACAAGCGCATTAGAGATCGATTATTTTACTAGCCTGAAACTAAAATTTTCATGGGCTATAGGCTTACCGATTTCGGCATTTTTTCGAAAAAATTAATCCGCCTCTATTCGGGTATTTATCGCGTAAACGGGCGTGAGCGCATGCGTGCGGAGTGAAGTATGCGAAGAACAAGCGCATTAGAGATCAATTATTTTACCTGCCTGAAACTAAAATTTTCATGAGCTATAGGCTTACCGATTTCGGCATTTTTTCGAAAAAATTAATCCGTCTCTATTCGGGTATTTATCGCGTAAACGGGCGTGAGCGCATGCGTGCGGAGTGAAATATGCGAAGAACAAGCGCATTAGAGATCGATTATTTTACCTGCCTGAAACTAAAATTTTCATGTACTATAGGCTTACCGATTTCGGCATTTTTTCGAAAAAATTAATTCGTCTCTATTCGGGTGTTTATCGCGTAAATTGGCGTGAGCGCATGCGTGCGGAGTGAAATATGCGAAGAACAAGCGCATTAGAGATCGATTATTTTACCTGCCTGAAACTAAAATTTTCATGGGCTATAGGCTTACCGATTTCGGCATTTTTTCGAAAAAATTAATCCGTCTCTATTCGGGTATTTATCGCGTAAACGGGCGTGAGCGCATGCGTGCGGAGTGAAATATGCGAAGAACAAGCGCATTAGAGATCGATTATTTTACTAGCCTGAAACTAAAATTTTCATGTACTATAGGCTTACCGATTTCGGCATTTTTTCGAAAAAATTAATCCGTCTCTATTCGGGTATTTATCGCGTAAACGGGCGTGAGCGCATGCGTGCGGAGTGAAATATGCGAAGAACAAGCGCATTAGAGATCGATTATTTTACTAGCCTGAAACTAAAATTTTCATGGGCTATAGGCTTACCGATTTCGGCATTTTTTCGAAAAAATTAATCCGTCTCTATTCGGGTATTTATCGCGTAAACGGGCGTGAGCGCATGCGTGCGGAGTGAAATATGCGAAGAACAAGCGCATTAGAGATCGATTATTTTACTAGCCTGAAACTAAAATTTTCATGGGCTATATAGGCTTACCGAATTCGGCATATTTTCGAAAAAATTAATTCGTCTCTATTCGGGTGTTTATCGCGTAAATTGGCGTGAGCGCATGCGTGCGGAGTGAAATATGCGAAGAACAAGCGCATTAGAGATCGATTATTTTACTATCCTGAAACTACAATTTTCATGGGCTTACCGATTTCGGCATTTTTTCGAAAAAATTAATTCGTCTCTATTCGGGTGTTTATCGCGTAAATAGGCGTGAGCGCATGCGTGCGGAGTGAAATATGCGAAGAACAAGCGCATTAGAGATCGATTATTTTACTAGCCTGAAACTACAATTTTCATGGGCTATAGGCTTACCGATTTCGGCATTTTTTCGAAAAAATTAATCCGTCTCTATTCGGGTATTTATCGCGTAAACGGGCGTGAGCGCATGCGTGCGGAGTGAAATATGCGAAGAACAAGCGCATTAGAGATCGAATATTTTACTAGCCTGAAACTAAAATTTTCATGGGCTATAGGCTTACCGATTTCGGCATTTTTTCGAAAAAATTAATTCGTCTCTATTCGGGTGTTTATCCCGTAAATTGGCGTGAGCGATGCGTGCGGAGTGAAATACGCGAAGAACAAGCGCATTAGAGATCGATTATTTTACTAGCCTGAAACTAAAATTTTCATGGGCTATATATAGGCTTACCGATTTCGGCAGTTTTTCGCAAAAATTAATTGGTCTCTATTCGGGTATTGATCGCGTAAATGGGCGTGAGCGCATGCGTGCGGAGTTAAATATGCGAAGAACAAGCACATTAGAGATCAATTATTTTACCTGCCTGAAACTAAAATTTTCATAGGCTATAGGCTTACCGATTTCGGCATTTTTACGAAAAAATTAATCCGTCTCTATTCGGGTATTTATCGCGTAAAAGGGCGTGATCGCAAGCGTGCAGAGTGAAATATGCGAAGAACAAGCGCATTATAGATCGATTATTTTACTAGCCTGAAACTAAAATTTTCATGGGCTATAGGCTTACCGATTTCGGCATTTTTCCGAAAAAATTAATCCGTCTCTATTCGGGTATTTATCGCGTAAACGGGCGTGAGCGCATGCGTGCGGAGTGAAATATGCGAAGAACAAGCGCATTAGGGATCAATTATTTTACCTGCCTGAAACTAAAATTTTCATGTACTATAGGCTTACCGATTTCGGCATTTTTCGAAAAATTAATTGGTCTCTATTCGGGTATTTATCGCGTAAACGAGCGTGAGCGCATGCGTGCGGAGTGAAATATGCGAAGAACAAGCGCATTAGAGATCGATTATTTTACTAACCTGAAACTAAAATTTTCATGGGCTATAGGCTTACCGATTTCGGCATTTTTTCGAAAAAATTAATTCGTCTCTATTCGGGTGTTTATCGCGTAAATTGGCGTGAGTGATGCGTGCGGAGTGAAATATGGGAAGAACAAGCGCATTAGAGATCGATTATTTTACTAGCCTGAAACTAAAATTTTCATGGGCTATAGGCTTACCGATTTCGGCATTTTTTCGAAAAAATTAATCCGTCTCTATTCGGGTATTTATCGCGTAAATTGGCGTGAGCGCATGCGTGCGGAGTGAAATATGCGAAGAACAAGCGCATTAGAGATCAATTATTTTACTATCCTGAAACTAAAATTTTCATGGGCTATTATAGGCTTACCGATTTCGGCATATTTTCGAAAAAATTAATTCGTCTCTATTCGGGTGTTTATCGCGTTAATTGGCGTGAGCGCATGCGTGCGGAGTGAAATATTCGAAGAACAAGCGCATTAGAGATCGATTATTTTACCTGCCTGAAACTAAAATTTTCATGGGCTATAGGCTTACCGATTTCGGCATTTTTTCGAAAAAATTAATCCGCCTCTATTCGGGTATTTATCGCGTAAATGGGCGTGAGCGCATGCGTGCGGAGTGAAGTATGCGAAGAACAAGCGCATTAGAGATCGATTATTTTACTAGCCTGAAACTAAAATTTTCATGTACTATAGGCTTACCGATTTCGGCATTTTTTCGAAAAAATTAATCCGTCTCTATTCGGGTATTTATCGCGTAAACGGGCGTGATCGCATGCGTGCGGAGTGAAATATGCGAAGAACAAGCGCATTAGAGATCGATTATTTTACCTGCCTGAAACTAAAATTTTCATGTACTATAGGCTTACCGATTTCGGCATTTTTTCGAAAAAATTAATCCGTCTCTATTCGGGTATTTATCGCGTAAACGGGGGTGAGCGCATGCGTGCGGAGTGAAATATGCGAAGAACAAGCGCATTAGAGATCGAATATTTTACTAGCCTGAAACTAAAATTTTCATGGGCTATAGGCTTACCGATTTCGGCATTTTTTCGAAAAAATTAATTCGTCTCTATTCGGGTGTTTATCGCGTAAACTGGCGTGAGCGCATGCGTGCGGAGTGAAGTATGCGAAGAACAAGCGCATTAGAGATCAATTATTTTACTTGCCTGAAACTAAAATTTTCATGGGGTATAGGCTTACCGATTTCGGCATTTTTTCGAAAAAATTAATCCGCCTCTATTCGGGTGTTTATCGCGTAAACGGGCGTGAGCGCATGCGTGCGGAGTGAAGTATGCGAAGAACAAGCGCATTAGAGATCGATTATTTTACTAGCCTGAAACTAAAATTTTCATGGGCTATAGGCTTACCGATTTCGGCATTTTTTCGAAAAAATTAATTCGTCTCTATTCGGGTGTTTATCGCGTAAATTGGCGTGAGCGCATGCGTGCGGAGTGAAATATGCGAAGAACAAGCGCATTAGAGATCGATTATTTTACCTGCCTGAAACTAAAATTTTCATGGGCTATAGGCTTACCGATTTCGGCATTTTTTCGAAAAAATTAATCCGTCTCTATTCGGGTATTTATCGCGTAAACGGGCGTGAGCGCATGCGTGCGGAGTGAAATATGCGAAGAACAAGCGCATTAGAGATCGAATATTTTACTAGCCTGAAACTAAAATTTTCATGGGCTATAGGCTTACCGATTTCGGCATTTTTCCGAAAAAATTAATTCGTCTCTATTCGGGTGTTTATCGCGTAAATTGGCGTGAGCGATGCGTGCGGAGTGAAATACGCGAAGAACAAGCGCATTAGAGATCGATTATTTTACTAGCCTGAAACTAAAATTTTCATGGGCTATATATGGCTTACCGATTTCGGCAGTTTTTCGCAAAAATTAATTGGTCTCTATTCGGGTATTTATCGCGTAAACGGGCGTGAGCGCATGCGTGCGGAGTTAAATATGCGAAGAACAAGCACATTAGAGATCAATTATTTTACCTGCCTGAAACTAAAATTTTCATAGGCTATAGGCTTACCGATTTCGGCATTTTTACGAAAAAATTAATCCGTCTCTATTCGAGTATTTATCACGTAAACGGGCGTGAGCGCATGCGTGCGGAGTGAAATATGCGAAGAACAAGCGCATTAGAGATCGATTATTTTACTAGCCTGAAACTAAAATTTTCACGGGCTATAGGCTTACCGATTTCGGCATTTTTTCGAAAAAATTAATCCGCCTCTATTCGGGTATTTATCGCGTAAACGGGCGTGAGCGCATGCGTGCGGAGTGAAGTATGCGAAGAACAAGCGCATTAGAGATCAATTATTTTACCTGCCTGAAACTAAAATTTTCATGGGCTATAGGCTTACCGATTTCGGCATTTTTTCGAAAAAATTAATTCGTCTCTATTCGGGTGTTTATCGCGTAAATTGGCGTGAGCGCATGCGTGCGGAGTGAAATATGCGAAGAACAAGCGCATTAGAGATCGATTATTTTACCTGCCTGAAACTAAAATTTTCATGGGCTATAGGCTTACCGATTTCGGCATTTTTTCGAAAAAATTAATCCGTCTCTATTCGGGTATTTATCGCGTAAACGGGCGTGAGCGCATGCGTGCGGAGTGAAATATGCGAAGAACAAGCGCATTAGAGATCGATTATTTTACTAGCCTGAAACTAAAATTTTCATGTACTATAGGCTTACCGATTTCGGCATTTTTTCGAAAAAATTAATCCGTCTGTATTCGGGTATTTATCGCGTAAACGGGCGTGAGCGCATGCGTGCGGAGTGAAATATGCGAAGAACAAGCGCATTAGAGATCGATTATTTTACTAGCCTGAAACTAAAATTTTCATGGGCTATAGGCTTACCGATTTCGGCATATTTTCGAAAAAATTAAGTCGTCTCTATTCGGGTGTTTATCGCGTAAATTGGTGTGAGCGCATGCGTGCGGAGTGAAATATGCGAAGAACAAGCGCATTAGAGATCGATTATTTTACCTGCCTGAAACTAAAATTTTCCTGGGCTATAGGCTTACCGATTTCGGCATTTTTTCGAAAAAATTAATCCGCCTCTATTCGGGTATTTATCGCGTAAACGGGCGTGAGCGCATGCGTGCGGAGTGAAGTATGCGAAGAACAAGCGCATTAGAGATCGATTATTTTACTAGCCTGAAACTAAAATTTTCATGTACTATAGGCTTACCGATTTCGGCATTTTTTCGAAAAAATTAATTCGTCTCTATTCGGGTGTTTATCGCGTAAATAGGCGTGAGCGCATGCGTGCGGAGTGAAATATGCGAAGAACAAGCGCATTAGAGATCGATTATTTTACTAGCCTGAAACTACAATTTTCATGGGCTATAGGCTTACCGATTTCGGCATTTTTTCGAAAAAATTAATCCGTCTCTATTCGGGTATTTATCGCGTAAACGGGCGTGAGCGCATGCGTGCGGAGTGAAATATGCGAAGAACAAGCGCATTAGAGATCGAATATTTTACTAGCCTGAAACTAAAATTTTCATGGGCTATAGGCTTACCGATTTCGGCATTTTTTCGAAAAAATTAATTCGTCTCTATTCGGGTGTTTATCGCGTAAATTGGCGTGAGCGATGCGTGCGGAGTGAAATACGCGAAGAACAAGCGCATTAGAGATCGATTATTTTACTAGCCTTAAACTAAAATTTTCATGGGCTATATATAGGCTTACCGATTTCGGCAGTTTTTCGCAAAAATTAATTGGTCTCTATTCGGGTATTTATCGCGTAAACGGGCGTGAGCGCATGCGTGCGGAGTTAAATATGCGAAGAACAAGCACATTAGAGATCAATTATTTTACCTGCCTGAAACTAAAATTTTCATAGGCTATAGGCTTACCGATTTCGGCATTTTTACGAAAAAATTAATCCGTCTCTATTCGGGTATTTATCACGTAAACGGGCGTGAGCGCATGCGTGCGGAGTGAAATATGCGAAGAACAAGCGCATTAGAGATCGATTATTTTACTAGCCTGAAACTAAAATTTTCACGGGCTATAGGCTTACCGATTTCGGCATTTTTTCGAAAAAATTAATCCGCCTCTATTCGGGTATTTATCGCGTAAACGGGCGTGAGCGCATGCGTGCGGAGTGAAGTATGCGAAGAACAAGCGCATTAGAGATCAATTATTTTACCTGCCTGAAACTAAAATTTTCATGGGCTATAGGCTTACCGATTTCGGCATTTTTTCGAAAAAATTAATTCGTCTCTATTCGGGTGTTTATCGCGTAAATTGGCGTGAGCGCATGCGTGCGGAGTGAAATATGCGAAGAACAAGCGCATTAGAGATCGATTATTTTACCTGCCTGAAACTAAAATTTTCATGGGCTATAGGCTTACCGATTTCGGCATTTTTTCGAAAAAATTAATCCGTCTCTATTCGGGTATTTATCGCGTAAACGGGCGTGAGCGCATGCGTGCGGAGTGAAATATGCGAAGAACAAGCGCATTAGAGATCGATTATTTTACTAGCCTGAAACTAAAATTTTCATGTACTATAGGCTTACCGATTTCGGCATTTTTTCGAAAAAATTAATCCGTCTGTATTCGGGTATTTATCGCGTAAACGGGCGTGAGCGCATGCGTGCGGAGTGAAATATGCGAAGAACAAGCGCATTAGAGATCGATTATTTTACTAGCCTGAAACTAAAATTTTCATGGGCTATAGGCTTACCGATTTCGGCATATTTTCGAAAAAATTAAGTCGTCTCTATTCGGGTGTTTATCGCGTAAATTGGTGTGAGCGCATGCGTGCGGAGTGAAATATGCGAAGAACAAGCGCATTAGAGATCGATTATTTTACCTGCCTGAAACTAAAATTTTCCTGGGCTATAGGCTTACCGATTTCGGCATTTTTTCGAAAAAATTAATCCGCCTCTATTCGGGTATTTATCGCGTAAACGGGCGTGAGCGCATGCGTGCGGAGTGAAGTATGCGAAGAACAAGCGCATTAGAGATCGATTATTTTACTAGCCTGAAACTAAAATTTTCATGTACTATAGGCTTACCGATTTCGGCATTTTGTCGAAAAAATTAATTCGTCTCTATTCGGGTGTTTATCGCGTAAATAGGCGTGAGCGCATGCGTGCGGAGTGAAATATGCGAAGAACAAGCGCATTAGAGATCGATTATTTTACTAGCCTGAAACTACAATTTTCATGGGCTATAGGCTTACCGATTTCGGCATTTTTTCGAAAAAATAAATCCGTCTCTATTCGGGTATTTATCGCGTAAACGGGCGTGAGCGCATGCGTGCGGAGTGAAATATGCGAAGAACAAGCGCATTAGAGATCGAATATTTTACTAGCCTGAAACTAAAATTTTCATGGGCTATAGGCTTACCGATTTCGGCATTTTTTCGAAAAAATTAATTCGTCTCTATTCGGGTGTTTATCGCGTAAATTGGCGTGAGCGATGCGTGCGGAGTGAAATACGCGAAGAACAAGCGCATTAGAGATCGATTATTTTACTAGCCTGAAACTAAAATTTTCATGGGCTATATATAGGCTTACCGATTTCGGCAGTTTTTCGCAAAAATTAATTGGTCTCTATTCGGGTATTTATCGCGTAAACGGGCGTGAGCGCATGCGTGCGGAGTTAAATATGCGAAGAACAAGCACATTAGAGATCAATTATTTTACCTGCCTGAAACTAAAATTTTCATAGGCTATAGGCTTACCGATTTCGGCATTTTTACGAAAAAATTAATCCGTCTCTATTCGGGTATTTATCGCGTAAAAGGGCGTGATCGCAAGCGTGCGGAGTGAAATATGCGAAGAACAAGCGCATTATAGATCGATTATTTTACTAGCCTGAAACTAAAATTTTCATGGGCTATAGGCTTACCGATTTCGGCATTTTTCCGAAAAAATTAATCCGTCTCTATTCGGGTATTTATCGCGTAAACGGGCGTGAGCGCATGCGTGGGAGTGAAATATGCGAAGAACAAGCGCATTAGGGATCAATTATTTTACCTGCCTGAAACTAAAATTTTCATGTACTATAGGCTTACCGATTTCGGCATTTTTCGAAAAATTAATTGGTCTCTATTCGGGTATTTATCGCGTAAACGAGCGTGAGCGCATGCGTGCGGAGTGAAATATGCGAAGAACAAGCGCATTAGAGATCGATTATTTTACTAGCCTGAAACTAAAATTTTCATGGGCTATAGGCTTACCGATTTCGGCATATTTTCGAAAAAATTAATCCGCCTCTATTCGGGTATTTATCGCGTAAACGGGCGTGAGCGCATGCGTGCGGAGTGAAGTATGCGAAGAACAAGCGCATTAGAGATCGATTATTTTACTAGCCTGAAACTAAAATTTTCATGGGCTATAGGCTTACCGATTTCGGCATTTTTTCGAAAAAATTAATCCGTCTCTATTCGGGTATTTATCGCGTAAACGGGCGTGAGCGCATGCGTGCGGAGTGAAATATGCGAAGAACAAGCGCATTAGAGATCGATTATTTTACTAGCCTGAAACTAAAATTTTCATGTACTATAGGCTTACCGATTTCGGCATTTTTTCGAAAAAATTAATCCGTCTGTATTCGGGTATTTATCGCGTAAACGGGCGTGAGCGCATGCGTGCGGAGTGAAATATGCGAAGAACAAGCGCATTAGAGATCGATTATTTTACTAGCCTGAAACTAAAATTTTCATGGGCTATAGGCTTACCGATTTCGGCATATTTTCGAAAAAATTAAGTCGTCTCTATTCGGGTGTTTATCGCGTAAATTGGTGTGAGCGCATGCGTGCGGAGTGAAATATGCGAAGAACAAGCGCATTAGAGATCGATTATTTTACCTGCCTGAAACTAAAATTTTCCTGGGCTATAGGCTTACCGATTTCGGCATTTTTTCGAAAAAATTAATCCGCCTCTATTCGGGTATTTATCGCGTAAACGGGCGTGAGCGCATGCGTGCGGAGTGAAGTATGCGAAGAACAAGCGCATTAGAGATCGATTATTTTACTAGCCTGAAACTAAAATTTTCATGTACTATAGGCTTACCGATTTCGGCATTTTTTCGAAAAAATTAATTCGTCTCTATTCGGGTGTTTATCGCTTAAATAGGCGTGAGCGCATGCGTGCGGAGTGAAATATGCGAAGAACAAGCGCATTAGAGATCGATTATTTTACTAGCCTGAAACTACAATTTTCATGGGCTATAGGCTTACCGATTTCGGCATTTTTTCGAAAAAATTAATCCGTCTCTATTCGGGTATTTATCGCGTAAACGGGCGTGAGCGCATGCGTGCGGAGTGAAATATGCGAAGAACAAGCGCATTAGAGATCGAATATTTTACTAGCCTGAAACTAAAATTTTCATGGGCTATAGGCTTACCGATTTCGGCATTTTTTCGAAAAAATTAATTCGTCTCTATTCGGGTGTTTATCGCGTAAATTGGCGTGAGCGATGCGTGCGGAGTGAAATACGCGAAGAACAAGCGCATTAGAGATCGATTATTTTACTAGCCTGAAACTAAAATTTTCATGGGCTATATATAGGCTTACCGATTTCGGCAGTTTTTCGCAAAAATTAATTGGTCTCTATTCGGGTATTTATCGCGTAAACGGGCGTGAGCGCATGCGTGCGGAGTTAAATATGCGAAGAACAAGCACATTAGAGATCAATTATTTTACCTGCCTGAAACTAAAATTTTCATAGGCTATAGGCTTACCGATTTCGGCATTTTTACGAAAAAATTAATCCGTCTCTATTCGGGTATTTATCGCGTAAAAGGGCGTGATCGCAAGCGTGCGGAGTGAAATATGCGAAGAACAAGCGCATTATAGATCGATTATTTTACTAGCCTGAAACTAAAATTTTCATGGGCTATAGGCTTACCGATTTCGGCATTTTTCCGAAAAAATTAATCCGTCTCTATTCGGGTATTTATCGCGTAAACGGGCGTGAGCGCATGCGTGGGAGTGAAATATGCGAAGAACAAGCGCATTAGGGATCAATTATTTTACCTGCCTGAAACTAAAATTTTCATGTACTATAGGCTTACCGATTTCGGCATTTTTCGAAAAATTAATTGGTCTCTATTCGGGTATTTATCGCGTAAACGAGCGTGAGCGCATGCGTGCGGAGTGAAATATGCGAAGAACAAGCGCATTAGAGATCGATTATTTTACTAGCCTGAAACTAAAATTTTCATGGGCTATAGGCTTACCGATTTCGGCATATTTTCGAAAAAATTAATCCGCCTCTATTCGGGTATTTATCGCGTAAACGGGCGTGAGCGCATGCGGGCGGAGTGAAGTATGCGAAGAACAAGCGCATTAGAGATCGATTATTTTACTAGCCTGAAACTAAAATTTTCATGGGCTATAGGCTTACCGATTTCGGCATTTTTTCGAAAAAATTAATCCGTCTCTATTCGGGTATTTATCGCGTAAACGGGCGTGAGCGCATGCGTGCGGAGTGAAATATGCGAAGAACAAGCGCATTAGAGATCGATTTTTTTACTAGCCTGAAACTAAAATTTTCATGGGCTATAGGCTTACCGATTTCGGCATTTTTTCGAAAAAATTAATCCGTCTCTATTCGGGTATTTATCGCGTAAATTGGCGTGAGCGCATGCGTGCGGAGTGAAATATGCGAAGAACAAGCGCATTAGAGATCAATTATTTTACTATCCTGAAACTAAAATTTTCATGGGCTATTATAGGCTTACCGATTTCGGCATATTTTCGAAAAAATTAATTCGTCTCTATTCGGGTGTTTATCGCGTAAATTGGCGTGAGCGCATGCGTGCGGAGTGAAATATTCGAAGAACAAGCGCATTAGAGATCGAATATTTTACCTGCCTGAAACTAAAATTTTCATGGGCTATAGGCTTACCGATTTCGGCATTTTTTCGAAAAAATTAATCCGCCTCTATTCGGGTACTTATCGCGTAAATGGGCGTGAGCGCATGCGTGCGGAGTGAAGTATGCGAAGAACAAGCGCATTAGAGATCGATTATTTTACTAGCCTGAAACTAAAATTTTCATGTACTATAGGCTTACCGATTTCGGCATTTTTTCGAAAAAATTAATCCGTCTCTATTCGGGTATTTATCGCGTAAACGGGCGTGAGCGCATGCGTGCGGAGTGAAATATGCGAAGAACAAGCGCATTAGAGATCGATTATTTTACCTGCCTGAAACTAAAATTTTCATGTACTATAGGCTTACCGATTTCGGCATTTTTTCGAAAAAATTAATCCGTCTCTATTCGGGTGTTTATCGCGTAAATTGGCGTGAGCGCATGCGTGCGGAGTGAAATATGCGAAGAACAAGCGCATTAGAGATCGATTATTTTACTAGCCTGAAACTAAAATTTTCATGTACTATAGGCTTACCGATTTCGGCATTTTTTCGAAAAAATTAATCCGTCTCTATTCGGGTACTTATCGCGTAAACGGGCGTGAGCGCATGCGTGCGGAGTGAAATATGCGAAGAACAAGCGCATTAGAGATCGATTATTTTACTAGCCTGAAACTAAAATTTTCATGGGCTATAAGCTTACCGATTTCGGCATTTTTTCGAAAAAATAATCCGTCTCTATTCGGGTATTTATCGCGTAAACGGGCGTGAGCGCATGCGTGCGGAGTGAAATATGCGAAGAACAAGCGCATTAGAGATCGATTATTTTACTAGCCTGAAACTAAAATTTTCATGGGCTATCGGCTTACCGATTTCGGCATATTTTCGAAAAAATTAATTCGTCTCTATTCGGGTGTTTATCGCGTAAATTGGCGTGAGCGCATGCGTGCGGAGTGAAATATGCGAAGAACAAGCGCATTAGAGATCGATTATTTTACTAGCCTGAAACTAAAATTTTCATGTACTATAGGCTTACCGATTTCGGCATTTTTTCGAAAAAATTAATTCGTCTCTATTCGGGTGTTTATCGCGTAAATAGGCGTGAGCGCATGCGTGCGGAGTGAAATATGCGAAGAACAAGCGCATTAGAGATCGATTATTTTACTAGCCTGAAACTACAATTTTCATGGGCTATAGGCTTACCGATTTCGGCATTTTTTCGAAAAAATTAATCCGTCTCTATTCGGGTATTTATCGCGTAAACGGGCGTGAGCGCATGCGTGCGGAGTGAAATATGCGAAGAACAAGCGCATTAGAGATCGATTATTTTACCTGCCTGAAACTAAAATTTTCATGTACTATAGGCTTACCGATTTCGGCATTTTTTCGAAAAAATTAATCCGTCTCTATTCGGGTACTTATCGCGTAAACGGGCGTGAGCGCATGCGTGCGGAGTGAAATATGCGAAGAACAAGCGCATTAGAGATCGATTATTTTACTAGCCTGAAACTAAAATTTTCATGGGCTATAGGCTTACCGATTTCGGCATTTTTTCGAAAAAATAATCCGTCTCTATTCGGGTATTTATCGCGTAAACGGGCGTGAGCGCATGCGTGCGGAGTGAAATATGCGAAGAACAAGCGCATTAGAGATCGATTATTTTACTAGCCTGAAACTAAAATTTTCATGGGCTATTATAGGCTTACCGATTTCGGCATATTTTCGAAAAAATTAATTCGTCTCTATTCGGGTGTTTATCGCGTAAATTGGCGTGAGCGCATGCGTGCGGAGTGAAATATTCGAAGAACAAGCGCATTAGAGATCGAATATTTTACCTGCCTGAAACTAAAATTTTCATGGGCTATAGGCTTACCGATTTCGGCATTTTTTCGAAAAAATTAATCCGCCTCTATTCGGGTACTTATCGCGTAAATGGGCGTGAGCGCATGCGTGCGGAGTGAAGTATGCGAAGAACAAGCGCATTAGAGATCGATTATTTTACTAGCCTGAAACTAAAATTTTCATGTACTATAGGCTTACCGATTTCGGCATTTTTTCGAAAAAATTAATCCGTCTCTATTCGGGTATTTATCGCGTAAACGGGCGTGAGCGCATGCGTGCGGAGTGAAATATGCGAAGAACAAGCGCATTAGAGATCGATTATTTTACCTGCCTGAAACTAAAATTTTCATGTACTATAGGCTTACCGATTTCGGCATTTTTTCGAAAAAATTAATCCGTCTCTATTCGGGTGTTTATCGCGTAAATTGGCGTGAGCGCATGCGTGCGGAGTGAAATATGCGAAGAACAAGCGCATTAGAGATCGATTATTTTACTAGCCTGAAACTAAAATTTTCATGTACTATAGGCTTACCGATTTCGGCATTTTTTCGAAAAAATTAATCCGTCTCTATTCGGGTACTTATCGCGTAAACGGGCGTGAGCGCATGCGTGCGGAGTGAAATATGCGAAGAACAAGCGCATTAGAGATCGATTATTTTACTAGCCTGAAACTAAAATTTTCATGGGCTATAAGCTTACCGATTTCGGCATTTTTTCGAAAAAATAATCCGTCTCTATTCGGGTATTTATCGCGTAAACGGGCGTGAGCGCATGCGTGCGGAGTGAAATATGCGAAGAACAAGCGCATTAGAGATCGATTATTTTACTAGCCTGAAACTAAAATTTTCATGGGCTATCGGCTTACCGATTTCGGCATATTTTCGAAAAAATTAATTCGTCTCTATTCGGGTGTTTATCGCGTAAATTGGCGTGAGCGCATGCGTGCGGAGTGAAATATGCGAAGAACAAGCGCATTAGAGATCGATTATTTTACTAGCCTGAAACTAAAATTTTCATGTACTATAGGCTTACCGATTTCGGCATTTTTTCGAAAAAATTAATTCGTCTCTATTCGGGTGTTTATCGCGTAAATAGGCGTGAGCGCATGCGTGCGGAGTGAAATATGCGAAGAACAAGCGCATTAGAGATCGATTATTTTACTAGCCTGAAACTACAATTTTCATGGGCTATAGGCTTACCGATTTCGGCATTTTTTCGAAAAAATTAATCCGTCTCTATTCGGGTATTTATCGCGTAAACGGGCGTGAGCGCATGCGTGCGGAGTGAAATATGCGAAGAACAAGCGCATTAGAGATCGATTATTTTACCTGCCTGAAACTAAAATTTTCATGTACTATAGGCTTACCGATTTCGGCATTTTTTCGAAAAAATTAATCCGTCTCTATTCGGGTACTTATCGCGTAAACGGGCGTGAGCGCATGCGTGCGGAGTGAAATATGCGAAGAACAAGCGCATTAGAGATCGATTATTTTACTAGCCTGAAACTAAAATTTTCATGGGCTATAGGCTTACCGATTTCGGCATTTTTTCGAAAAAATAATCCGTCTCTATTCGGGTATTTATCGCGTAAACGGGCGTGAGCGCATGCGTGCGGAGTGAAATATGCGAAGAACAAGCGCATTAGAGATCGATTATTTTACTAGCCTGAAACTAAAATTTTCATGGGCTATAGGCTTACCGATTTCGGCATATTTTCGAAAAAATTAATTCGTCTCTATTCGGGTGTTTATCGCGTAAATTGGCGTGAGCGCATGCGTGCGGAGTGAAATATGCGAAGAACAAGCGCATTAGAGATCGATTATTTTACTAGCCTGAAACTAAAATTTTCATGTACTATAGGCTTACCGATTTCGGCATTTTTTCGAAAAAATTAATTCGTCTCTATTCGGGTGTTTATCGCGTAAATAGGCGTGAGCGCATGCGTGCGGAGTGAAATATGCGAAGAACAAGCGCATTAGAGATCGATTATTTTACTAGCCTGAAACTACAATTTTCATGGGCTATAGGCTTACCGATTTCGGCATTTTTTCGAAAAAATTAATCCGTCTCTATTCGGGTATTTATCGCGTAAACGGGCGTGAGCGCATGCGTGCGGAGTGAAATATGCGAAGAACAAGCGCATTAGAGATCGAATATTTTACTAGCCTGAAACTAAAATTTTCATGGGCTATAGGCTTACCGATTTCGGCATTTTTTCGAAAAAATTAATTCGTCTCTATTCGGGTGTTTATCGCGTAAATTGGCGTGAGCGATGCGTGCGGAGTGAAATACGCGAAGAACAAGCGCATTAGAGATCGATTATTTTACTAGCCTGAAACTAAAATTTTCATGGGCTATATATAGGCTTACCGATTTCGGCAGTTTTTCGCAAAAATTAATTGGTCTCTATTCGGGTATTTATCGCGTAAACGGGCGTGAGCGCATGCGTGCGGAGTTAAATATGCGAAGAACAAGCACATTAGAGATCAATTATTTTACCTGCCTGAAACTAAAATTTTCATGGGCTATAGGCTTACCGATTTCGGCAGTTTTTCGCAAAAATTAATTGGTCTCTATTCGGGTATTTATCGCGTAAACGGGCGTGAGCGCATGCGTGCGGAGTTAAATATGCGAAGAACAAGCACATTAGAGATCAATTATTTTACCTGCCTGAAACTAAAATTTTCATGGGCTATAGGCTTACCGATTTCGGCATTTTTTCGAAAAAATTAATTCGTCTCTATTCGGGTGTTTATCGCGTAATTTGGCGTGAGCGCATGCGTGCGGAGTGAAATATGCGAAGAACAAGCGCATCAGAGATCGATTATTTTACCTGCCTGAAACTAAAATTTTCATGGGCTATAGGCTTACCGATTTCGGCATTTTTTCGAAAAAATTAATCCGTCTCTATTCGGGTATTTATCGCGTAAACGGGCGTGAGCGCATGCGTGCGGAGTGAAATATGCGAAGAACAAGCGCATTAGAGATCGATTATTTTACTAGCCTGAAACTAAAATTTTCATGTACTATAGGCTTACCGATTTCGGCATTTTTTCGAAAAAATTAATCCGTCTCTATTCGGGTATTTATCGCGTAAACGGGCGTGAGCGCATGCGTGCGGAGTGAAATATGCGAAGAACAAGCGCATTAGAGATCGATTATTTTACTAGCCAGAAACTAAAATTTTCATGGGCTATAGGCTTACCGATTTCGGCATATTTTCGAAAAAATTAATTCGTCTCTATTCGGGTATTTATCGCGTAAATTGGCGTGAGCGCATGCGTGCGGAGTGAAATATGCGAAGAACAAGCGCATTAGAGATCGATTATTTTACTATCCTGAAACTACAATTTTCATGGGCTATAGGCTTACCGATTTCGGCATTTTTTCGAAAAAATTAATTCGTCTCTATTCGGGTGTTTATCGCGTAAATAGGCGTGAGCGCATGCGTGCGGAGTGAAATATGCGAAGAACAAGCGCATTAGAGATCGATTATTTTACTAGCCTGAAACTACAATTTTCATGGGCTATAGGCTTACCGATTTCGGCATTTTTTCGAAAAAATTAATCCGTCTCTATTCGGGTATTTATCGCGTAAACGGGCGTGAGCGCATGCGTGCGGAGTGAAATATGCGAAGAACAAGCGCATTAGAGATCGAATATTTTACTAGCCTGAAACTAAAATTTTCATGGGCTATAGGCTTACCGATTTCGGCATTTTTTCGAAAAAATTAATTCGTCTCTATTCGGGTGTTTATCGCGTAAATTGGCGTGAGCGCATGCGTGCGGAGTGAAATATGCGAAGAACAAGCGCATTAGAGATCGATTATTTTACTAGCCTGAAACTAAAATTTTCATGTACTATAGGCTTACGATTTCGGCATTTTTTCGAAAAAATTAATTCGTCTCTATTCGGGTGTTTATCGCGTAAATAGGCGTGAGCGCATGCGTGCGGAGTGAAATATGCGAAGAACAAGCGCATTAGAGATCGATTATTTTACTAGCCTGAAACTACAATTTTCATGGGCTTACCGATTTCGGCATTTTTTCGAAAAAATTAATCCGTCTCTATTCGGGTATTTATCGCGTAAACGGGCGTGAGCGCATGCGTGCGGAGTGAAATATGCGAAGAACAAGCGCATTAGAGATCGAATATTTTACTAGCCTGAAACTAAAATTTTCATGGGCTATAGGCTTACCGATTTCGGCATTTTTTCGAAAAAATTAATTCGTCTCTATTCGGGTGTTTATCGCGTAAATTGGCGTGAGCGATGCGTGCGGAGTGAAATACGCGAAGAACAAGCGCATTAGAGATCGATTATTTTACTAGCCTGAAACTAAAATTTTCATGGGCTATATATAGGCTTACCGATTTCGGCAGTTTTTCGCAAAAATTAATTGGTCTCTATTCGGGTATTTATCGCGTAAACGGGCGTGAGCGCATGCGTGCGGAGTTAAATATGCGAAGAACAAGCACATTAGAGATCAATTATTTTACCTGCCTGAAACTAAAATTTTCATGGGCTATAGGCTTACCGATTTCGGCATTTTTTCGAAAAAATTAATTCGTCTCTATTCGGGTGTTTATCGCGTAATTTGGCGTGAGCGCATGCGTGCGGAGTGAAATATGCGAAGAACAAGCGCATTAGAGATCGATTATTTTACCTGCCTGAAACTAAAATTTTCATGGGCTATAGGCTTACCGATTTCGGCATTTTTTCGAAAAAATTAATCCGTCTCTATTCGGGTATTTATCGCGTAAACGGGCGTGAGCGCATGCGTGCGGAGTGAAATATGCGAAGAACAAGCGCATTAGAGATCGATTATTTTACTAGCCTGAAACTAAAATTTTCATGTACTATAGGCTTACCGATTTCGGCATTTTTTCGAAAAAATTAATCCGTCTCTATTCGGGTATTTATCGCGTAAACGGGCGTGAGCGCATGCGTGCGGAGTGAAATATGCGAAGAACAAGCGCATTAGAGATCGATTATTTTACTAGCCAGAAACTAAAATTTTCATGGGCTATAGGCTTACCGATTTCGGCATATTTTCGAAAAAATTAATTCGTCTCTATTCGGGTATTTATCGCGTAAATTGGCGTGAGCGCATGCGTGCGGAGTGAAATATGCGAAGAACAAGCGCATTAGAGATCGATTATTTTACTATCCTGAAACTACAATTTTCATGGGCTATAGGCTTACCGATTTCGGCATTTTTCCGAAAAAATTAATTCGTCTCTATTCGGGTGTTTATCGCGTAAATAGGCGTGAGCGCATGCGTGCGGAGTGAAATATGCGAAGAACAAGCGCATTAGAGATCGATTATTTTACTAGCCTGAAACTACAATTTTCATGGGCTATAGGCTTACCGATTTCGGCATTTTTTCGAAAAAATTAATCCGTCTCTATTCGGGTATTTATCGCGTAAACGGGCGTGAGCGCATGCGTGCGGAGTGAAATATGCGAAGAACAAGCGCATTAGAGATCGAATATTTTACTAGCCTGAAACTAAAATTTTCATGGGCTATAGGCTTACGATTTCGGCATTTTTTCGAAAAAATTAATTCGTCTCTATTCGGGTGTTTATCGCGTAAATTGGCGTGAGCGATGCGTGCGGAGTGAAATACGCGAAGAACAAGCGCATTAGAGAACGATTATTTTACTAGCCTGAAACTAAAATTTTCATGGGCTATATATAGGCTTACCGATTTCGGCAGTTTTTCGCAAAAGTTAATTGGTCTCTATTCGGGTATTTATCGCGTAAACGGGCGTGAGCGCATGCGTGCGGAGTTAAATATGCGAAGAACAAGCACATTAGAGATCAATTATTTTACCTGCCTGAAACTAAAATTTTCATAGGCTATAGGCTTACCGATTTCGGCATTTTTACGAAAAAATTAATCCGTCTCTATTCGGGTATTTATCGCGTAAAAGGGCGTGATCGCAAGCGTGCGGAGTGAAATATGCGAAGAACAAGCGCATTATAGATCGATTATTTTACTAGCCTGAAACTAAAATTTTCATGGGCTATAGGCTTACCGATTTCGGCATTTTTCCGAAAAAATTAATCCGTCTCTATTCGGGTATTTATCGCGTAAACGGGCGTGAGCGCATGCGTGCGGAGTGAAATATGCGAAGAACAAGCGTATTAGGGATCAATTATTTTACCTGCCTGAAACTAAAATTTTCATGTACTATAGGCTTACCGATTTCGGCATTTTTCGAAAAATTAATTGGTCTCTATTCGGGTATTTATCGCGTAAACGAGCGTGAGCGCATGCGTGCGGAGTGAAATATGCGAAGAACAAGCGCATTAGAGATCGATTATTTCACTAGCCTGAAACTAAAATTTTCATGGGCTATAGGCTTACCGATTTCGGCATATTTTCGAAAAAATTAATCCGCCTCTATTCGGGTATTTATCGCGTAAACGGGCGTGAGCGCATGCGTGCGGAGTGAAGTATGCGAAGAACAAGCGCATTAGAGATCGATTATTTTACTAGCCTGAAACTAAAATTTTCATGGGCTATAGGCTTACCGATTTCGGCATTTTTTCGAAAAAATTAATCCGTCTCTATTCGGGTATTTATCGCGTAAACGGGCGTGAGCGCATGCGTGCGGAGTGAAATATGCGAAGAACAAGCGCATTAGAGATCGATTATTTTACTAGCCTGAAACTAAAATTTTCATGGGCTATAGGCTTACCGATTTCGGCATATTTTCGAAAAAATTAATCCGTCTCTATTCGGGTATTTATCGCGTAAATTGGCGTGAGCGCATGCGTGCGGAGTGAAATATGCGAAGAACAAGCGCATTAGAGATCAATTATTTTACTATCCTGAAACTAAAATTTTCATGGGCTATTATAGGCTTACCGATTTCGGCATATTTTCGAAAAAATTAATTCGTCTCTATTCGGGTGTTTATCGCGTAAATTGGCGTGAGCGCATGCGTGCGGAGTGAAATATTCGAAGAACAAGCGCATTAGAGATCGATTATTTTACCTGCCTGAAACTAAAATTTTCATGGGCTATAGGCTTACCGATTTCGGCATTTTTTCGAAAAAATTAATCCGCCTCTATTCGGGTATTTATCGCGTAAATGGGCGTGAGCGCATGCGTGCGGAGTGAAGTATGCGAAGAACAAGCGCATTAGAGATCGATTATTTTACTAGCCTGAAACTAAAATTTTCATGTACTATAGGCTTACCGATTTCGGCATTTTTTCGAAAAAATTAATCCGTCTCTATTCGGGTATTTATCGCGTAAACGGGCGTGAGCGCATGCGTGCGGAGTGAAATATGCGAAGAACAAGCGCATTAGAGATCGAATATTTTACCTGCCTGAAACTAAAATTTTCATGTACTATAGGCTTACCGATTTCGGCATTTTTTCGAAAAAATTAATCCGTCTCTATTCGGGTATTTATCGCGTAAACGGGCGTGAGCGCATGCGTGCGGAGTGAAATATGCGACGAACAAGCGCATTAGAGATCGAATATTTTACTAGCCTGAAACTAAAATTTTCATGGGCTATAGGCTTACCGATTTCGGCATTTTTTCGAAAAAATTAATTCGTCTCTATTCGGGTGTTTATCGCGTAAATTGGCGTGAGCGCATGCGTGCGGAGTGAAGTATGCGAAGTCAAGCGCATTAGAGATCAATTATTTTACTAGCCTGAAACTAAAATTTTCATGTACTATAGGCTTACCGATTTCGGCATTTTTTCGAAAAAATTAATCCGTCTCTATTCGGGTACTTATCGCGTAAACGGGCGTGAGCGCATGCGTGCGGAGTGAAATATGCGAAGAACAAGCGCATTAGAGATCGATTATTTTACTAGCCTGAAACTAAAATTTTCATGGGCTATAGGCTTACCGATTTCGGCATATTTTCGAAAAAATTAATTCGTCTCTATTCGGGTGTTTATCGCGTAAATTGGCGTGAGCGCATGCGTGCGGAGTGAAATATGCGAAGAACAAGCGCATTAGAGATCGATTATTTTACTAGCCTGAAACTAAAATTTTCATGTACTATAGGCTTACCGATTTCGGCATTTTTTCGAAAAAATTAATTCGTCTCTATTCGGGTGTTTA
Source organism: Dermacentor variabilis (assembly GCF_050947875.1). NCBI lineage: Eukaryota > Metazoa > Arthropoda > Arachnida > Ixodida > Ixodidae > Dermacentor > Dermacentor variabilis. The sequence goes on from NC_134578.1 coordinate 57,366,604, forward strand.
TCGCGTAAATAGGCGTGAGCGCATGCGTGCGGAGTGAAGTATGCGAAGAACAAGCGCATTAGAGATCGATTATTTTACTAGCCTGAAACTACAATTTTCATGGGCTATAGGCTTACCGATTTCGGCATTTTTTCGAAAAAATTAATCCGTCTCTATTCGGGTATTTATCGCGTAAACGGGCGTGAGCGCATGCGTGCGGAGTGAAATATGCGAAGAACAAGCGCATTAGAGATCGATTATTTTACTAGCCTGAAACTAAAATTTTCATGGGCTATAGGCTTACCGATTTCGGCATATTTTCGAAAAAATTAATCCGTCTCTATTCGGGTATTTATCGCGTAAATTGGCGTGAGCGCATGCGTGCGGAGTGAAATATGCGAAGAACAAGCGCATTAGAGATCAATTATTTTACTATCCTGAAACTAAAATTTTCATGGGCTATTATAGGCTTACCGATTTCGGCATATTTTCGAAAAAATTAATTCGTCTCTATTCGGGTGTTTATCGCGTAAATTGGCGTGAGCGCATGCGTGCGGAGTGAAATATTCGAAGAACAAGCGCATTAGAGATCGATTATTTTACCTGCCTGAAACTAAAATTTTCATGGGCTATAGGCTTACCGATTTCGGCATTTTTTCGAAAAAATTAATCCGCCTCTATTCGGGTATTTATCGCGTAAATGGGCGTGAGCGCATGCGTGCGGAGTGAAGTATGCGAAGAACAAGCGCATTAGAGATCGATTATTTTACTAGCCTGAAACTAAAATTTCATGTACTATAGGCTTACCGATTTCGGCATTTTTTCGAAAAAATTAATCCGTCTCTATTCGGGTATTTATCGCGTAAACGGGCGTGAGCGCATGCGTGCGGAGTGAAATATGCGAAGAACAAGCGCATTAGAGATCGATTATTTTACCTGCCTGAAACTAAAATTTTCATGTACTATAGGCTTACCGATTTCGGCATTTTTTCGAAAAAATTAATCCGTCTCTATTCGGGTATTTATCGCGTAAACGGGCGTGAGCGCATGCGTGCGGAGTGAAATATGCGAAGAACAAGCGCATTAGAGATCGAATATTTTACTAGCCTGAAACCAAAATTTTCATGGGCTATAGGCTTACCGATTTCGGCATTTTTTCGAAAAAATTAATTCGTCTCTATTCGGGTGTTTATCGCGTAAATTGGCGTGAGCGCACGCGTGCGGAGTGAAGTATGCGAAGTCAAGCGCATTAGAGATCAATTATTTTACTAGCCTGAAACTAAAATTTTCATGTACTATAGGCTTACCGATTTCGGCATTTTTTCGAAAAAATTAATCCGTCTCTATTCGGGTACTTATCGCGTAAACGGGCGTGAGCGTATGCGTGCGGAGTGAAATATGCGAAGAACAAGCGCATTAGAGATCGATTATTTTACTAGCCTGAAACTAAAATTTTCATGGGCTATAGGCTTACCGATTTCGGCATTTTTTCGAAAAAATTAATCCGTCTCTATTCGGGTATTTATCGCGTAAACGGGCGTGAGCGCATGCGTGCGGAGTGAAATATGCGAAGAACAAGCGCATTAGAGATCGATTATTTTACTAGCCTGAAACTAAAATTTTCATGGGCTATAGGCTTACCGATTTCGGCATATTTTCGAAAAAATTAATTCGTCTCTATTCGGGTGTTTATCGCGTAAATTGGCGTGAGCGCATGCGTGCGGAGTGAAATATGCGAAGAACAAGCGCATTAGAGATCGATTATTTTACTAGCCTGAAACTAAAATTTTCATGTACTATAGGCTTACCGATTTCGGCATTTTTTCGAAAAAATTAATTCGTCTCTATTCGGGTGTTTATCGCGTAAATAGGCGTGAGCGCATGCGTGCGGAGTGAAATATGCGAAGAACAAGCGCATTAGAGATCGATTATTTTACTAGCCTGAAACTACAATTTTCATGGGCTATAGGCTTACCGATTTCGGCATTTTTTCGAAAAAATTAATCCGTCTCTATTCGGGTATTTATCGCGTAAACGGGCGTGAGCGCATGCGTGCGGAGTGAAATATGCGAAGAACAAGCGCATTAGAGATCGAATATTTTACTAGCCTGAAACTAAAATTTTCATGGGCTATAGGCTTACCGATTTCGGCATTTTTTCGAAAAAATTAATTCGTCTCTATTCGGGTGTTTATCGCGTAAATTGGCGTGAGCGATGCGTGCGGAGTGAAATACGCGAAGAACAAGCGCATTAGAGATCGATTATTTTACTAGCCTGAAACTAAAATTTTCATGGGCTATATATAGGCTTACCGATTTCGGCAGTTTTTCGCAAAAATTAATTGGTCTCTATTCGGGTATTTATCGCGTAAACGGGCGTGAGCGCATGCGTGCGGAGTTAAATATGCGAAGAACAAGCACATTAGAGATCAATTATTTTACCTGCCTGAAACTAAAATTTTCATAGGCTATAGGCTTACCGATTTCGGCATTTTTACGAAAAAATTAATCCGTCTCTATTCGGGTATTTATCGCGTAAACGGGCGTGAGCGCATGCGTGCGGGAGTGAAATATGCGAAGAACAAGCGCATTAGAGATGGATTATTTTACTAGCCTGAAACTAAAACTTTCACGGGCTATAGGCTTACCGATTTCGGCATTTTTTCGAAAAAATTAATCCGCCTCTATTCGGGTATTTATCGCGTAAACGGGCGTGAGCGCATGCGTGCGGAGTGAAGTATGCGAAGAACAAGCGCATTAGAGATCAATTATTTTACCTGCCTGAAACTAAAATTTTCATGGGCTATAGGCTTACCGATTTCGGCATTTTTTCGAAAAAATTAATTCGTCTCTATTGGGGTGTTTATCGCGTAAATTGGCGTGAGCGCATGCGTGCGGAGTGAAATATGCGAAGAACAAGCGCATTAGAGATCGATTATTTTACCTGCCTGAAACTAAAATTTTCATGGGCTATAGGCTTACCGATTTCGGCATTTTTTCGAAAAAATTAATCCGTCTCTATTCGGGTATTTATCGCGTAAACGGGCGTGAGCGCATGCGTGCGGAGTGAAATATGCGAAGAACAAGCGCATTAGAGATCGATTATTTTACTAGCCTGAAACTAAAATTTTCATGTACTATAGGCTTACCGATTTCGGCATTTTTTCGAAAAAATTAATCCGTCTCTATTCGGGTATTTATCGCGTAAACGGGCGTGAGCGCATGCGTGCGGAGTGAAATATGCGAAGAACAAGCGCATTAGAGATCGATTATTTTACTAGCCTGAAACTAAAATTTTCATGGGCTATAGGCTTACCGATTTCGGCATATTTTCGAAAAAATTAATTCGTCTCTATTCGGGTGTTTATCGCGTAAATTGGCGTGAGCGCATGCGTGCGGAGTGAAATATGCGAAGAACAAGCGCATTAGAGATCGATTATTTTACTATCCTGAAACTACAATTTTCATGGGCTATAGGCTTACCGATTTCGGCATTTTTTCGAAAAAATTAATTCGTCTCTATTCGGGTGTTTATCGCGTAAATAGGCGTGAGCGCATGCGTGCGGAGTGAAATATGCGAAGAACAAGCGCATTAGAGATCGATTATTTTACTAGCCTGAAACTACAATTTTCATGGGCTATAGGCTTACCGATTTCGGCATTTTTTCGAAAAAATTAATCCGTCTCTATTCGGGTATTTATCGCGTAAACGGGCGTGAGCGCATGCGTGCGGAGTGAAATATGCGAAGAACAAGCGCATTAGAGATCGAATATTTTACTAGCCTGAAACTAAAATTTTCATGGGCTATAGGCTTACCGATTTCGGCATTTTTTCGAAAAAATTAATTCGTCTCTATTCGGGTGTTTATCGCGTAAATTGGCGTGAGCGATGCGTGCGGAGTGAAATACGCGAAGAACAAGCGCATTAGAGATCGATTATTTTACTAGCCTGAAACTAAAATTTTCATGGGCTATATATAGGCTTACCGATTTCGGCAGTTTTTCGCAAAAATTAATTGGTCTCTATTCGGGTATTTATCGCGTAAACGGGCGTGAGCGCATGCGTGCGGAGTTAAATATGCGAAGAACAAGCACATTAGAGATCAATTATTTTACCTGCCTGAAACAAAAATTTTCATAGGCTATAGGCTTACCGATTTCGGCATTTTTACGAAAAAATTAATCCGTCTCTATTCGGGTATTTATCGCGTAAACGGGCGTGAGCGCATGCGTGCGGAGTGAAATATGCGAAGAACAAGCGCATTAGGGATCAATTATTTTACCTGCCTGAAACTAAAATTTTCATGTACTATAGGCTTACCGATTTCGGCATTTTTCGAAAAATTAATTGGTCTCTATTCGGGTATTTATCGCGTAAACGAGCGTGAGCGCATGCGTGCGGAGTGAAATATGCGAAGAACAAGCGCATTAGAGATCGATTATTTTACTAACCTGAAACTAAAATTTTCATGGGCTATAGGCTTACCGATTTCGGCATTTTTTCGAAAAAATTAATTCGTCTCTATTCGGGTGTTTATCGCGTAAATTGGCGTGAGTGATGCGTGCGGAGTGAAATATGGGAAGAACAAGCGCATTAGAGATCGATTATTTTACTAGCCTGAAACTAAAATTTTCATGGGCTATAGGCTTACCGATTTCGGCATTTTTTCGAAAAAATTAATCCGCCTCTATTCGGGTATTTATCGCGTAAATGGGCGTGAGCGCATGCGTGCGGAGTGAAGTATGCGAAGAACAAGCGCATTAGAGATCGATTATTTTACTAGCCTGAAACTAAAATTTTCATGTACTATAGGCTTACCGATTTCGGCATTTTTTCGAAAAAATTAATCCGTCTCTATTCGGGTATTTATCGCGTAAACGGGCGTGAGCGCATGCGTGCGGAGTGAAATATGCGAAGAACAAGCGCATTAGAGATCGATTATTTTACCTGCCTGAAACTAAAATTTTCATGTACTATAGGCTTACCGATTTCGGCATTTTTTCGAAAAAATTAATCCGTCTCTATTCGGGTATTTATCGCGTAAACGGGCGTGAGCGCATGCGTGCGGAGTGAAATATGCGAAGAACAAGCGCATTAGAGATCGATTATTTTACTAGCCTGAAACTAAAATTTTCATGGGCTATAGGCTTACCGATTTCGGCATATTTTCGAAAAAATTAATTCGTCTCTATTCGGGTGTTTATCGCGTAAATTGGCGTGAGCGCATGCGTGCGGAGTGAAATATGCGAAGAACAAGCGCATTAGAGATCGATTATTTTACTAGCCTGAAACTAAAATTTTCATGTACTATAGGCTTACCGATTTCGGGATTTTTTCGAAAAAATTAATTCGTCTCTATTCGGGTGTTTATCGCGTAAATAGGCGTGAGCGCATGCGTGCGGAGTGAAATATGCGAAGAACAAGCGCATTAGAGATCGATTATTTTACTAGCCTGAAACTACAATTTTCATGGGCTATAGGCTTACCGATTTCGGCATTTTTTCGAAAAAATTAATCCGTCTCTATTCGGGTATTTATCGCGTAAACGGGCGTGAGCGCATGCGTGCGGAGTGAAATATGCGAAGAACAAGCGCATTAGAGATCGAATATTTTACTAGCCTGAAACTAAAATTTTCATGGGCTATAGGCTTACCGATTTCGGCATTTTTTCGAAAAAATTAATTCGTCTCTATTCGGGTGTTTATCGCGTAAATTGGCGTGAGCGATGCGTGCGGAGTGAAATACGCGAAGAACAAGCGCATTAGAGATCGATTATTTTACTAGCCTGAAACTAAAATTTTCATGGGCTATAGGCTTACCGATTTCGGCATATTTTCGAAAAAATTGATTCGTCTCTATTCGGGTGTTTATCGCGTAAATTGGCGTGAGCGATGCGTGCGGAGTGAAATACGCGAAGAACAAGCGCATTAGAGATCGATTATTTTACTAGCCTGAAACTAAAATTTTCATGGGCTATATATAGGCTTACCGATTTCGGCAGTTTTTCGCAAAAATTAATTGGTCTCTATTCGGGTATTTATCGCGTAAACGGGCGTGAGCGCATGCGTGCGGAGTTAAATATGCGAAGAACAAGCACATTAGAGATCAATTATTTTACCTGCCTGAAACTAAAATTTTCATAGGCTATAGGCTTACCGATTTCGGCATTTTTACGAAAAAATTAATCCGTCTCTATTCGGGTATTTATCGCGTAAACGGGCGTGAGCGCATGCGTGCGGGAGTGAAATATGCGAAGAACAAGCGCATTAGAGATGGATTATTTTACTAGCCTGAAACTAAAATTTTCACGGGCTATAGGCTTACCGATTTCGGCATTTTTTCGAAAAAATTAATCCGCCTCTATTCGGGTATTTATCGCGTAAACGGGCGTGAGCGCATGCGTGCGGAGTGAAGTATGCGAAGAACAAGCGCATTAGAGATCAATTATTTTACCTGCCTGAAACTAAAATTTTCATGGGCTATAGGCTTACCGATTTCGGCATATTTTCGAAAAAATTAATTCGTCTCTATTCGGGTGTTTATCGCGTAAATTGGCGTGAGCGCATGCGTGCGGAGTGAAATATGCGAAGAACAAGCGCATTAGAGATCGATTATTTTACTAGCCTGAAACTACAATTTTCATGTACTATAGGCTTACCGATTTCGGCATTTTTTCGAAAAAATTAATTCGTCTCTATTCGGGTGTTTATCGCGTAAATTGGCGTGAGCGCATGCGTGCGGAGTGAAATATGCGAAGAACAAGCGCATTAGAAATCGATTATTTTACCTGCCTGAAACTAAAATTTTCATGGGCTATAGGCTTACCGATTTCGGCATTTTTTCGAAAAAATTAATCCGTCTCTATTCGGGTATTTATCGCGCAAACGGGCGTGAGCGCATGCGTGCGGAGGGTAATATGCGAAGAACAAGCGCATTAGAGATCGATTATTTTACTAGCCTGAAACTAAAATTTTCATGTACTATAGGCTTACCGATTTCGGCATTTTTTCGAAAAAATTAATCCGTCTCTATTCGGGTATTTATCGCGTAAACGGGCGTGAGCGCATGCGTGCGGAGTGAAATATGCGAAGAACAAGCGCATTAGAGATCGATTATTTTACTAGCCTGAAACTAAAATTTTCATGGGCTATAGGCTTACCGATTTCGGCATATTTTCGAAAAAATTAATTCGTCTCTATTCGGGTGTTTATCGCGTAAATTGGCGTGAGCGCATGCGTGCGGAGTGAAATATGCGAAGAACAAGCGCATTAGAGATCGATTATTTTACTATCCTGAAACTACAATTTTCATGGGCTATAGGCTTACCGATTTCGGCATTTTTTCGAAAAAATTAATTCGTCTCTATTCGGGTGTTTATCGCGTAAATAGGCGTGAGCGCATGCGTGCGGAGTGAAATATGCGAAGAACAAGCGCATTAGAGATCGATTATTTTACTAGCCTGAAACTACAATTTTCATGGGCTATAGGCTTACCGATTTCGGCATTTTTTCGAAAAAATTAATCCGTCTCTATTCGGGTATTTATCGCGTAAACGGGCGTGAGCGCATGCGTGCGGAGTGAAATATGCGAAGAACAAGCGCATTAGAGATCGAATATTTTACTAGCCTGAAACTAAAATTTTCATGGGCTATAGGCTTACCGATTTCGGCATTTTTTCGAAAAAATTAATTCGTCTCTATTCGGGTGTTTATCGCGTAAATTGGCGTGAGCGATGCGTGCGGAGTGAAATACGCGAAGAACAAGCGCATTAGAGATCGATTATTTTACTAGCCTGAAACTAAAATTTTCATGGGCTATATATAGGCTTACCGATTTCGGCAGTTTTTCGCAAAAATTAATTGGTCTCTATTCGGGTATTTATCGCGTAAACGGGCGTGAGCGCATGCGTGCGGAGTTAAATATGCGAAGAACAAGCACATTAGAGATCAATTATTTTACCTGCCTGAAACAAAAATTTTCATAGGCTATAGGCTTACCGATTTCGGCATTTTTACGAAAAAATTAATCCGTCTCTATTCGGGTATTTATCGCGTAAACGGGCGTGAGCGCATGCGTGCGGAGTGAAATATGCGAAGAACAAGCGCATTAGGGATCAATTATTTTACCTGCCTGAAACTAAAATTTTCATGTACTATAGGCTTACCGATTTCGGCATTTTTCGAAAAATTAATTGGTCTTATTCGGGTATTTATCGCGTAAACGAGCGTGAGCGCATGCGTGCGGAGTGAAATATGCGAAGAACAAGCGCATTAGAGATCGATTATTTTACTAACCTGAAACTAAAATTTTCATGGGCTATAGGCTTACCGATTTCGGCATTTTTTCGAAAAAATTAATTCGTCTCTATTCGGGTGTTTATCGCGTAAATTGGCGTGAGTGATGCGTGCGGAGTGAAATATGGGAAGAACAAGCGCATTAGAGATCGATTATTTTACTAGCCTGAAACTAAAATTTTCATGGGCTATAGGCTTACCGATTTCGGCATTTTTTCGAAAAAATTAATCCGCCTCTATTCGGGTATTTATCGCGTAAACGGGCGTGAGCGCATGCGTGCGGAGTGAAGTATGCGAAGAACAAGCGCATTAGAGATCGATTATTTTACTAGCCTGAAACTAAAATTTTCATGGGCTATTATAGGCTTACCGATTTCGGCATATTTTCGAAAAAATTAATTCGTCTCTATTCGGGTGTTTATCGCGTAAATTGGCGTGAGCGCATGCGTGCGGAGTGAAGTATGCGAAGAACAAGCGCATTAGAGATCGATTATTTTACCTGCCTGAAACTAAAATTTTCATGGGCTATAGGCTTACCGATTTCGGCATTTTTTCGAAAAAATTAATCCGCCTCTATTCGGGTATTTATCGCGTAAATGGGCGTGAGCGCATGCGTGCGGAGTGAAGTATGCGAAGAACAAGCGCATTAGAGATCGATTATTTTACTAGCCTGAAACTAAAATTTTCATGTACTATAGGCTTACCGATTTCGGCATTTTTTCGAAAAAATTAATCCGTCTCTATTCGGGTATTTATCGCGTAAACGGGCGTGAGCGCATGCGTGCGGAGTGAAATATGCGAAGAACAAGCGCATTAGAGATCGATTATTTTACTAGCCTGAAACTAAAATTTTCATGGGCTATAGGCTTACCGATTTCGGCATATTTTCGAAAAAATTAATTCGTCTCTATTCGGGTGTTTATCGCGTAAATTGGCGTGAGCGCATGCGTGCGGAGTGAAATATGCGAAGAACAAGCGCATTAGAGATCGATTATTTTACTAGCCTGAAACTACAATTTTCATGTACTATAGGCTTACCGATTTCGGCATTTTTTCGAAAAAATTAATTCGTCTCTATTCGGGTGTTTATCGCGTAAATAGGCGTGAGCGCATGCGTGCGGAGTGAAATATGCGAAGAACAAGCGCATTAGAGATCGATTATTTTACTAGCCTGAAACTACAATTTTCATGGGCTATAGGCTTACCGATTTCGGCATTTTTTCGAAAAAATTAATCCGTCTCTATTCGGGTATTTATCGCGTAAACGGGCGTGAGCGCATGCGTGCGGAGTGAAATATGCGAAGAACAAGCGCATTAGAGATCGAATATTTTACTAGCCTGAAACTAAAATTTTCATGGGCTATAGGCTTACCGATTTCGGCATTTTTTCGAAAAAATTAATTCGTCTCTATTCGGGTGTTTATCGCGTAAATTGGCGTGAGCGATGCGTGCGGAGTGAAATACGCGAAGAACAAGCGCATTAGAGATCGATTATTTTACTAGCCTGAAACTAAAATTTTCATGGGCTATATATAGGCTTACCGATTTCGGCAGTTTTTCGCAAAAATTAATTGGTCTCTATTCGGGTATTTATCGCGTAAACGGGCGTGAGCGCATGCGTGCGGAGTTAAATATGCGAAGAACAAGCACATTAGAGATCAATTATTTTACCTGCCTGAAACTAAAATTTTCATAGGCTATAGGCTTACCGATTTCGGCATTTTTACGAAAAAATTAATTAGTCTCTATTCGGGTGTTTATCGCGTAAACTGGCGTGAGCACATGTGTGCGGAGTGAAATGTGCGAACAAGTGCATTCGAGGGAAATCATTTCAGAGGCCTGAAACAAAATTCTAATTTGATTGAGTAGAGGTACTAGCAGTCATAGAGGAATTACGTAATCAAGGAGTACGGGACGCTTAGGTAAATATCTTGAAAACATCTACAGAAATTCTACAGCTACCTTAGTTCTCCACAAGAAAAGTAGGAAGTAGGGCTTACCGGTTGTGGATATTTTTCCAAAAAATTAGTGCTTATCTATTCGGTTGTTTATCGCGTATACGGGCTTGCGTGCATGCGTGCGGAGTGATATATGCGAAAAACGGGCGCAAATTTTTATGGGTTAAATATATGCTTATCGTTTGCCTTTTTTTTTTGCAAAAATAAATGTTTTTCCATTTTTTTTTTGTTTGTCACGTAAAGCGGCATCAGCGAAAGGCTTAAGTTGTCTATGTCGGTAGCGACCTTGTCAAAACCGCTTTGCGTCGAAAAATGGCCGACGCCGCAAAGAGTGAGAACACGTCAAAAATTCTGAGTTTGACGTCACATAACCTAAGTAGGTTCTATTAAACGGAGTAGATTAGTGGCTGTGAAAAGGAAATACGGCGGACTTTCGGTCCGGGTGAGATTCGAACCTTGGGCCTCCCGTGCGTGAGTCGAGCACGCTTCCCTTAAGCCACTCATGTTTCACTGCTCTTCCTTACTAAAATCTGTGCCTAGTTCGTGCCTCAGTGGAGACGTGCCATTACGGCCATCTCTGTGACATTTCGTGCTATGTTGGGCTGCCCACGTGACGCTGCGGACGAGGAGGAGGTGGCGCCACGTCATCATGAGTGTTTAAAGTGAGCGCGTTGACATCGTTCCCAGGTATTCGAACGGTAGAATGGTTGCGCATTCCCACAAGCAAGCCGTCTTAAGTGTCTGCCAAATTTTATGTTGAGTAATTACTGCCGCGACATGTCTTGTAGCGTAGAAAAGCGCGCTCGTGCGGTGTGCGCATTGACGTCACCATTGGAGCGGCGGGGGTGATCGACGGAGGAGCCTTCATTCTCTTGCGGCTCGCGAGGACGGCCGCGCAAGTACGCCAAAGTACGGCACTGTGATAAAAATTGGCTGAAGGCTTAGCTTCGTTAAGCCTGGAAGATTGCGAAAGCAATACCCTTGGTTGCGCCTTGGTTCGGCTGATGGTGTGCACATGGTTGCCCTTTGTTAAACTTGTGGCTATACATCATCCGACATAGCTCACGGCAGCGCGCCGACCACTGCGAGGAGCCGAGCTGTAGCCCCATTTATCCTCCTAGCGTGACGTCACACCAGCGAGCGCCCTCTCTCGGTAGCGCCGCAGGAGCGGCGCGCAAGGCTTCAGTTCCACCATCGATGCTGTCAGGTGGGGCCCCGTCTCTCGGTCTGGCGTGACGTCACACGGTCACGTGACACGCAGCTGTGTAAGGAGGAGCCACGACCACCGATGGGCCGAAAGTGCGAGCAGTATTGCTTTCGCAATAAAAAATGACGTACAGCGCGAAGGACAAGGACTGCGTGAGACGACATACATGGCGCAGTGTATGTCGTCCCTTGCAGTCCTTGTCCTTCGCCCTGTACGTTATTTTTTATCATGAATTACCAACTAGCCCAAGCCGTCACCTGTACTACTGTGCTGAAGAAGCGCATGCTGGTTCCCCTTGGTGAGAATGTCGCCTTTGCGTACTTCCAGTTGCGGCTTCCTATTTCTTGCAAGAAGTCTAGCCCTGATCGTACAACTTAGTGCATTACCAATATGTCTTACAGAGAAGCCTAACCCCAATCGTATAACTTCATGCATTACCAAATGTGCAGCAGGCTCTCTCCTTCTTGTGTTACAAGTGTGTAACGCCTGCCTGCCTTTTTTTACGTGGTTGAGACAATATTATCGTGGGCTTGCCGGTTGTTTTATTGTTTTTTTCCAAAAAATTAGTCTGCGCCTATTTGTTTGTTTATCGCGTAAATCGGCATCAAGAACAACTTTAGCAGCTGCCGTGGCACTTGACGCGAAGTACCGTGATGTCTCGGGGGGACGGGGTATATCATCTGTGCTCTTCCCACGCAACAGAATTGGAGAGTTTCCAGGAACTGAAGTCACCGAGGCGAACACGATGCTGACCCGCTGCAGGCGATGCGTGCTTCCAGTTTTCCACTAGACAAGACCTGCTTGAAGGACAATGGCGTAAGCACCGTCCTATAGGGGGTATGCCACAGAGTCTCGTTTGACTACCTAGAAGGAAAGGTGGCCCTGTGCGGGCGTTGACGCATGTAGCGGGATTGTGGTTTTCGAAGAGCCATGGCACCTTGAAGACGCGTCTGACACGAATGTTCCGCTTATTACAAACACAAGGTGCGGGAGTACAACACAAATGCAAGACGCAGGGCACAGAAATACGCGACGAGGATATAAAGTGCCCGACATTAACGCTACCCTAAATATAAATTGATGGTTTAGAATGAGTATGGTTTGCTGGGACCGTGGTTTGCACCCTTTCTATCAAAGAATCCACGTCCACGCGTCTCATCGTCGCGGCTTTCTGTGGCCTACCTTTTGCATTTGCACTCTACCCGAGCGTCATAAGAAGTCACCAACTTGGCGAAACCGTCACACTTCTATGAAAAACGTAACTTGAACAACGTAAGAGCCGAAATCTGTGCCAGTTCTGCACTGGCTTTGGCTGACTCACTGACTATTCTGCACTGGCTTTGGCTGAGAGTGGCATATACACGTCGTTAGATGCACTTGCAGCCCTTTACACGCAATGCCTCACAACTTGAAGTGTACCAGGGAGCTGGAAGAATGCCAACATCATACTAATCCATAAGTAGGGAGACGTTAATGAATCGAAAAATTATATGCCTATTAGCTTGCTTTCAGTACTGTATAAATGTTCACCAAGGTCATTTCCAATAAAATCAGGGCAACGATTCGCTTAAATCAACAAATCAACAACAGGCTGGCTTCAATAAAGCGTATTCTAGAATGGATCACGTCCTTGTCATCAATCAGGTAATCGAGAAATCCGCAAAGTACAATCAGCCTCTCGATATGGCGTTCATAGATTACGAAAGGCATTTGATTCAGTAGAGATACCAGCAGTCATAGAGGAATTACGTAATCAAAGGGTACACGACACTTACGTAAATATCGTGGAAAATAGCTACAGAGGTTCGAAAGCTACCTTAGTTCTCCACAAGAAAAGTAGAAAACTAGCTATAAAGAAAGGGGTCAGACAAGGATACACAATCTCTCCTATGCTATTCACTGCGTGCTTGGAAAAATATTCAAGCTATGAAACTGGGAAGGCTTAGGAGTGAGGATCAACGGCGAATATCTCGGCAACCTTCAGTTGGCAGATGATATTGTCCTGTTCAGCAACACTGGGGACGAGTTACATCATATGATCGAGGACCTTAACAGAGAGACTATAAGGTGTGGGGTTGAAGATTAATATGCAGAAGACAAAGATAAGGATCAATAGCCGAGCAAGGGAACAAGAGTTCAGGTTCGCCAGTCAGCCTTTAGAGTCTGTGAAGGAGTGCGTTTACCTAGTCAATTAATCACAGGGAACCCTGATCAGAAGGAAATTCGCAGAATAAAAATGGGTTGGAGCGCATACTGCAGACATTGTAAACGCCTGATTGGACGCTTACCATTATCACTGAAAAGGAAGGTGTACAATCAGTGCATTTTACCGGTGCTGACATATGGTTCAGAAACTTGGAGTCTGACAAAGAAGCTCGAGAACAAGTCAAGAACCGCGCAAAGAGCGATGGAACGAAGAATGTTAGGCGTACCGTTAAGAGACAGAAAGAGAGCGGTGTGGATCAGAGAGCAAACGGGCATAGCCGATATTCTAATTGACATGAAGAGAAAAAAAATGGAGCTGGGCAGGTGATGTAATGCGTACGTTAGATAACCGGTATACCATCAGGGTTATAGAATTGGTACCGAGAGAAGGGAAGCGCAGTCGAGGGCGGCATAAGTCTATAGGTGGGGAGACGAAATTAGGAAACTCGCGGGCGCTAGTTGGAATCGGTTGGCGGAGGACAGATGTAATTGGAGATCGCAGAGAGAGGCGTTCGTCCTGCAGTGGACATAAAATAGGCTGCTGCTGCTGATGCTGATGATGATGACGATGATGGTGATGGGATTTTGTAGTGCAAGTAACATCCGCCTTTTAAAGTAATCCAGCTTGTCGTAACAGAAATGCGCTATCTGCAACACCTGGTACAACCTAACGAGTGTTCCCAATGAAAAAAAAAAGCACGGGATAGATTATCTGTTGCCAGTGCATGGAGAGTACGGGTGTAATTTCATCAGCTCCGCACAATAGAGCGAAGCAGAAGTCGTAAGCTACACTTACGTCAACTCGATAAAGCCAGGTCGAGTCGACATGTCGGGCTGAAATGTGGTCATCAGGTTCACGTAAACACCAGCGGGTCGGGCGCAGCGGGCGTTGAGGCGAGATCGGCCAACCAGCCTGCAAGGGCTGGGGCATGGACGGTTGGCAAGACGCGTGTAAAATAAAACGCGTTCGGGTTCGTACTCGAACCGTTCGCGTCGCGTTCATGTCAGCGAAGCTACAGTGGCGAGCAAATCGCATCCAGTTGTGGCGCAGGCTTGGCGACGTTTCCGTCAGCAGGCGTTGATCGCTGCTCACTAAAGGCGCGTCGGCGGGCGTTATGAAAACAAAATACAGGAGGTGTGGCCAGAACAAACAATGCGGGAGGCCTCGATGCGGGTCTTCTTTAGGGTGCCTTAACAAAGTGCCGCTCTCAGACGTCGGTCGGTTCCTCCAACGAGGAAGCAGCGTGAATGCTATCACAGCCCTTCGACTGTCTCAAGGCAGTCGAAGGGCTGTATACGTATACATATACATAGCAGTTAGGCCGCTTTGTGGAAAGAACGAGATAAATGTAGAAAGAAAAGTTTGGCCTGAGGAAACAGTGACAGTGACGTTACAACCAGGTAAAACTGTCTAAAGACCCGCCCAGCAGCAGGCATGCGTCCACAGTCGAAAGAGCGAGATCAAGCAAAAACAGCAAAAAAGAATGAAGATCGAAGAAAACAATGCATATGAAACCGTGCTCCTTGAAACATGAATACGTGGAGTCGCGTGTAGAGGTTGGATGGACTGGTACTTTCGGTGGAAGCAGCGAAACCCTCTTGTCAATTGCGTCTAAGAAAAACCGAGCACGGGTATGTGGTTCAGCATAGTTTAGGCCGCTCACATCAGCACCGACGTGAATGATGTTCGTTATTTCGTGCTGTCACTACTTGTGTTTTCGCCTTCTTATTTCGTGTGCCACTGGCTATGATCACATTGGAACTTTGTTGAACATTTCAAAGATAGCTGAATGTCCAGAATATGTCAACTTTCACGAAAATCTAGAGTTAGCTGATAGTTGATTAGTTGATCAGCTGACAGACAAACGTTGCAAAAAAATATGTACAATACATCAATGTCGCAACAGCTTACAATTCATCGTGACGCCAGTATACGTACCGTTGCATATGCAGAAGTTGAACTGCTTGATTTCCGGAGTTTGGTATCTAACAGCAACGCGCAGCTAAACGCACTGTAGGGTCGGCTACGGCGGCTGACTACTATGAAGCTATGGCTATAAAGGTGGCCACGACGGGCCAAGTCAGGCGGGTGGCAATAGCAGTGATTCTCTACGTACAAACAACATTCATATCTGACGTATAAATATGCTTCATATTGCAATACACTTGCCGTATTTGTATTTCACTAGCCGTTCTTCGTGGAAGCGAATGAAAAGATGTCGATTATCATTGCAGTGAAAAAGAACACAAGCCATATCTCTATGGTCTTTCTCAAGAAACGTAGAGTCGCGAACGCCCTTGTTCGTTTGCATTTAGCGGCCTCTTTGCTTCTTTTTTTGCAGTTCGCGCGCCCGCAAGAAGCACGTGACACACTCTTCGTCACGCAAATCACAGTATCGTCGTCTAGGGGTTCTGCGTTGCGTTTGAGAGATGTCAACGTTGCGAAGTAGGGCCTTATCTTGAGAGGGCGCTTATTCACTGTCTCGCTAAGCGATACTCGAGGACACTGTGAAAAAAAAGAAAGAATAAATGCAAAATGAAACCTGATGAAAACGAATATGCTCCGTCGTTCTTCGTCGTATCGTTTGCTTGTGTTCAGCTTACTTCTATCGCACTATATGTTCCTATCGTTAAACGCGGCCTTTGAGTGTCTGGCACCAACTAACCGCACTCGAACACTACTCGCAAACCTCTGAGTTTTAAGTGCATTACTCGATAATGCCACTTCATTTTGCTTTCGTAGCAAAAATGTGCACCACGGGGTTGTTGTACCCAGTTAATTAATTTACATCCTTAAAATTAAGTAAGAGTGTAAAGCGGTCTATAAATCACACCTTTACACCCTTTTTAGGAGAAAGGGTGCGAGTTATAGACAGATTTACACCCTTTTTTGCTTTTAGGGGTGTAAACATTTTTACAGTGCTTAAGTACAGGGAGAAAGAAAGGTTTATCTCAAAAAGCACTGTGCAGTGCGTCAATTCAACAACGTACCAAAATCACAGAGTACATGTAGATCGGCATTGTCTGAACCGATGACTGTCATGCCTCTGCGTACAAATATTGTTGTATCGTGTTTTATCTGCAAGAATGAATTGTCTCCTGTAGGGCTGCGATATTGATGATGATATAACGATGACGCGCGCACGAAAAACCGACGTGCTTTGTCATGACCTTGAATTATCCATGGGATAGGCTAGCGATGGAAAATTGGGATAAGGATACACATCGTAGTAATTAATATATGCGCTTCTGCACCATAGTGCGTTATTTTCGAATCCACCAAGGACAACCGTAAGTTATTTGTTGTATGCAGTGCCTGCTTCAACATTTCTCTCTCGAAGGCCGCTCGCTTTTGAAGGCATTGCCGTGACATTCGCATTTGGTGCCTATCGGATTTGTCCAGAACGCAAGGAACATCACTACGACGGCATTGCTGGAAGCATGCGCCATTTACTGACCGACCATTATCCGTTCTCAACTGACAACACGTGAAAGGTGGTATTTTCAGAATGCTGCGACGTGAACGCTTTAGCAGGGGCTGCAGGCAGAAGAAGCATTAAAAAAAAGCTCTAAAAGCCAAAACAAAACTGAGGATCACATGAAGATGGAGACGAAGAAATCAACAGTGGTTGAAGAATGGTCGTCGCGGGAGACAAACAGCGTTGAGTAGGCTTTTGGGCGTATTCCTGGCGGTGGGTGCAATTCTGGTGAAGTCACCAATTTAAGGAGACCAGTTGAGTAAAGCAGCCTTTGTCGTAGGCCGTCGCAAGATCAGCGAACTGCAGCAAAGCGAACGTTTGCGCGAACATCAGGTCGGGCTACTGGAACACGAAACTAACGAACATGAAAGCTAACGCGTTTTTTTTTCTGAGTCTTTTTCGATGATGGTACCAGTAGGAAAAAAAAGGAAATGAATTTGTCAACACAATATATCGTCATAATAATAATTACATATTTATCTAAACACAATATATCAAGCAGATGCAGAGGTAGATTACGAATATTCTGGTGGGGTACTTTCAATGGGTTCAGTATCAATTTGAGTGTGACCGTCCCAGAACGGCGAACAGGGCGCTATGAAGAACATGGACCAGGCATCACCGAGTTGCATCGCGGTCACTCGAATTTAACGGAAGGCTTCTTTTGTGATATTTCTTACATCATATATAATGGTTGCGTTAGCACTGGAGTCAAAAACACAACGCTTCGATGAATCTAGTCGAGACCGAATGCTATTGTTTTCTAAGCAAAAGCCACACGATCCAACATACGACACGTGCTGACTCAAAGCGCGGATACCTCGCCTCCTCCCGAAAACACCACTTTCAAAACATAAGTACTCGACATGAGCTCTTGTGCCAGGAAAAAAAAAGCACAAACAACAAAGCAGAAACAAGTAGCATGGATATTTTCAGCACCGCTCGAAGCGTTTCGTTCACCGACTAGCGAAAACGTGATGACAGTCTGTCTAACCTAAACTAACGGGGACGAACCGAAACTGACAGTGTCAACAGGTGCGCGCATCGACAGGAACCAGAGCCCATCATGCCTCCGTGGTGGATTCGCAGTAGCGGGCCGATAAGACGTAACTGACTTACCGGCTTGCGAGGGGTGGGGAAGAGAAAGAAAACGTAGTACACGAGGCGGCCTCCGGCAGCTGGCGGGAAATCTCGCTCCGCCAGGGAAGACAAACCAAAACACAAGCCGGAATCGTTCCTGCCGGATCCCTGGGTGCCAGGGTTGGGCCTTGGAGCGCGCGCCAAGCGGCAAGGTGGAAAGGAGTTAGCGGGTCAGAGGAGGAGGGCACCCGAGAAAGAGGCGGAGAGCGCGAGGAGGTTTTGATAGAAAAGAGTGAACGGAGAAGAGAGAGAAAAAATGCGCGAGATGCACCGAACATCCTCTCCGTGCTTTTTATGTTCGCTCGGGAGACAAGAAGAGAGAAGGGCGAAGGAGAGACCATCGTACAACCTAGTAGTGAGGGTGCGTGTGGCCCCGGTGCACTTGTAGGCATCTTCGGTCGGCGGCGGCCATGTTGGCAGGCGCTCTCGCCGCGCGATTCCAACACAAAGGCGGTGCTTGAAGAAAGCGGAAAGGAAATGAAAATTGTGCTAGGGAGCGAAGGAATAAAAAAAAATAAACATAAATGAAGACGTCTATGAAGAAAGGACCAGAATATGTCAGGAATACTAAGGACAGATCAAGACTTCTCCAGCCTTAGTCCTCGTGCTGTTCAGCTTGGGAGGCACCCGTCTGGGGGGGTCGCGCGGAATTAAAAGTGGAGAACCCAAAACAATCAAGGGCTAGCCGTCGCCTCGGTGCGCGACGTGAACCCGAGTGCGCCGGCACGGATGCATTATTGCGAGGCTCTTTGGGTTTTGTTTCAACATCGCGCTTTCCAACTTAAGTTGTCTTTCGTTCACCCTTTTCAAGTTATTTGCAGGCCACGTAAGTCTGTGCCACGAGTCCAGGAACGGTGCGCGCAGTGACCTAAAATAACGCGCCATTAAAGGCGCTGAAAGCAAACTTTGCCCCGGCACTTGGAGCTGCTTCAGGGCTGCATTAAGTTTGTTTCTGCCTCTCACTATATCTCTAGACTTGGTTTAATTTCCAAGCTCTCACGGTACAGAATAGGTGTGGCGGCAGAGTCAGGAGCACAAACAAAGAAAACGCCCTATCATACCGGAGGCTATATGCCTCTATCATGTTTGCCGCTTTTAGCAAGCTTCGGTAAGCCTCGAAATTAATTGCCGACACCGAACTCTCCACGCTGTTAGCATAGTCAAAGACACGCTAAATAGAAGCACTAGGCGAGCTTTCAGAACTACAATTTCGTCAAGCTCGTTATCAGATAGTGTTTGTTTGAAGATGAAGTGTCAGAATTTTGTTTTCAAACTTTGCGCCGAAACAGTATCACCGGTACCTCAATATAACGTCATAGATTTCAAAGTATATTCTCCTGTGTACCCCAGTAAACTTCTCTTAAAGCTTACTAAGTTCAGACTCTGGCTTCTTTAGAATACAGTGCCGCCCATCTTCACCGATAGAGAGGTTAGCTAGGCCCAGACGAACGCCGCCGAAATCCATGAATTGACGATGAGCGGGAATAGCACCGTAAATGCACCAAAGTTCAGACTCACCTTTGAAATCGTTGTCACGGCGCGTTTGGAAAGGATCTTGTAGTTGCTCTAAAAAGGCTAGTTGCTTATACCTCGTGCTTCAAGCGTATAACTTGGCTCACGGTCTAGTTAGGGTGCGCAAGCACTAGCATAAAGTATGGATGGATGAATGGATTAATGGAGGGATAGAGGGAGGGAGGCACAAAAGGAGGGAGAGAGGGACGGACGGATGAATGGAACTCGGACCCGTAAAGCAAAACAACGCTTAAAAAGGAAGCTCTTGATGCAGGAGCTCTTTTCTAACGTCAGACCAGAGAAATCATTTCGCTAGGAATTACAGCACCAAATTTTCGAGATTTCTTGGAAAAACAAATAATTCAAATCTCTCAAATGCGGAAGTTAATTTTTAAGTTAGCCCACCAAATTTGTTTAAACATTACATTAAGATCTCCATATTACCAAGAACCCAGGTATCGAGTTCACAACTCCAGGTGTCTCAGCAACAAAGAACCCCGATATTACATTTCTGTAAAGTACACCTGCGCGGATGTCTTAAGTGAAAGAATAAATGCTATGTATGTATGTACACCCCTCGGAAGTAAATAGTATTCCACGAAGCTGTAAGCTCAGGTATTGCATTTTTTCGCTTTACAAGCTTTTGGAAGTGCGGTTTAGAAAACTGCGATATTTGTTTCTGGTACGAATTCTGCAGAAACATCTGTTTCTGGTACAGCCGTGTCGCGTTTCTAGACCTCCCGGGCTGGCGGTTGGGAGGCGAGATCGGCACGAAGGGCGCTGCGAGTGTCTTCTTGAAACGCGCCGTTTCGCCTTGCTGCTGGGCCATATAGCTTCACATAGACCGACATAGACCGCACAGAGTGTCGGACCTGAACAATTTTAAAGCGATTGGTGGCAAAGGTATCTGGTCACTGTAGAATAAAGGAATGGAGAAGAAAGCGCTGATGTGCAGCCATTGTCGCGACACCGTCGTCACAATGTCGGCACAATGTCGCCACAATGTCGTCACATCCTTGTCGTCATGCCGCCTTGGTCATACTGCCATCGTAATTCCTCCGTCGTCACACTGTCATCGTCGTCGTCATCAAAATGTCTGTCTGGCTTTAGAAGTTGACTCCGGAAGTGTTATTATAGTGTGTCCATTTGATTTCGGCGGTTCTGCAACAATTTTCGTTCGTCACGAGAGTGAGGTTGATGCTCGGGCGGATGATGGCGTGACCGGATGACGACTGAGTAAACGAACTCACAGACCAAAACCGAGATCCCAATTTTCAGCTGATGTTGCTGTAAAAAATCTCAGCGAGTGTACTGCTGCAGAGGAGGCGTCTTCATTCCCCACCCGATACTTCTCACTGAACTTTGCGTCATTGTTCGCGGAGGGACATTAATAGTGGCCGTCACCTGGTTGACAATCAGGGGAAACAGGAGTGTTCGATCACTTGGCGTTCGGACTTTTGTTTGCCCTTCGCGGACATTGAGAAGCAGCTGGAATGCACGACTTGAACTGCTGAGACCTGGACTGTGCACTTGCCTCTCGCCCTCCGCAAGGACGTCGCCAGAAATCGGCCAATCGGTGCAAGAGTGCGAAGGTGGAGTGGCTAACAGTGACCGTCAAACAATATTTAAGATCGTGCTGATACAACGTTTGAAGTGTCGACGTGCGAAAATAGAGTCCGCAAACCTGGACTTCTCTCTGCCAGTGTGGCCGCCGCCACCCGCCACGAAATTCAAGGCGCTGGCAAGCACTTGAACACACCGAATCGGAGCGGCAGACAGACTGAGAAGCAGCTCATAATAAAGCTACCTGCCGACTCGCCAAGATTGTACATGACAAGGGCAGTCGAAAGAACGACTATAGAGAAAGCGCCGCATTGAGGGCATAGTAAGCAAGTGGCTGTGACAGTGATGTCATGTACCGCGCAAGAGCGACGGACTGTAACTGACGATGTGAGTGCTATGTTATGTGCTCTCTCTCTTTCTCCTCCCCATCTTGCACCCCCCCATCCCACTCCCCTGTGTAGGGTAGCAAACCGGTTAAGCTAACTGGTTAACCTCCCTGCCTTTCCTTCTCCACTTTTTCCTTCCTTCCTTCCTTAAATTCTCGAGTTTTACGGCGCTAAAAAAGACGACATGATCATGAGGTACGTCGTAGAAATGGATTCCGGATTAATTTTGACGACCTGGCGTTCTTTAACCTGCGCCGAACGCGCTGTACACTGGAGTTTTTGCGTTTCGGCCCGATCAAAATGTTGCCGGCGCGTCCGTGATTTGGCCCCGTACCGTCGGGCTTTGTATCGCAACGCCAAAGCCACTGCGCCTCCACGGTGGGCAAGCAATATTCTTAATTCCTGGCCCGCCCAATTCACTAATCAATGTGGGCATCTCTCGCCGGCAATCAGAATGCATCACGCTGATGGGACCTTCGTGTGCTAAACCTTATGAGGGTTGGATGGATGGATGGATGGATGGATGTTATGAGCGTCCCCTTTGGAACAGGGCGGTGGGTTGCGCCACCAAGCTCTTGCTATTATACTGCCTCATGCCCTACCTAGGTTAAAAAAAAAAGAAACGACACTATGAACTCCCTAAACCAAGTTTTATGATACCCCTTTGCGAACTGTGATTTTGTCAAGTAAGGGCTGTGTAAGGAGGGTAACACCCCACCGCGGATGTTTCTGAAAGCTTTCATTGGGTATTTGCATTGGATGAGTACGTAACGACGACCGCTTGCCGGGCCCAAGGAGCCAACTAGCTGGAATTGTCAATGTGTAGCATCCTTCTTTCAACGAGCCTTTCGTTGCTGACAAGATGCTCTGTGTCGATGCTCTCCCATACTGCCTACTATATATATATATATATATATATATATATATATATATATATATATATATATATATATATATATATATATATATATAGGAGCAGCCATGACACAAGACATACGTCCTTCCGGCGCTGCTTTTTACAGCGACGCGCCTCTTCGGTATTTATTTTAAACGCCTTATATGGAGACAACGTCGAGCCACAAAAGCTTCTGTAAGTGAGAAGTGTTCTTTAAAAAGAAGAAGAAGAAAAGATAGCCTGCGTTCTTATACTCGGAAAAAGTTCCGCGAATGCCGACTCAACTATCACAAATGACTGCCGGTGCCAAATGAGCTTCCGCAAGCTGCTCCAGACAACTCGTCCCAGATACGCTATATGTACACTAAGTCGTTCCGCACGCGTTGTCCTTGGGAGCCTCCGCTAATTTAGAACGCCATAGCGCGCCAGCGCGCTGACCGGGCGAATGATTAACGAGGCACGAACCAAGCAGCTCTCTCCCAGCGGTTTGGTCCTCATACACACGGCGTTGCGGTTTCGTGCAGCTCTTCGAGGCCACTCTCACACGAAGTGATGCTGGGACGATAGGGACACACGTCTCAGAGTGGAAACGCGCTCGGAGCATGTAGATTACTTATCTGCAAGACCCAACCACATGGGCGCATGATGTTTGCCGAGACGACGAAGTTGCGAATAGCCGGAATTACTGCTTGGGTGTCAACGTAGTCTACAAGTTCTAAAGAAAAAGCGGCCTTTTCACACCACGGTAGCTTGGGCACGACTATTCAAAGTGTTCGATGCCTAATGTCCCATTGCACGAAGCACGGAGGAGAGAATCGCTACGTCCCATCTTGAATAACAGTGCAGGGGTGTATGCGAGAAACAAGAGGAAATGCCTCAGACATCACGCGTGCCTGCAATCTAAACGGAAACACGTTCTGTTTTTGGAGCGGTCGGCTATAGGAAGCAAGAAGGCTTCACGCCTTCCCCTTACGTTTGTAAGAAACACTGGTCCATTCGACAGGTGTCAAATGCTCTTATGACACTGAAGCAATAAAGGCCTCAGGGGGAACGGTTCACCACACCGTCAGTATACATAGAATTTCTTGCAGTTATCACTGAGGCAACATAGCGGCGACATTGCAGTTTCTGCGCATGGGAATTCGTGGATCAGGGTATACGCGGGATTGGGGTCTTTCGTGGATAGCGAGGACTACGAATCTGGCAAACGAGTCTTGATTACGAAGTTGGAAAACGATATTCCGTGTATCTGTGATAGTTGTGTGCCCTGAAGCAGCGGGTAAAATTTTCTTTTAACGCGAAAGATTCTTTGGTTCATACCAATCACTTTGCGGTATGCATAGTTTCCTACAAAAATTAACTTAAGAACTCTGGCACCGTGCATCGTTCAGCTACTACGGAAATGATCGCTAGTATATAGATTTGTCTAATCTTTATACTTGTGGCTTCAAACGTTCTTACGGCGCTCTTTACTGTGCTTTATTTTCGTAAATTTTCCCGAAATCGGGTTTCTAAACATCGCGAGGCTTTTAGCATCCGCGCACATGTACAATCAGTAGGAATTTTTACGATTTTTGACTGAAAACGATAAATTTGCGAAGCGTAAAAGCGGTTTGAAGCCAGAAGGACAAAGTTTAGGCAAATCCTTCTTGCACTGCCCATGATTCCCACGTTGACTAGAAGCGCTATGTGTGCATCTTCCGCAGAGACTGGGTCTCTTCGACTTGTCGTTGATCCCCAGGACTGTCCAGGACTGTCTGCAACCCTGCACACCCAACGCTCATTGGCTGAAAGCACCGTCTCGGGCAGTCCATACATGGACTGTCGGGATGGATAATCGAAGACGCCCACTATAGCACCAGAATTCCTCGAAGTAATTTTTTTTGCCGATTAGTCTACGGTGGCAGGTAGGTTCCCGTTTCGCATCATTTCTGGCCTCTTCAATAAAAAAGAAATTCATGTCCGCCGATAGAACGGAACCTCGGTCTCTCAGTACAGCACCAGGATGATCACAATTCGACCACAATAGCCTTTTTTGTTTTAAACTGAATAACTTTACTTGACTCCTTCGCCCGTTTTCGTGGTAGGTGGATTCGGTGGTCGAAGGTTCGACTGTCACCGCCGATGCAAAGGGCGTGTGTGCAGCCCAGGTACGGGTCGAATTCGTCGCCGATCACGCTACCTATTACAGCTATTTGAGACACGCGTGCTGTCCACCTATACTACCACCACAAACGTGCTGGTTTAGGACTTCGTTCTCTACCGAATTACTCAATGAGGCAACAAACTTTCGGCTATTCGCTGACATGGACAGGCGTGGCCTTCGTTTTCTCCAAATGTTCGTTTTGTTTTTATCGCCTGTCTTGTAAATAGTTGCCAGTTGCCAGTTGCCAACCCAACCATAGGTTGGGTTGGCAACTGAGGGGTTTATTTAGCACCCGGTAGAATATCCTGTCTCGTTGCCAATTCCCGCTTGCCTCACATGTGCGTTTACGGTTTTTTTTCTTTGCTTTTTGCTTCTTTCTTCACACGCAGGCCTGTCTTGTATTCCATTGTCTCGCAATGCCTCCCGTTTTCGACCGTTGTGCGTTTGTTGGTTTGTCTCGTGCCGTCTTTGGCTGCTCTGTCACACTGCGTCTGAGTGCAAAATGAACGCTTCAGTTGCCGGTCGCTGCTTGTGTCCTCCTCCCACCACTCGTTTACTTCGCTATGGTCTCACTGTGGGCGCCTCGGCGGGTTCGTAGCATGCACGGCGAAATTCCAAAGCCGGACGCCAAGCAAGTAAGCTTGCACCCTTTAGCGCCTGCACTGGAAGAACGATGCCAACGCGTGAGTCGTGTGGTGACAGCCGATAGTAATGGCGTTGCGTCAGCTGGTCAATCACACTGTCACGACTTTGTGTCGCATTTGAAGGGTTAAGATGCAGGCATGGGTGGCAGAACTTTGCACGCGTCCCATGGTGCGGCCGGCGCAGTGCAGTGTTAATAATAATAATAATAATAATAATAATAATAATAATAATAATAATAATAATAATAATAATAATAATAATCAGCCGGTTTTATGTCCACTGCTAGACGAAGGCCGCTCCCTGCGATCTACAATTATCCGTTCTCATCCTGTCATAAGGACGGGAACGTCCTATGTAATTTCTTGCTCTAGTAGTACACGCAATCTAGCAAGTTCTGGGACCGCATAAACACTAATTGTTCTACTCTTCATTTTACTGACTCATTATTGCCTTTCTTTTCCTAGGTTTCTTCACAGACTACCATGCTGGGCAAAGAAGTCGCCAACAATATCGATGTCATAGCTTACAAGTTAATAATTATCTTTATATAATTCTGTTTGTTTCAACAACTGACCAGCCGTACCTTTGTTCGTTGCTAGGGGCAGTGCTCATGTCAACGAAAGCTCCCTGAAAGACGTTGTCCCTTAATGTATGAAACAAATATTGAAAACGAATTATAAGCAGCAATTACAGACAATTTTATTAAATGCAGTACCCAACCAGCCCTGCAAAGTATGTTACTCGAAACAAACTGTCAAATTGGTGAAAAGTTGTTTCCCGGGCGTCCTGAGCTTGCTATGAGCCCGGACAATAGAACAGGATCAGTGCAATACAAGTACCACTAGAGGACGTGGCGAGAACGTCATAACGTCCTCAAGTGGACATACCCAGGACATCCTGAGGATGTTACTGTACTGGCTGGGCAGGTTTCACATGCGAGGCTCCAAAGTAGGTCAACGACTTCAAAACTACACAACAGAAAGACAAGCGCCATCTGCGAGGCCAGGAAGTGTGTACCCAGCGTTCCGCGCCTTCCGACAGCCAGTTCTGTCGTTCCCTGACAGCGTCGTCTCTTTGTTTCTTCACACTGTGATGCGAGGACAATTGGTGAAAGTCTGCGCAGAAAAAGAAAAATATAAACGAAACGCTTTCGGAACGTTGGCGTACCGGCACTGTGGTAAACTGCGTTGCGCCTGCGAGCCGACTGCGGAAACAACAGAGACGGAACTTCAGACGCTGTCAACAATCTTTACACGCACATATCCCGACAGACTTCCTGTTTAGCCGGCTCAACTTAATTGGCAACTAGGAGAACCGGAACAGGAGTTGCAAAAAACTGCATAGCACATCGTAGAAGATCAGTAAGCTGGCTGACTTGCTACGGTTGCATAGTGACGAACCAGCGCAAGAGCACACAAAGAAAACAATGGTGACACTTGAGCGAATGTGTCACAATAAAAGAGGAAGATAAATGCACGTGGTGCAGAATGCAGATGAGGTGCCATGGTTGGATCAAGGGATGACCATCTTTAGTCCACATCACTAGATTAAGAGGCGTTTATTAGATTGGTAACAGAATATTGATCACGGTATATTGTTGCAGGGAGCATCAATATATTCCAGGAGCGCTACTATTGAAGCCCTAGGTATTCAGACAGTACTACTCGCTTGCTACCTCGCTGTACTTTTCGAGGCAGCTCGACAAAATTTACATCAAATGCGAAGAAACGTGCGTGCACGTTTTCAAGGAGAACGCATTCAGAGTAAATAAAGAAAAAGTATTTCCTGGGTGCATCGCTCTTATTTTAATCGCGCTCATCACTTGAGCAAACTGTATTTAAAAAGCGACGTTTCTCTCTCAAATTCAAGTAAAATCTGTTGCACAATGGCCAGGCTGAAGAAGTCCGTTCTCGTAAAGAATGCACTGATTCTTGCTCTCTTAAAGCGACGCTAAAGAGAAAAATGTTTTCTCCTGTATCAGTAAGTTACCCTTCAACAATAACAAAATGCATCACCCTTACTACGATAAGACGCTTGGTAAGCCAGAAAAAAAGCACAATAACAAAAGACGGGCGGCGACGCTTCCGTGAAGTTCCCGCACGAGCTTGCTAGCTGTGACGTCATGGATTTTTTGAGAGCGTCCTTTAGGGCCCAGTTAATTATTAGCGGTAAAGATAGACTAAACATTGTGTTCCAAGGGAGTCCAAAATTTAACATGGCGAGTTTGGGGAGCTTTCTTGCTGAGACAACCTGTCCCAAGTACGAAAA